>NC_059167.1:82178998-82485825 GCF_019923935.1 Bubalus bubalis
GCCAAAAATAAACAAAAGTGCCCACTAGTTTCCAGCAAATGTATGAAGAAAAAAAAGTCCATATTCAGGCACATCATCAAGAAATTTCAAAAAAATATAAAAAACAAACCAAGCGTCTTTAAGAGAAGGAGGGGTAGGAAGAGGAGCCTGGAGTGAGTGCCTGAGAAGACCTCTGCTTTCTTCTTCCAGCAGTGGGGAACTGGCAAGGCAGAGTTGATTCCTGGATTTTGAAGCTCTGGCCTTTTCTGAGGCCGGGGACACCCGACCCTGGTTGTCCCAGGCCTTTGGAGTCTATCTGGGTGTCTCTCATCCCTTCAGTTCTCTATAGCTGATTGTCTTCAGTGACCTTCAGCCCATCTTTTGTACCTGCTCTGATTCCCTATTTCTAGTTGCTGGGATGCAAGTGAGGGGCAGAGACTGTGGTCTCTCTTCTTGCATATTCTAGCCCTAATTCTCCTCTGTTGTTTGATTAAGAGACTTCAATTATAGACCAAATTGTATTAATTGAGGTGACAGCAAAAAAGATTATGGAGAATTTTTGTTTTCCTTGCTGCTGCTGCTGCTAAGTCGCTTCAGTTGTGTCCGACTCTGTGCGACCCCATAGACGGCAGCCCACCAGGCTCCCCTGTCCCTGGGATTCTCCAGGCAAGAACACTGGAATGGGTTGCCATTTCTTTCTCCAATGCATGAAAGTGAAAAGTGAAAGGGAAGTTGCTCAGTCGTGTCTGACCCTCAGCGACCCCATGGACTGCAGCCTTTCAGGTTCCTCCATCCATGGGATTTTCCAGGCAAGAGTACTGGAGTGGGGTGCCATTGCCTTCTCCGTTGTTTTCCTTAGTATTTGAATATTTTATATTAACAGGTATCACTTTGATAAACAGATAAAGAAAGAAAAAGGTTATGATGTATGCAAAGATTTAGCCAAAGATTCAGGATATTCACTGAAATGTTGTTTAAAATAGTGAAAAAATAGAAACTTAAATACCCAATAATAGGAAAAAGATTGACTAAGTTACACAGTGGAAGACTATGCAGCCATTAAAATGGTGCTCTAGGCCTGTATTTATTAGTACAACAGGGGTTTATCATATATCAAAGGAAAAAAAGCAGGTTATAAAACAATATATACCATATCATCACATTTTTTTTTTTGGTTTGCTTCAAAAATTCTCTTCCAGTAGTGTGACAGAGTTCATAGAAGCCTCCCATGGCAGAATACCTAAATGCTATATAAAGCACCACAAACATATTTTTAAAGTAACCTGGTGAGGTCCCGCGGAAATAAGGATAATTTCCCAAGTGCATCCCTCTGAAACAAACAAAATAATACAAAGCAAAAAGGAAATCGTAAGTAAACAGAGAGGTTAACTAAGTAGAAACTTAGAGCTTTGGGAACTGGGTAGGGGTAAGAGAGTTTGGGGGAGAACCAGAGAGTAAAGAGCTACATGTGAGACAACTCTATTCTCCCCAAAGCTTGGATCCTCAAGGGGCTACATTCTTAACAGAAAGGAAGAAGTCCACCTGCTTGCAGAGGGAACCTACAAGCAAACCTATCCAGACTGCAGCACTAGATGTTAACATTAATAAAAATGTTAGCTTCCATGTGAGATCTGCTAACATAGGGATTTGCGGTTGGAATTTTAACTTTCCCTTTTTTTAAGTAAACCATCAGCTTAAAACGTTAAATGGCCCCATGTTATTAATGCTCCCTGAAGTCCAACAGAAGCAAATGGAATTCTCCCTAGAGAAAAGCATCTTAAATCCAAACTTCTGGATTAAATTCAGCCAAATATAAACTCATCAAAAAATTACTGAATATAAATATGTAAGGATTCAAATCATCACAAATGAGTATCAGCAGGAATGATAATCAACAGGCTTAAATCTTTAAGGGATCCAGAATTTGGAACAATCAGATGAAGAATCTGAAGCTGTTGGGAAGTGTTTAAAGAAACAGAAGATGGAATAGAAAACATAAACCAGAAATAAGAGATTATAAAAATGCCCGGAGAGATGTCAGAAAAAATAAATTATCAAGAAATAAAAAATTGTATGTAACCATTAAAATTAAAACTGCCATACAGAAGACATAGCTGAAGAAAGTGCACTAAAAGATGAACCTGAAAAAATTAATCAGAATGCAGCAACAGAGACAAGTTGATAAAAAAAGTTGAGGCAAAAAGAAGCGAGGTGATCTTTCAGTCATCAAATTGGCTTCTCCGTGAGGAGAAGAGAAAGAAAAAATGGGGCAAGGCAATATCTGAGGAGCAAATGACTGAAAAATTTCCAGAATTGATGAAAGACAGGAATTCACAAATACAGGAAGCACGATTTATGCCAAGAAGGATAAATTTGAAGAAATCCACATCTAGACACAATTCAGTAAAACTGCTAAGAACAACAAACTAAAGGCTAGAGAAAAAACATAGATCATCTACAAAAAATACAGCTAAACCAGTGGCACAATTCTCGACAGCCACTAGAAATCGGAAGAATTGGGATGATTCAAAGTGCTAAAATAAAGGGGGGGAAATCTATAAACATTGAATTGTATCCTCAATAAAGTTATTTTGGGGACAAAGTTTATTTTTTTAAAGACACTTTCAAATAAGTGAAAACTGAGTTTAACACCTACAGGGTCCTCTAAAGAAATTTCTAAAGAGTTGCCTAAAGAAATTTCCAGTGGATGTGCACCAGGAATATGAAGAAAACCTACCCCAGATGGAACATGTGAAATGCAAGAAGGAATATCAGTTTTCTCATAAGTTCAACCACAAAATCATTTAGCATCATATCAGACTCACAGAAATGAGAAGATGTGGTTCACTGATTTTAAAAAGGATCTGCTGGGACTTTCCTGTCTGTCTAGTGATTAAAAACCAAGTTTCCAATTTAGGGGTCATGGGTTTGATCCTTGGTTGGGAAACAAAGACCTCACATGCCACATGGCCAAGAAGAAAAGAAAATAGCAAAAAGGATCTGTTACCAGCAATTCCACTTCCGGAATTGAAATTCCACTCAAAGGAATTGAAAGCAGTGACTCAAAGTGATATTTATACACCAGTGTATTTATTGGTGAAATGCAAGCATTATTTACAATATTATTTGTAAATGCAGCATTATTTGTAATAGCCAAAACCTGGAAACAACCCAAATGTTCATCAGTGAATGAATACAAAATGTGGTCTATGCCATACAATGGACTACTATTCATCCTTAGGAAGGAATAAAATTCTGACACATGCTATAATGTGGATGAACCTGGAAGCTATTATGCTAAGTGAAATAAGCCAGCCACAAAAAAGACAAATATTGTATGATTATACTGTTATGACCTACCTAGAATAATCAGTTCATAGAGACAGAAAGGAGAATGGTGGCTGCCAGGGGCTAAGGGGAGAAGGCCATGAGGAGTTACTGTTCGATTGGTACAGAGTTTTAGTTTAGGAAGATGAAAATTTCTGAAGGATAGTGGTGGTGGTTATACAACAACGTGAATGTACTTAATGCCACTGAACTGTACATTTAAAAATGATTGAAGTGGTAGATTTTATGTTATGTATATTACACCACAAAAAGACCTGCTAAAAATGTGATTCCATATATTAGCTACGGAGATATGAAGATTTCTATTAACATTTTGTTATTTGGTTTGAACGTTAAATTTTACTAGGGAGAAACATTAAACTTTCAGTTCAGTTCAGTCGCTCAGTCATGTCCGACTCTTTGTGACCCCATGAATCGCAGCACACCAGGCCTCCCTGTCCATCACCATCTCCCAGAGTTCACTCAAACTCACGTCCATCGAGTCGGTGATGTCAGCCAGCCATCTCATCCTCTATCGTCCCCTTCTCCTACTGGCCCCAATCCCTCCCAGCATCAGGGTCTTTTCCAATGAGTCAACTCTTTGCATGAGGTGGCCAAAGTACTGGAGTTTCAGCCTCAGCATCAGTCCTTCCAATGAATACCCAGGACTGGTCTCCTTTAGGATGGACTGGTTGGATCTCCTTGCAGTCCAAGGGACTCGCAAGAGTCTTCTCCAACACCACAGTTCAAAAGCATCAATTCTTCAGCGCTCAGCCTTCTTCACAGTCCAACTCTCACATCCATACAGGACCACTGGAAAAACCATGGCCTTGATTAGACGGACCTTTGTTGGCAAAGTAATATCTCTGCTTTTTAATATGCTATCTAGGTTGGTCATAATTTAGTTCCTCTTCACTTTCTGCCATAAGGGTGGGGTCATCTGCATATCTGAGGTTATTGATATTTCTCCCGGCAATCTTGATTCCAGCCTGTGCTTCTTCCAGCCCAGCGTTTCTCATAATGTACTCTGCATATAAGTTAAATAAGCAGGGTGACAATATACAGCCTTGACGTACACCTTTTCCCATTTGGAACCAGTCTGTTGTTCCATGTCTAGTTCTAACTGTTGCTTCCTGACCTGCATGTAGGTTTCTCAAGAGGCAGGTCAGGTGGTCTGGTATTCCCATCTCTTTCAGAATTTTCCATAGTTTATTGTGATCTATACAGTCAAAGGCTTTGGCATAGTCAATAAAGCAGAAATAGATATTTTTCTGGAGCTCTCTTGCTTTTTCGATGATCCAGCAGATGGTGGCAATTTGATCTCTGGTTCCTCTGCCTTTTCTAAAACCAGCTTGAACGTCTGGAAGTTCACGGTTTACGTATTGTTGAAGCCTGGCTTGGAGAATTTTGAGGATTACTTTACTAGCGTGTGAGATGAGTGCAATTGTGTGGTAGTTTGAGCATTCTTTGGCATTGCCTTTCTTTGGGATTGGAATGAACACTGACCTTTTCCAGTCCTGTGGCCACTGCTGAGTTTTCCAAATTTGCTGGCATATTGAGTGCAGCACTTTCACAGCATCATCTTTCAGGATTTGGAATAGCTCAACTGGAATTCTATCACCTCCACTAGCTTTGTTCATAGTGATGCTTTCTAAGGCCCACTTGACTTCACATTCCAGGATGTCTGGCTCTGGGTAAGTGATCACACCATCGTGATTATCTGGGTCGTGAAGCTCTTTTTTGTACAGTTCTTCTGTGTATTCTTGCCACCTCTTCTTAATATCTTCTGCTTCTGTTAGGTCCATACCATTTCTGTCCTTTATCAAGCCCATCTTTGCATGAAATATTCCCTTGGTATCTCTAATTTTCTTGAAGAGATCTCTAGTCTTTCCCATTCTGTTTTCCTCTATTTCTTTGCATTGATCGCTGAGGAAGGCTTTCTTATCTCTTCTTGCTATTTTTTGGAACTCTGCATTCAGATGCTTATATCTTTCCTTTTTTCCTTTGCTTTTCGCTTCTCTTCTTTTCACAGCTATTTGTAAGGCATCCCCAGACAGCCATTTTGCTTTTTTGCATTTCTTTTCCATGGGGATGGTCTTGATCCCTGTCTCCTGTACAATGTCACGAACCTCATTCCATAGTTCATCAGGCACTCTATCTATCAGATCTAGGCCCTTAAATCTGTTCCTCACTTCCTCTGTATAATCATAAGGGATTTGATTTAGGTCATACCTGAATGGTCTAGTGGATTTTCCTACTTTCTTCAATTTAAGTCTGAATTTGGCAATAAGGAGTTCATGATCTGAGCCACAGTCAGCGCCCGGTCTTGTTTTTGCTGAGTGTATAGAGCTTCTCCGTCTTGGCTGCAAAGAATATAATCAATCTGATTTCAGTGTTGACCATTTGGTGATGTCCATGTGTAGAGTCTTCTCTTGTGTTGTTGGAAGAGGGTGTTTGCTATGACCAGTGCGTTCCCTTGGCAAAACTCTATTCGCCTTTGCCCTGCTTCATTCCGTATTCCAAGACCAAATTTGCCTGTTACTCCAGGTGTTTCTTGACTTCCTACTTTTGCATTCCAGTCCCCTATAATGAAAAGGACATCTTTTTGGGGTGTTAGTTCTAAAAAGTCTTGTAGGTCTTCATAGAACCATTCAACTTCAGCTTCTTCAGCGTTACTGGTTAGGGCATAGGCTTGGATCACCGTGATATTGAATGGTTTGCCTTGGAAATGAACAGAGATCATTTGGTCGTTTTTGAGATTGCATCCAAGTACTGCATTTTGGACTCTTTTGTTGACCATGATGGCTACTCCATTTCTTCTAAGAGATTCTTGCCCACAGTAGTAGATATAATGGTCATCTGAGTTAAATTCACACATTAAATTTTACTGGGAAGAAACATTAAACTATAGATATATATAAATATTTAAATGTACAAATAGAAAAATGTTTAAAGTGATGGATGGTAGGTTTTCAGGTGCTTTTATGTTCTTATATTTTATATTCATGTTTTTCTATGTATTTTTAAATTTTTATTTCTTTACTTGGCTGTCCAGGGTCTTAGTTGGTGGCACACAGGATCTTCACTGAGTCATGCAGGCTCAATAGTTATAGCCTGTGGGCTTAGATCTCCAAGACATGTGGGATCTTAGTTCTCTGACCAGGTATTGAACCTTTATTCCTTGCATTGCAAGGCAGATTCTTAACCACTGGACCACCAGAAAAGTCCCGCTTATCTGTATTTTCTAACTCTCCTAAAGTGAATTTGATGGACTGCAAGGAGATCAAACCAGTCAATCCTAATATTGAATCCTAATATTGAAATCAACCCTGAATATTCATTGGAAAGACTGATGCTGAGACTGAAGCTCCAATACTTTGGCCACCTGATGTGAAGAGCCAACTCATTAGAAAAGACCCTGATGTTGGGAAAGAATGAAGGCAGGAGGAAAAGGGGACGACAGAGGACGAGATAGTTGGATGGCCTCACTGACTCATTGGGCATGAATTTGAGCAAGCCCTGGGGGATAGTAAAGGACAGGGAAGCCTGGTGTGCTGCAGTTCATGGGGTTGCAAACTGAGTGACTGAACAACAACACTAAAGTCAATTTATGAAAGTTACTTGGTAGGGCTACATCTCAGCCTCCCTTTCCCCCCAGGACTGGAGGTGCAGCAGCTTCCCTCTCCCACCTATCACTACCCTGACCTGGAAATCTATTCTGCTGCTTCCTCTTAACTTTTGCAGCTATCCATCTGCTCGTGTCACATTTAATACCTGATTGAAGTTGACCCTTGGTGTTCCAGTGAGGAATTTTCGACAGACAAAACCTGGGAGAAGTGATTCCAGCAGAGAGGATGTCATGAGCAAAAGTGCAAACTTTACAGTGTGAACTTTGGGAAAGACAAGGGGTCCAGACTGGTTAAGTCGCCTTTCCCCACCATAAGTCATTATTATCATCATTATCATCAACAATGATAAAAAGCTAGTCTTTTTTACATTTAATGGTTTACAAAGTCCTTTCACAGAATGTCATCACGATTCTGAGAGGTCAGATCTATTGTCAAATTTTGTAGATGAAGAAATTTTTTATCTCTCTCTCTCTTTTTTTTTTTTTGGTCTGGATGTGAAGAGCAAACATAAAACAAGAACCTCTGTTACTGTGGCAGGGGAGGTCCTCCCCTCGCTGGCACACGGCTGCTTCTGCTTCTCAGGGGAAATCTCATCTCTGCTCCCAGCTGCTGAAAAATACCCTCCCCAGCGAGGAAAAGGGTACAACTATGGGCAAAGTAACTGTCACTTTGGGAGACTGGGCCGCATTCTACTTAGAAAAGTCACAAACCAACCCACCCCCACCCCCCATCCAGGGAGCATAGAAGAGTTATGGAGAAAACGTTCTGCTTGGAGGGGAATCTATGGTATTGTGATCTAACAAGAAATAGTTGCTCTTTGGCCCCATTCTTGGCACAGAGCTCCTAAGACACTGGGAATTTCCAGTGTTGAGAGAGGAATGTTGCTACATTGATGAAGTGACTTTTGGAAAACCCTTAGGTACCAAAGGGATGCGGGCTGGTTGCCAGAGGGACCAACCTTGTGATTAGAGGGCTGGAACCTTTGGTACCTGATCCATCTTCAAACTCTGGATCAGAGAGAGGGGCTGGAGATTAAATCAGTGGCAATGAGTTCATCAATCATGCCTATGTAATGAAGCCTCCACAAACCCTGAAAGGATGAATTTGGAGAGCTTCCAGGTTGGCAAACACATTGATTTTCTGGGAGAGTGGCACCTGGAGAGGGCACGGAAGCTTTGTGCCCTTTCCCCTGTACCGCACCATATGCATCTCTTCCATCGGTCTGTTCCTGAGTTAAATCCTTTTCTAATAAACCAGAGATCTAGTAAGCACAATCTTTCTTTGTGTTCTGCATTGCTCTAGTCAATTAATTGACACCAAGACAAGGTTTGATGGAAACTTCGATCTATTGCCTGTTGGCTAGAAACCCAGGTGATAACCTGGAGTTGAGACTTCTATCTGAAGTTGGGGGAGGGGCAGACTTGTAGGACAGCCCTTCACTACCTTGTGGGATCTGATGCTCTCTCCAGGTAGTGTCAGGGTTGAGTTGAATTGTAGGACACCCTGCTGGTGTCCCAGAATTCCTTGGTGCTGTGGGACACCTGCCCCTTCCTGACACACATTGGAATTGGGTCCAGAACCTTTAGGATCCCTACTGAGGTGGCCCCTGCTTCTCTCTGCTTTTGGATCCATTTTGGAGGGAAACCTTTTCAGTGCCTGGGGCATGCTCTTCTCCTTTAGTGTTCCAAGGAGGACAAAAGCCTCTTTTCACTTGTTTTCCTCAGCAAAGTGGAGAGACCGATGCTTTCACAAAGAGCTACTCTGTCTAGGGCCACCTGCCTCAGCAAATGGAATCTCTGCTCACCATTGGCTCGTCACAGAGTGGGTTTGGCAGAACCTAAGCTGTCTGCACCTTCAAGGCAAGGGAAATTGGAAGGGTAGCTTCTTTCTATTCTACCTTAGCATGAAGGGACTAAAAAGATTTTGAACAACCATCAATGACAAGTGTCCATATATGCTGTTCCTTAGTTGCTAAGTCATGTGCGACTCTTTTGTGACACCATGGACCCCATGGCTCCTCTGTCCATAGGATTTCCCGGGCAAGAAGACTGGAGTGAGTTGCCATTTCCTTCTCCAGGGGATCTTCCCAACCCAGGGATTGAACCTGCATCTCCTGCATTGGCAGGTGGATTCTTCACCACCGAGCCACCAGGGGAGCCTGTCCATACACAGACAATCATGATTCACCTTCTAATATCAGTGTGGAGTCCTTCTCTGTTTGCTTTCTGTGTCTAATTAATGTTGATGATTTAATTTCTGTGCTCTCCTAGCCTCTGTCATCCCAGTAAGGCAGCTTTCCCAGCTGAATGTTCTGCTATCTCTCTCTTATAGAGAGTTAACTATAATCTAGTGGTCAAAGGTCCAGGCTCTGAGGTTAGGCTACCTGGAACTTAATTCTGCCTCTGCAAGTTACTAGCTGTTTAATATTTAACAAGTTACTCAGTTTCTCTGCACTTCAATTAATTATACTATCGACTGGACTGGGTGACTGAGAGGATGAAATGAAATAACACAGGAAAGAATACAGCCCATTTCCAGGTCCATGTTGTGTGCTTAATAAGTGATAGACACTAATACAATCAGTATCATTGTGTTTTCAATCTGAGGAACATTGCTAATTCACTATTTGTAGAGCAGAGAAAAATGATTTCACCGCTGCTCAGTGAAATAGCTAGCTTTTACTTCTGGTAAATTCCCAGCCCCGCCCTTTCCTCCCAGGGCCCCTTTAATGACTCACCCCTCAGGTATTCTCACTCCTCTCTCCCAGACAAGTGTCCAGAGGGAGCAGTTGAGGAAGTCAGTTGTGACCCTGCCTGTGATCTAGAGGAGGACTTGAATCCCGGGTCGCAAGCTTCTCAACTGTCAGGTTGCCTAAGGTTGAGGAGCTCACGTGGTTGACCCAAAGATGGGCTTTGGGCCCCAAGCAGCTGCTTTTGGTGCCCCCCACCACACAGTCTCAGGCCCCCTTTGATCTGAGCTGCACCCACGGTGGATCTGCCCCCCACCCCCTTCAAACGGCCTCCATCTTGCCAGGGCCCCATCCAAAAGGCCTGTCTCAATTTTTCTTTCTCAGTTGACAGAATTGTGGTGAGAGGAGAGGAGAGTTAATCCCTTGGGGACAACCCTCATGGTGGAGGACATGGGTCAGTGCCCTGGTCTCCTGTCTTTCAAAGGGTCAATTCTCTTTTTTCTTTTCTGTTTATGGATCCATTGACTGTAGCCCACCACACTCCTCTGTCCATGGAAATTCCCAGGCAAGAATACTGGAATGGGTGGCCATTTCCTTCTCCAGAGGATCTTCCCGACCCAGGGATTGAACCCATGTCTCATGTGTCTCCTGCATTGCAGGCAGAATCTTTTACCGCGGAGCCATTGGGGAAGGCCCTTATCATCTAAAAAATTAATAAATAAATAAACTTATTGTTTTGCTGTGCTGGGTCTTTGTTACTGCTCCGGCTTCTCTCTAGTTGCGGTCTGTGGGCTTCTCAATGTGGTGGCTTCTCTTGTTGCGGAGCATGGGCTCTGGGTGCGCATGCTCAGTAGTTCCAGGCACGAGGGCTATGTAGGTGAGGCTTCAGGCTCTCAAGCATAGGCCCAATAGTTGTGGCTCAGGGCTTAGTTGCTCTGTGGCATGTGGGATCTTCCTGAATCATGGATAGACCTGTGTCTCCTGCATTGGCAGGCAGACCCTCCACCACTGAGTCACCAGGAAAGCCCCAAAGGGTCAATTCTGAGTTATGCCCTATTACTCTTCAGAGGGCCTCTGACAGGACTGAGTTCCACAACAGTAGCTAGCTCAACAGATGCCTTTTGGGGGCATCATCTCCTTCCCTGACTCACATTTTCTGCTCCATCCCTCTGACCCTTGGGACCACCCTCCGGAAGTCTCATGTTCTGGTCTCAGACTGTGTTTTCAGGGGAACACAATCCAAGCCCTCTGCCATGTTTCCTCCTCATTGTTTATCCTCTGGATGTCTTTGTGTCTAGGATCCCTCCCTGTCTGGAAGGAAAGAGGGCAAAAGTGGGAACAGAAATGAATCTAACTCCTTCAGAGATGGGAAATCATGTATTTATGTACCTACAGCTTTCTCATCTGTTATCTCACTCAAATTTTAGCAACAAACCTGTGAGGCAGATTATTATTAGCCCCATTTTATGGATGAAGAAAATGAGAAGCTGTGAGCGTTTAAGTAACCAGTCTAAGGTCATACAAAAACTTTAAAAAACCAGGTCTATGCTCTTTCATCCATGGGGTCGAAAAGAATCAGACACTGAGCAACTGAACTGAACTGATGCTCTTTCAGCTGCTGTCTTTTATGGATGAGATCCTCTGAAAGAGTCCTCTGGAAGCTGGACTTTGAATCAATCAAGTGAGTTTATTAGTTTTTCTTTCTTTTTTATTTCATCCTGTGGCATGTGGGATCTTAGTTTCCTGACCAAGGATTGAACCCATGTCTCCTGCCCTGGAAGCTCAGAGTCTTAACCACTGGACCATCAGGGAAGTTCCTATCAACTTTTTTAAGTTAAATATTTTAACAGCATTATTTAAGTAGAGTTGACATTCAATACATTGCCCATATTTAAGGTGTACAATGTAATGAGTTTTGACATATTTATGTGCCAGTGAAACCATCAGCACAATTAAGATAGTGAACATATGTATCACATCTGAAACTTCCCTGTACCCCCTTTTAATCTTTCCCTCTGCCTTTCTATGCTATTTTCCCTTTCTTGGCAACCACTAATCTGCTTTCTGTCACTTTAGATTGGTTTGCCTTTTCTATTTTACATTAATATAAATGGGATCACAGAGCATGTGTTCTTTTTTTATCTGATCTCTTTCACTTAATGTGATTATTTTGAGATTCACCTATGCTGTTATGTGTATAAACAGTTTCGGGCTTCCCAGGTGGCACTAGTGGGAAAGAACTCACCTGCCAATGCAGGAGACCTAAGAGACACAGGTTTGATCCCTACACTGGGAAGATTCCCCTAGAGGTGGGCATGGTAACCCACTCCAGTTTTCTTGCCTGGAGAATCCCATGGATTGAGGAGCCTGGTAGGCTACAGTCCAAAGGGTCACAACGGATTGGGCATGACTGAAGTGAAGCATGCATGCATAGTTTATTCCTTTTTATTGCTGAGTAGCATTCTGTTGTGCCACAATTTCTTCATCAGTTCATCTGTTCATGGACAATGCTTTTTGGCTCTTACAAATGTACATGTCATGTACAAGTCTTTGTATAGGCCTATGTTTTCAGTTCTCTCAGGTGAATATCTAGGAGTGGAATGTTCAGTCACATGATAGGTATATTTAACTTTTGAAGAAACTTCTAAACATCTTGTCAGTGTGGTTGTATCACTTTACACTCCTACCAGTGATGCGTGAGCCTGCGCTCACAGGGGATTGTCCACCACAGAGAGTCCCAAACAGACCTACACCAAGACATATTACAATAAAAGTTGCAAAAATTAAAAGTAAAGAGAAGATCCTAAAGGCAGCAAGGAAAAGAAAAAGGTTTAATAGCAAGGTAACCCTCATACTGTCAGCTGATTTCTCTACAGAAACACTGCAGGGCAGAAGGGAGTGGCAAAATATATTCAAAAGTCTTAAAAGGGAAAAATCTACACCCTAGAATACTCTACCCAGTAAGATTATCATTTATAATAGGAGAAATAAGTAATTTCACAGATGAGCAAAAACTAAAGAATACAGCAATACTAAACTTATCCTAAAAGAAATATCAAAAGGTCTTTTCTATATAGAAAAGAAGCAAGAAGATATAGGAAGAAATAAATCATAATTGGAAAGTAAATCACTTAAATTAGCCAGTATAGAGATCAAAGGGGATAAACACCTATTTGTGAAAGTGATGATTAAAAAAAGGAACAGCAAAAGGTTAAACAGGAAAATGTGAAAAAAAAAAAGGACATCAAAATCATAAAATGTGGGGAAAGAGAATAAGAACATGCAGATTCTTCTTTTTTTTTTTTTTCAGAATGTGTTTGAGCCTCAAACAAGCAAAAACTAAAAGACTATAGCAATACTAAAGGCTGTATCAGCCTAAAGCAAACACATATAGGAAAGGGTTAACATACTTGAAAAACAGGGCAGCCACAAATAAAAAACATACAATAGATTCACAAATGCCAAAAAGAAGAGAAAACAAGCATGAAATAAAAGGAAATTATCAAACCACAAAAAGAAAAAGAAACAAAAGACGAAACAAAGAAAATCTACACCCTAGAATACTCTACCCAGTAAGATTATCATTTATAATAGGAGAAATAAGTAATTTCTCAGATGAGCAAAAACTAAAGAATACAGCAATACTAAACTTATCCTAAAAGAAATATCAAAAGGTCTTTTCTATATAGAAAAGAGGCAAGAAGATATAGGAAGAAATAAATCATAATTGGAAAGTAAATCATTTAAATTAGCCAGTATAGAGATCAAATGGGAAAAACACCTATTTGTGAAAGTGATTAAAAAAGGAACAGCAAAAGGTTAAACAGGAAAATGTGAAAAAAAAAAAGGACAGCAAAATCATAAAATGTGGGAGAGTAAGAACATGCAGATTCTTCTTTTTTTTTTCAGAATGTGTTTGAGCCTCAAACAAGCAAAAACTAAAAGACTATAGCAATACTAAAGGCTGTATCAGCCTAAAGCAAACACATATAGGAAGGGGTTAACATACTTGAAAAACAGGGCAGCCACAAATAAAAAACATACAATAGATTCACAAATGCCAAAAAGAAGAGAAAATAAGCATGAAATAAAAGGAAATTATCAAACCACAAAAAGAAAAAGAAGCAAAAGACGAAACAAAGAATCAACTGGAAAACAAAGTTTAAAATGACAATAAATACAGATGTATCAACAATTATCTTAAATTCAATGGACGGAATGCTCCAATCAAAAGACATGGAGTGGCAGACTGGATTAAAATTAAAAAAACACGAACCTACCATATGCTGTCTACAGGAGGCACACCTTTGGGCAAAGGACACACATAAGATGAAGTGGGGGAATGGGAAAAGATATTTCATGCAAATGAAAGTGACAGGAAAGTGGTAGTTATAATACTCACACGAGACAAAATAGACTTTAAAGCAAAAGCTATAAAGAAAGATAAAGAAGGACAATATATAATGATAAAAGGACCAATCAAGAAGAGGATTTTATTAATACACTCATCGAAATAGGAGCACCCAAGTACACACACAAATGCTAACAGACATAAAGGGAGAAATTGATGGGAATACAGTAGTAGAAGATTTTAACATTAAAGGACACATTTTCTAAACAGAAAATCAATCAGGCAACAGAGATCCTAAATGATACAATAGAACAGTTAGACTTAATTGATGTTTTCAGGACATTACACCCCCATGCCCACCCCCGAAATCACGTTCTTCTCAAGTCCACATGGAACATTCTCTAGGACTGACCACATACTAGGGCACAAAACTAACGTCAATAAATTTAAGAGCATAGAAACTATTTCAAGCATCTTCTCTGACCACAATGGACTAAAACTAGAAATCAACCACAAGAAGAGAAAGGACAAAAAGCCCAATTACATGAAGACTAAACAACATGCTACTAAAAAACCAAAGGATTAACAAGGAAATTTAAAAATACCTTGAGACAAATGACAATCAAAATGCATACAAAATATATGAGATGTAGCAAAAGCAGTTCTTAGAGGGAAATTCGTAGTGATACAGGCCTTCCTTAAAAAAAAAAAAACAACAAGAAAAATCTCAAGTAAACAACCTAACCTACCACCTAAAAGAATTATAAAAAGAAGAAAAAACAAGACCTAAAGTCAGCAGAAGGAAGGAAATAATAAAAATCAGGGAGGAAATAAATAAAATAGAGATAAAAAAACAATAGAAAAAATGAATAAAATCAAGAGCTGGTTCTTTGAAAGGGTAAACAAAACTGACAAACCTCTGGCCAGACTCAACAAGGATAAAGGAGAGAGAACCAAAATAAATAAAATAAGAAATGAAAAAGGAGAAATTGCAACTGGTACGACAGAAATTAAAACAAACAAACAAAAAAGAACAATTATATGCCAACAAATTTGACAACCTAGAAGAAATGGACAGCTTTCTAGAAACATACAGTCCAACCAAAACTGAATCAAGGAGAAACAGATAATTTGAACAGACTAATCACTAGAAGAGAAGTAGAATCTGGAACTTAAAAACTCCCTACAGGGACTTCCCTGATGGTCCATTGGTTGAGTCCATGCTTCCAATGCAGGGGCTGTGAGTGTGATCCCTGGTGGGGGTACTAAGATCCTATATGCCATCTGGCACAGCCAAAAAACAAAAAACATACATACAATTACAAACAAAAGTCCAGGACCAGATGACTTCACAGGTGAATTCTACCAAACATACAAAGAAGACCTTATACTGATTCTTCTCAAACTCTCCCAAAAGATTGAAGAGTTGGGAATACTTCCAAAGACATTCTATGAAGCCACTCTCACACTGATAACCAAAATCAGATACTATCAAAACAGAAAATTGCAGGCCTATATCTTTGACAAATACAGATGCAAAAATTCTTAACAAAATATTACCAGACTCCAACAATACATAAAAAAGATCATATACTACGACCAAGAGAGATTCAACTCAAGTTTATAAGTGAAGAAAGCAAAAGTGAAAGTCGCTCAGTTGTGTCCAACTCTGTGACCCCAAGGACTATACAGTCCATGGAATTCTCCAGGCCAGAATACTGGAGTGGGTAGCCATTCCCTTCTCCAGGGTATCTTCCTAACCCAGGGATCAAACCCAGGTCTCCCACATTGCAGGCAGATTCTTTACCAGCTGAGCCACCCGGGAAGCCCCAAGTTCATAAGTATTCTCCTTTTCTCTTAGTTCTGCTGTCTCTCCTGTTAAAATGTTCCTCTTTTGCTTAAGTTATAGGGAGCCATGTTCTGTTGCTTCCAACCAACCATCTCTTATGGATAGAATTGTTTTGTTACATTGCCTGAATTATTGGTTGTTGTTAAACTTTTTTATTAGTTTATAACTTTCACCTTTATATTTTATCTCCCAATTACATAATATGTAACTGGAAGGAACCACTAAGTATCAGGGTGGTTTGTTACACAGCATTTGCTCAGGCTTGAGGTCTAGGATCTAGGTGATGAGATCTAGGCCCTTGTGCCTGAGCTTGGTGCTGTAATGGGATGAGACTTTAAGATCTTATGGGGAGAGAATGAATGTGGGAGGAATGTGGATTGTTATGACCAGATGGTGACAGATTTAATTTTGTAAAGAAGACCATGTATATGTTTTTACTGCATTCTACATGCTCTTCTTCCAATATAACTGATACTTCTTCTACCCAGAGGTGGGGGGTTTATGTTCTCATCCCTTGATTCTGGCCAGGGGCTTGTGACTCAAGACTAGGACGTGGGCTTCCCTAGTGGCTCAGTGGTAAAGAATCTACTTGCCAATGCAGGAGACATGGGTTCAGTCCTAATCCCTGATCTGGGAAGATCCCACATGCCACAAAGCGACTAAGCCCATGTGCCACAACTGTTAAGCCTGTGCTCTAGAGCGTGGGAGCCTCAACTACTGAGCCCACATGTCAAAACTGAGGTATAGAACAGTCTTATGGACCCTGTGGGAGAGGGAGAGGGTGGGAAGATTTGGGAGAATGGCATTGAAACATGTAAATATCATGTATGAAATGAGTTGCCAGTCCAGGTTCGATGCATGATACTGGATGCTTGGGGCTGGTGCACTGGGATGACCCAGAGGGATGGAATGGGGAGGGAGGAGGGAGGAGGGTTCAGGATGGGGAACACATGTATACCTGTGGCGGATTCATTTTGATATATGGCAAAACTAATACAATTATGTAAAGTTTAAAAATTAAAAAAAAAAAAAAAACCTACTGAAGCTAGAGCACCTAAGAACCCTTGCTCTGCGATAAGAGAAGCCACTGCAATGAGAAACCTGTGCACTACAACTAGAGAAAAGCCTGCATGGCAGTGAAGACTAAGCACAGCCAACAATAAATAAATAAATGAAAAAAATTATGTATACAAAAAAAGACTAGGTCATGAAAAGAATGTAGCGTCTACCTGAAGTGTGCTCTCAAAGCTGCTGTTTGGTAAGGAAGCCCAAGCCACACAGAACAGTCATATGTATGTGGTGCAACCAGTTGTTCTGGCTAGTTTCATGCAGCGGTCAATGTCAGTAGCTAGACATGTGACCGCTACAGCTCCTAGCCTTCAAGTCTCTCACCAGATGTTGTGGAGCAGATAAGGAGCCTTCATCACTTGTGAATTTCTTACTCATGGAAACTATGTGAGATAACAAATGATCATTGTGGTTTGAAGGCACCCAGTTTCGAAAGTGATTTGTTATACAGTAATAGAAACTATTACAGTAAAAATGTGAAGTGTTTGTATTTAAACTTTTCAGTGAAGGAGGCACCTGAAAGCTGTTAGCTTCAAGGAGAAACAAAACCATATTGCAATTTTTGGAACTTACTGTGAAATGGGATTGTTAATGAATTGTGCCAATCTTTTCCTTAGATTTTTTTCTATCTATTGGTGTCTGAAAAATATTTTTAAATGAAAATATTTAGTCATAAAAAGGAATGAATATGTACTACCAGTGGATGAACTTTGAAAACATTAGGCTAAGTGGAGGCAAATTTATAGGGACATAAAGTGAATTAGTGGTTTCCAGGGAGAAAGGGAAGGGGGAAATCGGGAGTAACAGCTAGTGGATATGGCACTTCTTTTGGGGGGTTATGAAAATAGCCTGGACTTAGATATGGTGAAGGTTGCACAGCCTGTAAATATATTAAAACCTACTGAGTTGTACATTCCAAAAGAGTGGATTTTATGGTATATGGATTATATCTAAAAAAATTAAGACTATTAAAGTTTTCTTTGATCAGCCATAAGTGAGATCAACAAATCTGGCTATACTGTCTATATGTGAAGATCAATTTTGACAAAATCATTGACAAATTTGCAAAAATTAAGACAGAAGTTGTAATGTTATAATTCATTCTTATGACAGACCAATATGTAAGTGTATGTTTTTCCTTTATATTTAAAATAAAAATTATATGCATAAAATTACAATTATTAATCTGTTGCTTTTTTCTGTCTTGTACTGCCATATATATATGTAGATAATCTGTAACTATATGGCATGTATATCTATATCTATATGACATATATATAGATATATTTACTTGCCTTGTTAAACATATGAGCATATGAAGTCAATAAAAGAAAATTATTATTTTCCATTTTTTCTGGCTATTATTGTTTCATACATGATTAATACTGAAAATCATATAGATAGGGTTTAAAAATTATATGCTTCAGTTATCAAATGTGTAAAGTATGTCATTGATGTAAATACTGTTATTGAGAGTCTAAGAAAAAATCAAGGTCTACACTGGAATGGCAATGAAGGGAATGCAAAGGAAGGAGATAGATAAGTAAGTACAGATAGATAGATACTCTGTGAATAAAACAGATAGTTCTGTACAGTTAGGGGGCAAGGAAGAAGGAGATGTCAAGTATGAAATGTATCTCTAACCTGATAATAACCAACAATTCTTGGAGGCTTGGTCTATAAATATAGGCACCCAATGCCTAGAAATGCCTCTAAATAGAAGTTCCTCAATACATATTTTTTGTTTGAATGAAAGGATAGGACACATCTTCCATCCATCTTTTTACTCCAGCTATTACTATGGCAACCACCGGCTTGCCCCTGTCACCTGAGAGTACCAGCTTGCAGGTATAGCTCCTATCTTTCATGCCTCTTGCTCGGGGGCTTCTTTGCTGCAGCACCGTGGAATACCTACCATTTTCTGACACTTGTGTAAAGCTGGAAGAGTGAGGGAATTAACAGTCAAAGGGGAACTTCTGACCACTGGGGGTGAGGGTGAGTAGATGAATATCCTGTCTCTGGAATCACATTCTGTATGGCTCCACAGAAAGTGCTCAGTGGGACAATGTTCCAGTTGTTTGAGGTGGCCACCAGCTCCACATCACTTGTTTGGATGGCTTTTCCGCTTTCCCATTTCACTCTTCCCAGTTTCCCATTTTTGTCCCCTGTGGTTGCTCTCCACAATAACCTACCTGCATCATCTCATTCTTTTTTAAGGGTTTGATTTCCGGGGGGGGGGGGGTGCGGGGGGAGGCCACTCTAAGACAGATTACTACATAGAATGTGGTATAGTAGAATTAGCGCCAGACAAGGACCCAGAAAACCTAGGTTCCAGACCTAGCTTTCTCACCAATCTCACATGAAAAGGAGTGTTTTTATTACTATTTTCAGATGTACATGTACTGACAGGAAAAGATCTCCAAGTCATTTGTTAACTGAGGGGGGGAAAAAAAGGCAAGTCAAGAAAAATGCTTGCAACATGGTCTGACATACACAAAAAGGGCAGGCATGCGTATGTGCAAGCTCAGTCGCTAAGCTGTGTCTGACTCTTTGGAACCCCAGGGTCTGTAGCCCTCCAAGCAACTCTGTCCATGGGATTTTCCAGGCAAGAATACTGGAGCGAGTTGTCATTTCCTCCTCCTTCCCAACCTCGGGATACAACCGGGGTCTCCTGTGCTCCCTGCATTGACAGGAGGATTCTTTATCACTGAGCCACCTGAGAAGCCCAGCCATATGTACCATATACAGGTTAATAAACTTAGACAAAATGGTGGGGTATCACAGCTTACTATATATTTTTGTATGGCTTGAATCCTTTACAAGGAGACTGTATTTTGTGTAATTTAGAAACAACAACAACAACAACAAAAGTCCGCTTCCAAGGCCGTTGAGTCACGCTTGTGAAAGTGGAGAGCGGAAGTCAACGCTCCACGGTCACAAGGTGAGAAAGAGGAGCTGTGCTCAGATGCGCGCGCTAGGGGATCGGGGACCAAGGCCGGGCGGTCGAGAAACCGGACTCGCGGGAGGGAGGGCGGCTGGGTCTTTGTGGTCGCCAGGGGGCAGATGTGCGGAGCAACCCAAACCTACAACTACCCACTTTTACCCGGGCAGGACTTCGCAGAAATTATAAATTCCATCCCTTAGCTGCAGTTCAGACAGATCCGAGGGTTTTCAGAGTCGAGGGGAGCCCCCCTCCTCTGCCCCACGAGGAAAGCTTGGCGCTCTGAGCAGTCTGCAGGCTCGTTCATACCACATTTACGCGCAACAACTCTTTTCTCCGCCCGCACCACACCTCCCGGCCCCCAACCGCAGAGGGGAAATTGAGTCACTGGAAGGCGAGGCCAGAGTCTCCAGGGGAATGTGCGCCAACGCCAGTCCTCAGGGCCTTCCAGATGCTGGGAGGAGGGGGAGGGACCTCAGGAAAATACACAGAGTGGGGTGAGGGCGGGGGGAGCGGCTGGCTGGGCAGAAGCTGAGCCAGACACATGGAGAAACGCTGCCCAGGATCAAAGGAAATATGACATTTGAAAAGAATGCGCACGTCTGCTAGTGCTGCGGAGCAGGGGGCGGGGGGGCCGCGGGGTGCGTAGGCGGCGTGTCGGGGATGGTGAGCTGGAGCAGGAGCAGGGTCTCTACCCCTTCCCGCCTTGCCTCGGCTTCCCACGGCCCTCGGTCAGCCTCTTAGGTGCGGGTTGGCAGTCCGTCTCAGGATGCTCCTCACTCTCTCTCTCCTTGAGTCTCTCCTTTCTTTATTTCCATGATGAAGCTGGAAGGGAAATGTAACCTGAGGCGACAAACCAAAGCGGGGGGAAAAAAGAAAGGGAAAAAAAAAAATCAAACCAGGCCACCTCCCCGCTAGGCCTCGGAACATTCTTCTCTCCCCGCCGGCCTGGCTTCTTCTCCCCGCCCCTCCGGCGTCGCGGTCCTGGGCTCGCCGCCGGGGCAGCTCCGCACGTCACTGGGGTCCCCCGGGGCTGGGGGGTCCCCAGGGCGGGCCGGAGGGAGGGCGGGAGGAGAGGGGGGCGGGCAGTCGCCTCGGCCGCGGCGGAGTTCGGGCCGGCCGGGCCAGCCCTCCCCTGCGCCCTGGCCCCGCCGAGCCTGTTTCTCATTAGAGTAGCGGGCGCGGTCCCCGCCCGGCTCCCGAGTGTTTGTAAACGTCTGAGCCGAGGGCCGTCGCTTAACCCCTTCGGTGCGGGGCCCGAGCACAGCTGCGGGCTGGGCCCTCAGCTGGAGGTCTTTAGATTAAAGGTAGCTGCGGCCTGCTGATAGGTTTGTAGCTTAAGGTCTGCGTAGGGGTAATGGTACCAACACCCATGTCCCCACCCTAACCGACCGGCATCTGAATAACTAATTTCGACTTAAATCCCTCTCGCACAGCAGGACCCCCACTATGCCTGTCCTTTCTAGGAACTCCAGTCCGAGTCTTTCTTCCTTCTCCCGCCCAGGTGACAGGTGTCCAACCCAGGGGCCCACCCGGTCTCGGGACTGCTGGGCGCCGGTAAACCTGGCCAGGATTATCAGGAGAGCTGGAGCGGGATGCCTGCGGAACCGAGATTCATTCCCGACTAAGATTCTAGGGAGGAGAGAGCCGGCTTCCCTTGGAGGCTAGTTAATGGCCCCTCTGGGTGGCTGGGACTAGGACAGCAGTAAAGTCCGGCCTGGACTGTCGCCCATCAGGAGTCATGGACCTTTGAACAGTGCCTCAAGACCAATAACTCTTCTTCACTTTTGGGGGACGGGGAGAGATGGACCGGTGGAGGGGCTGGTTCGGCCAGGCAAAGGCTTCCTTCCAGAAGGCTTAGGCGGGGCGGCCTCAGGCTAGGGACTTCAAAGGAATGGCCTTCTCCACTTCAGAGCAGCCTGGAGCCATTCTGCACCCCAGAGCCTGGTTGCCCTTAGACGAGGGAAAGGGGAGAAAAGGTGGTGCTTCCTTGCTAGTTGCTGGCTGCACAACTCTTCAGAAAGGGTCTTCTGTGGGCCCTCTACACTGTGGGCCCAGGATGTGGCCCCTTTAAGGCATTCGGACCCAGAGCCCTCGAACTCAGACTAAGTTGGGGATTGCGGTGGGACTGCGCCCTGCGGGAAATGATTGTCACCACTGAGGGCCAATAGGCATCATTATGGTCCTACCAACGCTGGAGAGACCGTTTTCCAATTCAGTTTTGTTCTTTTTTTTTTTTTTGAGGGGGAGGGACTGGAGAGAGGACCGAAGGAGGGAGACGGGGAGGCTTGCGGGAGGGAGGGGGCACAAGGGGCGCGTGGTTTTCCCATCTCATCCCTGGAGGAGGGGCTGGAGCATCCCGGGCAGCCAATCAGAGACAGGTTGGGGGGGCACTTTGAAGAAGTTTGGGGAAAAAAGTTTGGAAAAGTTTCTATAATAACGAGGGGGCGTCCGGAGGGAGGCGTCAGCGGCGGAGGAGGGGGCGTCTCAGAGAAGGGAGGGAGGGAGTCGCCGGTCAAGACACTGCAGCCTCCTGAGATCCCCCCTCCCGCCCAGACCGGGACCTGGGGGCTCCGGCCGGACCCATGGGGGCAGCGAGCTGCGAGGATGAGGAGCTGGAGTTTAAGCTGGTGTTCGGGGAGGAAAAGGAGGCCCCCCCGCTGGGCGCGGGTGGGGCGGGGGAAGGTCAGTGCGGGGCTGGGAAGGGGTCTGGGGCTCCGTGAGGGAAGGGGGCGGGTGTCCTGAGTCTGGGGGCTTCAGGGGAGAGAGCCTGGGGTGAGAGATGAGGGGGTCAGAGGTTGCGGGGAGTCGCGGGGCTCGGGGGGATCTGCGGACGTGAGGCTGGGGGCCCGGCACCACTTTCTCCTTTTTAGGTCGTGACTGGGGTGGGGGTGGGGGTGCCGTTGGCTGCGCGCCGCCTCTCGGCAGGGCCGACTGTCACTGGGATGCGGGGCGGGCGGGAACACGGTCCCGAGAGCCCAGGGCGCCGCCAGGGAAAGGGGACATTGCGCTCTGGAGCTTGCCCCTCGGGGATGGAGCTCTGGGCCTGCAGACGGGACGCCGAGGGCTGGGGGCGCTCTCAGGCCCCGCCAGGGCGCCCCTCCCCCTCCCTCGTCTGGCCGCAATGAGAGGCAGATGGCTGGGATTGAGCCGGGGGCGGCGGCCGCCGCTCGCACGGAATCCGCGCAGCCCGCGCCCCCGCCCCCCCCCCCCCCGCGCCTCGCCGGGCCGGCGCGCAGCACCCCCTTCGCTGCACCCCCGCCCCCGGATTGGGGGGAGTGAGGGAGGAGCCACCTTCCCTCGTCATCACAGCCCTGGAGCCCCCCTTCCCCTGGCCACCGTTGCGATGGCAACTGGGGCTCCTGCCAGCGCCGTTTGGGGGTTTGGGAACCGCTGCTAATTGGGTTCATGTGTGAGTCGCCCCCAGCCCAGCCCAATGCTTCCTTAAACACGCCTCCAAACCCAGCTCCAGCCCCTCTCGACCCGCCTTGAGACCCGCCCCCTGTCTGGTACCCCAGGTCCCAGGGCCAGAGCCCTGAGGTTCTCTGAGTAGGAAAAGGTCCGGCACTTCTGGATCTATCTTCTCCACCTTCCCAAGTCCAACTCTGCTTTTGTCTCTGTGGCTCTGAAGGGCATTACAGAGACCTCTCTTTGCTGAGGCGGGGGTAGCATACTGGCCAGGGGTGGTTGCCCACTCCAGGAACCTAGACATCTCACCTGCCTCTTTCTCTCCCCGCCTTTTGTGTCATCCCTGTCTCTGTCTCCTTCCCTTTCCACAGAACTGGACTCAGAGGACACCCCACCATGCTGCCGCCTGGCCCTGGGGGAGCCCCCTCCCTATGGCGCTGCTCCCATTGGCATTCCCCGGCCTCCACCCCCTCGGCCTGGCATGCACTCCCCACCACCCCGCCCGGCCCCCTCACCTGGCACTTGGGAGAGCCAGCCAGCCCGGTCAGTGAGGCTGGGGGGGCCAGGAGGGAGCTCCGGGGGGGCTGGGGGAGGCCGTGTTCTTGAGTGCCCCAGCATCCGCATCACCTCTATCTCTCCCACTCCCGACCCACCAGCTGCGCTGGAGGACAACCCAGATCCTTGGGGGGAAGGCTCCCCCAGGGACTACCCCCCACCAGAAGGCTTTGGAGGCTACCGAGAGGCAGGGGGGCAGGGTGGGGGCCCGTTCTTCAGTCCGAGCCCGGGCAGCAGCAGCCTGTCCTCCTGGAGCTTCTTCTCGGATGCCTCGGACGAGGCAGCCTTGTATGCGGCCTGTGACGAGGTGGAGTCTGAGCTAAATGAGGCAGCCTCCCGCTTTGGCCTGGGCTCCCCACTGCCCTCACCCCGGGCCTCCCCGAGGCCGTGGACCCCCGATGATCCCTGGAGCCTGTATGGTCCGAGTCCTGGAGGCCGGGGGCCAGAGGATAGCTGGCTACTCCTCAGCGCTCCTGGGCCCACCCCAGCCTCCCCACGACCTGCCTCTCCATGTGGCAAGAGGCGCTATTCCAGCTCGGGAACCCCATCTTCAGCCTCCCCAGCTCTGTCCCGCCGAGGCAGCCTAGGGGAGGAGGGGCCTGAACCACCTCCACCACCCCCCTTGCCTCTGGTCCGGGACCCTGGCTCCCCTGGCCCCTTTGACTATGTGGGAGCCCCATCAGCCGAAAGCATCCCCCAGAAGACCCGGAGGACTTCCAGCGAGCAGGCAGTGGCCCTGCCTCGGTCTGAGGAGCCTGCCCCATGCAATGGGAAGCTGCCCTCGGGAGCAGAGGAGGCCGGGGCTCCTCCTGGGGGTCCTCGGAAGGAGGCGGCTGGCATGGACTACCTGGCGGTGCCTTCTCCACTGGCGTGGTCCAAGGCCCGGATCGGGGGACACAGCCCCATCTTCAGGTGAGGGTTGTGCCTGAAATCACCACTGTCTCCAGCCATCCCATCCAGGGAGTAGGAGGGTCAAGGGATGAATTTGGAAAAGGTCCTAGGGCACAGAAAAGAGAATCTACTACCAGCTTGACTGCTGCCATTCACTCAGTTTTAGGAAGAATTTTTTAACAGGCATCTCCTTTGGACAGATGATTTGCCGAAGGTCAGTCACTCCCTGTATATTAGAAAAAGCCCCTGGAGCCCTAGAAGGACCACCTAGGTAAAGGAGGAATTCCTCTAGGCGTCCTCCACTCTCAGCTCTGTGCTGGATCCTGGGCTGGAATTCTGCCCTGCAATGGGCAGCAGGAAGTCCCCTTTCTCTAACTCAATTTCTTGGGCCTGACTTGTGGCTTAAAAGTATATCTGCAAAATTTAGATGAAGTAGCATGTGTTTGCAAGTCAAAGAATTCACGTTCAAACAAGCAGTTCTTACTGCCCTTCTACACCTCTCACCCTCAAAGAACCATGTCTATTTCTATAATCCTAAGTCTTGGATGTCAGATTGAGCTGGTTTCATCCAGAAAAATTTCCTGGGGGAAAGAAACCTTTACACCCATTCCTCTGGGTTCCTGTAGGGCAGGGTTTCTCAGCCTCAGCACTCCTGATACTTTGAGCAGAATAATTCTTTGTTGTTTCGGTTGAGCTGGACATTGTAGAATGTTTAGCAGCATCCTGGCCTCTATCCACTCTCCTAGTTGTAACAACTTTTTAGTTGTTTCCAGACATTGCCGAGTATCACCTGGGGGCACTTACCAGTTGAGATCCCCTGGCGCAGAGTATCTGGGTGCTCACTACAGGGAAGTTGCACATCTTTATCCCCAGCTCTCTGGAACCCACCCGTCCAGCTCCAACTAGTGGAAAGTGCGCTGGCCTGGGAAGGGATGCGATCAGGCCCTGCTCTGTTAGTTGCTGGCTTGCAGCAACTAACCCCCTATGTTCTACTTGAAATGCGAGATCTTAGCTCCTGATCACTAGACCAGGAATGGAACCTGTGCCTCCTGCAGTGAAAGCTTAGAGTCCTAACCACTGGACCACCAGGGAATTCCCTGAATTTGTGCTTCTTTAGTTGACTCTTCCCATCTAGGCCTGGGAGGGTTAGACCGGGCTTGGGGTTCCTCTGTATCCAGGGGAACCCTTGCCCCACCCCCACCAGACCCAGTGTTCAGAGCTGGGAAGAAGGGAGTCTCAGTCCTGGTGTCCCCCACCCCCCTATCTCGAGGGCCTCTGAGAGGCCTGTCCCATAGCGCCCCTGATTATAGGCTTGTGGACCGTTTTACTTCCGCTCCGACTTCCTTTCTCTCAAACCCACCCTGCCCCTTCCTCCCTCACACCCCTGGGAGTTGGGACCCAGGGTTGCCCTGACTCAGGTCTGAGGCTGCAGGTGATCAGTGCTTCTCTGTGTCTCTCTCCAGGACCTCTGCCCTCCCCCCGCTCGACTGGCCTTTGCCCAGCCAGTATGAGCAGCTGGAGCTGAGGATCGAGGTACAGCCCAGAGCCCACCACCGGGCCCACTATGAGACAGAGGGCAGCCGGGGAGCTGTCAAAGCAGCCCCTGGTGGTCACCCTGTAGTCAAGGTAAGTGGTAGAAGCCAGGCCTGATAGCCTGTCTCTTCTCCAGTCCCAGATCCCTGCAGATGGGCCGCAGCTGTGCAGACCCATGGCACTGCCCTTTCCCACACTCCCTCTCAGCAATGACCCTGCAGGCGGCCTGGGGGAGGGACTAGTGCTGGGGAGGAAGGGTGCACTTCAAGGACCCGGATGTACTTTCTACTCTTCTGTCCCTCCACCCCCACTCCATTCATCCCATGGGACACCAGCCTCCTGTCTACTCTGGAAAATGGTGGGCTGCCAGATGTGGGGGAGGGGTTAGGCTGAGGCCAAAGTTCACTGGGAGTTAGGTTGTCTCTGTCGAGTTGGGCCAGTCTCTCTTGGAAGATTTTCCCCTTCACCCAGCCCAGTTTGGGCCTCATTCCAAGAATAACATGTGAACTCCAGGCCATGTTTTCTCCCTAGCTGGTGGAGAGTTGGTGCCCAATCTCCCCTGGGAATCCCTTCCAGGATGTCCTTTATCTTTCACTCCTCTGGAGTGGTGGAGGCGGAGGGGTGGGGGGGACTGAAAACTTGGGGGTGGGTGAAGGATGAGACAGGGGAGATTTCAGCTGGGTGGCCTCCGTCTCCCTCTACCAGCTCCTGGGCTACAGCGAGAAGCCCCTGACCCTGCAGATGTTCATCGGCACGGCGGACGAGAGGAACCTGCGGCCCCACGCTTTCTATCAGGTGCACCGCATCACTGGCAAGATGGTGGCCACGGCCAGCTACGAAGCCGTAGTCAGCGGCACCAAGGTGCTGGAGATGACCCTGCTCCCTGAGAACAACATGGCAGCCAAGTAGGTTCTCACCCCACCTCCTTCTGGTCTTCGGGCTTTAGGACTAGCCTTTTCCATGGGGCCTAAGCTAGGCCAACTCTTCCTCTCCCCAGAGGAGTTAGACATCATCCCTAGGAGGTGTCAGGCCCTCTCACTATCTAGAGGAGGACTTTGGGGGTGGGGAGCACTCTGGGTTAAAACAGCCACCCCCATAATCTCCCAGAGAAGGTCATTTAGGGCTTTGGATGGAGGATGGGGACTCCCTTCTTGGGAGGCATCCCCTTCTGGCCTCAGATGGGAGGGCTTGCCTTCCGTTCTTTGGCTTCAGCATTGACTGTGCCGGAATCCTGAAGCTGCGGAATTCAGATATTGAACTGCGGAAGGGAGAGACGGACATCGGGCGCAAGAACACACGCGTGCGGCTGGTGTTCCGAGTACACGTGCCCCAAGGCAGCGGGAAGGTTGTCTCGGTGCAGACAGCATCGGTACCCATCGAGTGCTGTGAGCAAAGAGGCCCTGTGCCATCCTTCTGTCTCTGGCTAACTTCTTGTCTGTGTGTCTGTCTGTCCATCGCCTCCGCAGTGTGCCGTGACTGGCTGGTCCCCTAAGGGACCCAGTCTTTATTTCTATTGTAGGTGGGCTGGGGGAAGTATTCTATTTTCCCCCGGCTGCAGATTCGGCCCCTAGGCTGGACCAGAGCAACCCTAGCCTCCATCTGCCCCTGGGCAGCCCCTTGTTGGCCTCTCTCTCCTCCCAGGAGGGGTTCCTTACCTGGCCTGTGTGACCCCAGGAAGACTGTTGTTTTTCTTGTGTGTCTGCCGCTGAGGAGGGCTCCTCCAGGCTCTGTGGCAGTTATCCTAGGCAGGGTGGGGGCGCAGGAGCCTGTCCTCTCCATAGCAGCCCAGCCAGGCCTTTCCTGCACTGCTCTGCAGCCCAGCGATCAGCTCAGGAGCTGCCCCAGGTGGAGGCCTACAGCCCCAGTGCCTGCTCTGTCAGGGGAGGGGAGGAGCTCGTGCTGACTGGCTCCAATTTCCTGCCAGACTCCAAGGTGGTGTTCATCGAGAGGGGCCCTGGTGAGTACCCATTCTGGGAGGAAGAGCTTGGAACGGGGAGGATGAACACTCTCTGAACTAGCAAGTGGAGCCTCAATTTCCTTATCTGTAAAATGGAACGGAAAGACTGCCCTTCCTCTTACACTGTATGCTTCCCATGCATATGACAGCCATCTGAAATGCTCAAGATGGTGAATAAATGTAAGAAATACACATTCTTTTTATTAAAGATGAGTCAGCTGTGAGCTAATTTACCCTCATGTGGACAGGGAAGATGAGAAAGGAAGAGGGGACTATGCCCTCACTGCCAGACCCTGAGCCCCTCCTGAGTTTCAGGACTGGCAGCACAGCTATGATGACAAGAGCCTGTGAGGCACCCAGCATAGAGCTGCAGGGGTGAGAAGGGAAGACTGAGGGGCCCAGGTACACCCCCCAGCCTGAGGCTCAGCTCGCCCCTGACCCTGCCTGCCCAGAGCCCCAGCCCCTGCCTTCAAGTTTAGCACCCTAGGACCATATCAGAGCAGAGTCAGAGGTTCTGGGTCCTGAGACTTGGAGTCTTATTGACTCCCTTCAAGCTGAGACCCTTTCCTACCCTTGAACTTCCTTCCAGCTCTATCATGCGAGGGGATGATGTTTGGAGTTGGGTGGGAGGGCTCAGGAGTTTTTTCTGGTCCCTGGATTGGTCCTGCCATTTCTCTTGGCTCAACTGATGGCTTGAGATCTTGGAGACAGTTGTAAACCCAGCCTGTTCCATTCGATTGAGTAAACAGGCAATGGGCTCCTCTGTGAGCCAGGCTTTGTTGGGACCTTCCGAGTGTGGCCTTAGCTCAGCAAGAGGGGAAATGGCAGAGGCCTGGGCAGTGGGCAGGGACTGTGGGGCTGGGCTGGAGCTCCCTGTTCTTTCTGCACAGATGGAAAGTTGCAATGGGAGGAGGAGGCCACAGTGAACCGGTTGCAGAGCAATGAGGTACCCGTGTTCCTAGGGTCTCCACCCTGGGGTTGGGATGGGGTGGGAGAAGTCAGGAAATTCTCAGCTGACTCCCTTGCCTTGGGAGTGGACTCCAGAAGCGACCTGTTCTTTGCTAGAGGAGACATCCTGGCCGTTCTGGAAGCAGAGACACCTCTGGGGGATGAATTTTGCTCCTTTGCAAATGGAAAAAGCCAGGAGGTGGCGTTTGAGCTGAGCCTAGATCCCAGAGGGCTCCCTGCCTCATCCTCTGCTCCTCCCCAGGTGACTCTGACCCTGACCGTCCCCGAGTACAGCAACAAGCGTGTGTCCCGGCCGGTCCAGGTCTACTTTTACGTCTCCAATGGGCGGAGGAAGCGCAGTCCTACCCAGAGTTTCAAGTTCCTGCCTGGTGCGTTCTGGCTCAGCCTGTGGTGGCAGGGTGGGGATGTGGGGGCTAAGGCAGGGGCAGAGGAATGCAGTGCCCCATGGGGAGGGGCTAAGGGCTGGATGAAACCTGGGCTGGAGAGGTGGGGTCAGCGGGTGTGTGGTGGGGAGACTGCCAGCCCTCTCACCAGCATGTCCTCCTGCTTCCCCTCCATCCAGTGATCTTCAAGGAGGAGCCTCTGCCGGATGCATCTCTCCGGGGCTTCCCCTCAGCATCGGGCCCCCCCTTTGGCTCTGACATGGACTTCTCACCACCCAGGCCCCCCTACCCCTCCTATCCCCATGAAGACCCTGCTTATGAAACTCCTTACCTGTCAGAAGGCTTCAGCTATGGCACGCCCCCTCTGTACCCCCAGACGGGGCCCCCACCATCCTACAGACCCGGCCTGCGGATGTTCCCTGAGACTGGGGGTGCCACAGGTTGTGCCCGCCAACCTCCAGTCTCTCTCCTTCCCCGGCCCTTCCCTAGTGACCCCTATGGAGGACGGGGCTCCCCCTTTCCCCTGGGGCTGCAGTTCCCTCCTCCCTCCCCCTTCCGGCCCCCGATGCCTTCCTCCCCACCACTTGAAGGCCCGTTCCCTCCCCAGGGCAGTGTTCACCCCCCACCTGCTGAGGGATACAATGAGGTAGGGCCAAGCTACGGCCCTGGGGAGGGGGCTCCGGAGCAGGAGAAATCCAGGGGTGGCTACGGCAGCGGCTTCCGAGACAGTGTCCCTATCCAGGGTATCACGCTGGAGGAAGGTGGGTGTGGGACCCGGGGCTGCGAGTGTGAGTGTGTGCAAGAGATTGCTCTGCATGTTTACTGAGGGCTGGAATTTGGCTTTCCAGAGACTGGGCCCCGATGGCCCCTCAGGGCCAGTTGGAGGGCCTCAGGAGGCAAGTGCCTGGTGCGTGTGGCCAGCTGATTCCGGTTAACTTAATTCTGAAGGGGGCAGGGAGTACCTGCCCCACCCTTCTCCTGCCTAGGCCCTCGACCCCAGATCACAAAGACACAGGGCTAGAAGTACTTGCAAGACCATTCAATCTAGCTCCCTCAATTTGCAGATTCAGACACTGAGTTTCAGAGAGGGGCAGTGGTTTGCTGGTGTTCAGTCAAGTTTTCCCTTGTCTCACCTGCCCCCAAACATGGTGACTGTGGTCTTGAGTGGCGATGAGGACACTTATTTCTACTCTTCTTCTTCCCATCGGCTACACCCACTTCCGGCCCTGCTGACAGTGCGGGCTGAGCCAGCAGGAAGGGGCTGGCATGAGGGCCCTAGAGCCCACGTGGACAGAGTTGAGCAAGATTTGATTGAGAGCAGGTGTTAGGACACAGTGGGGAAACTGAGGCCCTGTGGAAGAGAAGCCAGCCAGTGCAGGAGGAATCTAGAGGCATCCTAGAGGGAGGCCTGCCTGGAATGGATTGGGGGTCTCTGGAAAAGGAGACGACCTGCCCTGCTCCCAGTCTCTCAACTGCCCCTCCTTTACAGTGAGTGAGATCATTGGCCGAGACCTGAGTGGCTTCCCTGCACCTCCTGGAGAAGAGCCTCCCGCCTGAACCATCGCCTGGCACCCTGCCCCCAAGCCCTACCCATTTTCCCTTGTCCTGGGGTGGTGGTTCCAGAGGCTTGGGGGCCAATCTGGTTCCATTTTCCCTAGCTCTCGCCTCCTCTCCCTTGCCCTCCCTCCCCTCCTCTAGCAGAGGTGTGGCCCCCGGTCTGGTGCTGCCTTGAAGGGGTGGGAGCAGGAGAGTGTGGAGGACTGGGGTGGGGGTGGACTCTGGGTGGGGCCTGCACACGAGGACTGGAGAGTTGCCGGGAGTGAAGGCCATGTCTAGACTGTGTACAGGCCTCGGCGTGGGGAGGCCCGGACAGGCTGATGGCTAATAAACTGCTCGCTGACTAGTGCTTCCGGCTCCAGAACTCGTTGGAGAGAGAGATATGGGGCAGCTTACTCTAGCCCTGGCTGGAGGAAGCTTAGAACCTGGTAAGGGGTGGGCTGTGGCTGGGAAGACCGCATCCCAGAGTCATGGTGCAGGGGGCTGGGGAGGGTTTGAAGGGTCCCAGAGGCTCCTTAGGGGGTTTCCTTGGTGGTGCAGTGGTAAAGAATCTGCCTGTCAATACAAGAGACACTGGTCTATCCCTGGGTTGAGAAGATCCCCTGGAGAAGGAAATGGCAACCCACTTCCATCTTCTTGCCTGGGAAATGCCATGGACAGAGGAGCATGGCGGGCTCTAGTCCATAGGGTCGCAAAGCATCAGACACAGCTTAGGGACTAAACAATACCAACAACAGAGCCTCCCCCTAACCAACCAGGGCAAGGTTGGGAGCAAGAACTTGTAAACCTCTCCTCCCTAGGGATTCAGATTCCTTTAGGAGCTCTGGGAAAATCTGTGTATTTTCAAGTTACTTTCTCTTACTATCACTGAGATGATTCTGATTCATAGCCAGGGTCAGGAAACACCTGTCCCTCTCCCTCATTTATCAAGCAGGACTCAAAGGTTCAGAGAGGGAAATGGACTTGCCCTTTATAACACAGCTAATTAATAGCAGGTTGAACGCTACACTCCTGGGCTCCTGCCCCCAGCCCACCCTCAGATGTCCTAACCCATGGGGGTCAGGCCCCCGAAGCTTATTTCTCTGGAGCAGAGTAGGGGCTGAGGGAGGAATGGCCTGGGCCCATCCATGCTCTGGATTCTGCCCTCTTTGGGGACTGTGAAGACATTTGGGAAAGATCTATGCTTCAGAGGTAGATTGAAGGAAGCTAAGCGGCTCCCTGGGAGCCCTGGCCTTGCCTGAACTCCGGCCCGCTGTATATGTGCAGCTATCACCACTGACAAGCCCAGCCTGGGAAAGCTGGATGGCCCCCTGTCTTCACAGCCTAGGGGGCCCAAGTCCCAGTGGGCTGGGGAGAGCCTGGCACACAGCAGGGGCCACGCCCCAGAGATATTCAGGTATTAGGAACTTGCCTTGCCCCAAGGCTGGTGGGGCCTCTCTGTGTCCAGTGTGTCCAGACAGGCTTTGCAAGTCCCCATGTGTTCAGGGGTGGGTGTGACAGCAGCTGGCTCTGGAATGGAGGACAAGAGAACCAGGGTGACCTCTGGTCTGGTCATTGCTGATTTGCAATGAATTTGCTTTATCTTCCTGAACACAAACTGCTGCGAACCAGACTGACATCAGGTGATTGGCTCGCTGGGGCGTGGCCTCTCCTCAAAGGTATCCTCCAGCAGGGCTAGTGTGGTCACCCTGTGCTCCCACAGCAGGAGGGACCCAGGGCACACATGTCCTAGCCAGCACTCTTCACCTCCCCCTGCGAGATCTGACGGGGGACGCATCAGCCTGTGTGAATGAAAGGCTTTAGTGATGAGGGCTCATTGCCTCCCCAGGCAGACTGTTTTACTCTCTGCCAGGGCACTGCCATTCATTCACTGCCAGGCATTTATTGAGCAGCTACTAAATGCCAGCTAGTGGGTCCTGGAGGACCCCGTGGCCTCATGGGGTGACAGATTAAAAACAGTGCATTATAACTCAACAATTCAACTCAGTAAAGGTTTTTTATACAGACAGTATGTCAGATGGGTGGGGGGGGGGATAAATAATTTTAATATGGGATACAGAGAGTAGGGATGCTCCATCCAGCTGTGGGGGTCAGAGGGAACTTTGGGGTTGACTTCTAGACCGAGATCTGAAGCATGCATGACCTGGGGGTTGACTGGGCTGAGAGTGGGGCAAGGGCAGGCCCAGGCAGTACCCCCAAATGGACTATATCTGGAGGGAGGGCCCACAAATCAGGGCCTTGGCACACTCATAGAACTGGTGAAGTTCTAGAAATGGGGTGCCATGAGTAAGGACTAGGGGGAAGCAGCAGCTGGATTCTGAGGGGCTTTGTAGCCACAGTGGGAAACCTATCCAAAGGTAAAGGGCTCTTTCCCACTAGATGGTTGGGCTTAGGTTTTTCCAGTAGTCATGTATGGATGTGCAAGTTGCACCATAAAGAAGGCTGAGCACTGAAGAACTGATGCTTTCGAACTGTGGTGCTGGAGAACACTCTTGAGAGTCCCTTGGACAGCAAGGAGATCAAAGCAGTCAATCCTAAAGGAAATCAACCCTGAATACTCATTGGAAGGGCTGATGCTGAAGCTGAAACTTCAATACTTTTCCAATGAGTTGGAAAAAACCCTGATGCTGGGAAAGATTGAAGGCAAAAAGGAGAAGAGGGTGGCAGAGGATGAGATGGTTAGATAGCATCACTGACTCAATAGACATGAATCTGAGCAAATTCCAGGAGATGGTGAAGGACAGGGAAGTCTGGTGTGCTGCAGTTCATGGGGTTGCAAAGAGACACGACTTAGTGACTAAACCACGACAGCAACAGGTTGGGATTGGTACAGTAGATTTGCCTTACAGTTCTTCCATCTGCTTCCTTTTGACTGCTCTGCCAGGGCACCCTTTTGCCCTCTGGGCCCACAGTTTAAAGGCCTAACCCCTCTTCCCATTAGAATCCTAAAGTAGGTCAGCTCCCAGGGTCATTGTCTCTTCCCAGGTTCCTACAGACATCCAACTCCCTGAGGCTGGAGTTGGGGGAGAGAGGAGAAGGAGGGTGGATCTTCGGTTGGTGCCAGAAAACATTTTCTTGGCCAGGGTTTCTCCAAGTGTGGTCTGAGGATCACTTGTGTTTGAGTCATTAGGGAGGGTTTTTGGCTTTATTTATTTATTTTTTCATTTTTGTTCTTCATACAGATTCCTAGGCAACCCCTGACCTACTCTGTTGTATTCTCTGGGGGCAGGCCTGAGTTTCAGCATTTTAAACAGTACCCTAGGTGATTCTCCAGGACAAGGAAGCTTGAGAACTAGAGTTGCTTGTCAATTAAGGGTCATTCCTTCCCACTTCAGGCTCTAAAACAGCTCCCTGCCCCCTTCTCACAGATCTAGTCTGGCCTACTCTGGGTGGAAGGTCACCCGGAAAGGTGTGCTGGGGGAGGGGAAAGGCACACACATTCTTGCCGTTGCAGCTCACCACTCCCCTCACCCGGCTCTGTCCTGCTCCCTGGACAATCTGAGATGGTCTCCAGGCAGCCTGGAGCTTTGGTGCGGGACGAGCTGCCCTAGAACTTTCGAGTCTCCTTCTCTGGCTGGATGTCTGGGCCTCTAAGGCACGTGGGGAGGGCAACCTGGGCAGGGCACCCTGGGCAGGCTTCCAGGTGGGTTTGGGCTCTGCTTGGAGCACCCCTTGCCAGACCTGGTAAGTGTCGGGAAGAAAGCTGCAGAGGAGTAACATCTCACATACCTCCGGGAAACTCCAGACGCAGTTTGGGAAATGTGCAGGGGTTTGGTGTATTTTTGGAAGATGGTTTTAATGGCATCATTGTCTGGTGGATTCCACAAAACATTTCAAGAAAAGAAAAGGGAAAAAAAGGAGATGGGGAAGGAACCTCTTGACTGTACAAGACTTAAAGCCATAACAGTGTGGGTATTCCTTATAAGATTAAGCATAGACTTTCCATGCAATACCACCAGCAATCTCTTCCCTACATATTGACCCTGGTAAACAAAAAAAATATGTCCATACAAAAGTCTGTTCCCAAATGTGTATAGCAGCTTTATTCATTAACAACCCAAACTGGAAACAACCAAGATGTTCTTCAGTGGGTAAACAGATGAAGTGTAGTATGTCCATGTGGCAGAATGCGTGCATATGTGCTAAGTCGCTTCAGTCGTGGCCAACTCTGTGTGACTCTGTGGACTGCAGCCTGCCAGGCTCCTCCATCCATGGGATTCTCCAGGCAAGAATACTGGAGTGGGTCGCCATGCCCTCCTCCAGGGGATCTTCCCAACCCAGGGACTGAAACTGTGTCTCTTACATCTCCTGCATTGAGGTGGGTTCTTTATCACTAGCACCGCCTGGGAAGCCCCATATAGTGGAATACTACTCGGCAATAAAAATCAGTGAACAACTGATTCATGCAACGATATACATAACCATTAAACGCACTTTGCTAAGTGAAAGGAGCCAGACTCAAGTGGCTACATTTTGTGTGATTCTATTTATGTGACACTCGGGAAGAAGCAAAATGATAGAGAGAAAACAGATCAGTGGTTGCAGGGGGAATACTTAGAGAACAAAGTGTTGTTGACTGCAAAGGGATCGCACATGGGAATTTTCAGTGTGATGGAACTGTTTTGGGTGATTATCATGATGGTGAATACATGACTCTATGCCACTTTTCTATGTCGAGATCTATAGAACTCTACAAAGACAGAACTTAATTGTAATCAAAACTTTTAAAAGTCATTCAATCCTAAATAGAATGCAAAATGTAATATATGAATCTAACTGTATTATGAATATAAACGGAAAATGTGGGGGAAGAGCTAAAACAGGTAGTTTTGGAAAACAGTGTTTGGACTGGATACTGTAAGACAAAAGGAATCATACATAAAGGTTATAGCTGGTAAATGCGTCACAGGTTAACAATTCTGATACTGCTTAACCTGTATACTAGTGTTGAACAGTAAGTAAATAAATTGTAGTGAGATAGGGTTTTCACTGTCAGGGAAAGAAGGGGGTGGTTAGTTTGATGTGGGGGGTGGAAGGTCAGAATAAACTTTGTGGTGCTGGATTCAAGTTGGAGATATCAGAATGAACTCATTCTCACTTTACAGATATCTATGTCTATGTCTATCAACATAATATTATACATGTTATAGAATATATATAATAGAGCTATATAAATATCTACATAGACCAATAATCTATAGGTAGTTCTATGATATATGTGTACATAGTACACACACATAAACACACAAATAGATGCAGAGATAAATATAGATATTGTGTGTATATAGGGGTTAATATACATACATATATTTGCTAGCTTTGTCTGCTGCTGCTGCTGCTAAGTCACTTCAGTCGTGTCCGACTCTGTGCGACCCCATAGACAGCAGCCCACCAGGCTCCCCCGTCCCTGGGACTCTCCAGGCAAGAACACTGGAGTGGGTTGCCATTTCCTTCTCCAATGCATGAAAGTGAAAAGTGAAAGTGAAGTCACTCAGTCGTGTCCGACTCTAGCGACCCCATGGACTGCAGCCCACCAGGCTCCTCCATCCATAGGATTTTCCAGGCAAGAGTACTGGAGTGGGGTGCCATTGCCTTCTCCAGAAGCTTTGTCTGCTAGGAAAGCCTAAAATGAGTGGCACTCCATTAGCAATGGAGACACCTAGCATCTAGCTTTTGGCTTCTAAATACCATTCTCCAATAAAAGGAACCAGGGTTCTTTGGAAAAATGGCTAATTCTAGAACTGGGACAGGGAAAATACAACGTAACTCTGGAGCAATGTACATTGCCAGAAAGTAAGTGCCAAAAAGGCAAGGCACCTATTCAAAAGACACAAGAGCCAACTCAAATGATGTTCCAGTGTCCGGAGCCGAAAAGATTTGAGCAATGTAAAAAGTAATGATAATATTAGATTATAATTCAAATAATAAATCTCTGTAAGTCCACACTGCTATAAATAAATGACTGAATAAATAATTGAGAGAAGGGACAATCTTTTCAGAAAAAATTTCTCTTAATATGTGTAGAAGGAATAAGGGAAATAGGAAATCACCATTAGACCATGATAGTAATGATTGCTATAGGCAAGATCCATTGATGAGTGCTAAAATCAGTAGGTAAAACTTTCAGGGAGACCAGGATATTTGTAAAGCCTCAAAGTATCTGCTCCAAAATTAGCCCTACTAATTACTGTGAGGGTTTTAATGTACTGTCCCAAATTCTTTGATACCCCTTGCTCTAGAAGATGGAGCTTAATACCTCTTGCCTTGAACATGGTCTGGACTTAGTGACTTGCTTCTAACAAATAGAGTATGGAAAGGGAAAAATTAAAAACTTCACGGTAGAGAAACCAGCCAAATACCACCCTAACCAAGCAATCAAGGTTAACATCACCAGCAATAAGTCATCTGATATCAGGGGGTCCCTGATATGATACATTAAGAATCTCATATAACCTCTGTGATATTCTTTCTCCAAACCCATAACCTCAGTCTATTCATAAGAAAGCACCAAACAAGCCCAAGTTGGCAAGCATTCTACAAAATATATAACCATGAATCTTGAAAAGGGTTGAGATGTTTATCTTTGTTATAAGGAAAAATAAAAGCATGTTTACACACTGACGCCAGTGAGGGAGGGAAGCTGAAGCTCTAGTAGCGGGAGGGCAACCTGTTCTCACGTGTCACAATTTTCTCCCTTTTGGAGACTCGGCCCCTTTGTCTGCTGCTCCCAGGTCTCGCAGCCACTGGATGTGTCACGGGCACTTTGGATGCACTCTCCAGTGAACCATAAATGCCTGGTTTCTTCCCTCCCCTCCATCTAGGCAGTTGCTATTTGTGTCCTGGTCCAGGCTGGAGAACCTGAAGAAAAGAGATCCCTTCCTTCCCAGTGGGTTTCCCTGGTGGCTCAGATGGTGAAGAGTTGAGACCCAGGTTTGATCCCTGGGTAGGAAAGATCCCCTGGGGAAAGGAATGGCTACCCACTCTAGTATTCTTGCTTGGGGAATTCCATGGACAAGGCTACAGTTCATAGGGTCGCAAAGAGTCGGACACGACTGAGCAACTAATACTTTGACTTTTTTCATTTCCTTCCCAGCAGGACCTAGCCGATCTTCGGTTCCGCTTGGCTGTGCCCTGGGGCAGGTGGTGGCCCCTTCCTCCTAGTGATCCAGGGAACAGCGTCCAGGAGCGCTAGGAAGGGGATAGACACCAGGGGGCAGCAGTAACAAGGGGGAGGGTGGGGTGGGCAGATGGGAGGAGGAAGGTTAGAAAAAGCAAGACCTTGTTCCTGTTCCTACGAACGTCCCATGCTATATCATTTTCTTCGGTTTCTCAGACCATCCCTTGAAGATCAAGTCCCCTTTCTAAGAATTTACAGTCATGTGGCCCCTAGGAATCATAGATTTGCCTGTTAATTGTATTCTTTTAAGAGAGCTTTCCCTGTTTTCTCCTACTAGATTGTAAGGTCCTAAAGAGCAGGGTCAGTGTTTATAACTCCGTCTCTCCTTGCACAGTGAATAATAAAAGCTGCCATTTTTGTGATGCGTGTTAGGAGCATACATTATGTGTTTTAACTCCATGCTTGCTGCAACCAAGGTTCAGAAATATGTACCAAGAACAGCAGCAACAGAAGTAGATAACATCTGGGGATGGCTCACTCTGCTCCAAGCATCTCACCAAGCCCTCAAAAAGCCCACCTCATTTAATCCTCTCCCAACAATTCTGGGAAGTTGTTCTATTACTATTTCCCATTTCATAGATGAGGAAACCGAGACACAGGAGGCTTAAGTAATGTCGAGAGTCACACAGCTCCCCAGGGACAGAGCTGGGGTTCGCAGGTTAGCTTGTAACTCCAGGTCCAGCAAAGTTTTCCACGATACTGCAGCCGGTTCCTTATCACATGGGTGAAATCACATGAAAAGTAAACATGCGGGGTTGCCTTCACATGAGGCAGACAGACAGTCCAGATACTGAACTTCAGACTTGGAATCAAAGGCCCTGGGATTCATGCTCCCATTTGGATATCACTCATTTTTTAAGTAGTGAAATGCAGAGGTTGGGCTGGTCCAAACTGTATCTGAGATTGCTTCCAGTTCCAATGTGCTAGAGTTTTATGGTATGATGGAAGTACCAGACCATCTCACCTGCCTCCTGAGAAACCTGTATGCAGGTCAAGAAGCAACAGTTAGAACTGGACATGGAACAACTGACTGGTTCCAAACTGAGAAAGGAGTATGACAAGGCTGTATATTGTCACCCTGCTTATTTAACTTATATGTAGAGTTTATCATGGGAAATGCTGGGCTGGATGAAACACAAGCTGGAATCAAGATTGCCAGGAGAAATATCAATAACTTTAGATATGCAGATGACACCACCCTTATGGCAGAAAGAGAAGAAGAACTAAAGAGCCTCTTGATGAAAGTGAAAGAGGAGAGTGAAAAAGCTGGCTTAAAACAACATTCAAAAAACAAAGATCATGGCATCTGGTCCCATCACTTCTTGGCATATAGATGGGGAAACAGTGGAAACAGTCACAGCCTTTATTTTCTTGGGCTCAAAAATCACTGCAGATGGTGACTACAGCCATGAAATTAAAAGATGCTTGCTCCTTGGAAGAAAAACTATGACCAACCTAGACAGCATATTAAAAAACAGAGATACTACCTTGCCTAAAAATGTCTGTATAGTCGAAGCTATGGTTTTTCCAGTAGTCATGTATGGATGTGAGAGTTGGACCATATAGAAGGCTGAGCACCAAAGAATTGATGCTTTGAACTGTGGTATTGGAGAAGACTCTTTAGAGTCCTGTGGACTGCAAGGAGACCAAACCAGTCAATCTTAAAGGAAATCAACCCTGAATATTCATTGGAAGGCCTGATGCTGAAGCTGAAACTCCAATACTTCGACCACGTGATGTGAAGAGTTGACTCATTAGAAAAGACCCTGATGCTGGGAAAGATTGAAGGCAGGAGGACAAGGGGATGACAGAGGATGAGATGGTTGGATGGCATCACCAACTCAATGGACATGAGTTGGAGCAAGCTCTGGGAGATGGTGAAGGACAGGGAAGCCTGGCGTGCTGCAGTCCATGGGGTCACAAAGAGTTGGACACGACTGAGCAACTGAACAGCAACAACAAGAAGAGCTTTATGTAACAAATGGCAGAGTGCAGAGGAGGCTACAGAAGGTGACCTTCCTTCTCAAGGTTGCTAGATAAAATACAGGGTGTCCAAGCCCTGCCCCCAACCCCCCAGTCCTTCCCTGATTGGGTGGAGGGGGGATGGGTAAACAGGCTGGGTGTTTGTAGAGACAAGGGGCAGAACTTGCTTTGAACCTTCACTGTGCCCCCTCCGCATCCATTCTTAGGTCCTTTAAGGATGTTGCTCAGTCTCAGAGAAGTCTTCTTCATCCCTTATCCCTCATGGTGGCGACAGGCAGAGGAAGAAAGCTACAAAGCCATACCACTTAGATTCAACCAGGTGCTGAAGCATCTTATCACCCCTAACACGAGTGAAGATACAGAGCGTGAAAGGTTTTTCCAAGGCAAAAGAGGCTAAACTCCAATGCCATTTTAGGTTGTTTTGGTATTATTTTCTCCATTTTGAAAATGTTAGCACTTCCATCTTAGCACCACACTGGCTACTGCCTCACCTGATTTGGGGGGGTCACTCAATTTTGAGTGGCTCTGGCTATGCTCCATTTCCTGCCTCCATCAAGACTCCGCATTGTTTCCCTGAAGTTGTAGTACAAGAGAGTAGAACAAAAGGGTGATCTCTTGTTCTCCGAAATGTGACACTGTCACAAAAATTTGCTCTGGCTTCATTGTTCATTGCTCTGCTGTGCTTAGTCACTCAGTCATGCCTGACTCTTTTGAGACCCGATGGACTTTAGCCTGCCAGTCTCCTCTGTCCATGGGGATTCTCCAGGCAAGAATACTGGAGTGGGTTGTCACGCCCTCCTCCAGGGAATCTTCCCGACCCAGGGATCGAACCTAGGTCTCCCATATTGCAAGCAGATTCTTTACCATCTGAGCCACCAGGGAAGCCTTCAGAAGGAAGTGGGAAGTTGTATTTGATTGGGACCTCAGACTTCAGATAGGGTTTTGACAGGTAGAGGAAGTGAAAGAATAGCATGGACAAAAATTCAGAGTCTGTGTTATCTTTGTGCAAAGTGGATGATCAGTATGGTCTGAATGTTGTGAAGGTGAACAGTGCATTTGGGAGTGGAAGGACATCAGATTGGGCTGAGTGATTAGTCCTGTAAGCTGGGTAGAATCATGATGTTCAGATAATATGCACTGATTTTTATATCTCATATTTTCGACTTCCTTTAAGATTTACTATGAGAAGTAGTATTAACAAAACCACTAAGAGCTAATGATTGTCAAATATTTACTATACATGCTAGTAAGCACTTTGGACTTCCCAGGTGGCACTAGCGGTAAAGAAACTGCCTGCCAATGCAAAAGATGTTAGAGACACAGGTTCAGTCCTTGGGTGGGGAAGAGCCCCTGGAAAGGCGTGTGGGAATCCACTCCAGTTTTCTTGCTTGGAGAATCCTGTGGACAGAAGAGCCTAGTGAGCCACAAGTCCATAGGGTCACAAAGAGTCAGACACGACTCAAGGGACTCAGCATGCATGCAAGCACCTTATGTGTTTTATCTCCTTTAAAGCCCCATAATCTCCCATCTCCTTGACAAGTAGTATTATCATCGTCTCTTTAAAGATGAATTTGGGATTCTTAGAGCTAGGATGTCATCTCTGGACTACAAATATCAGAGCCTATGCTTTTAATCATTATATTCTGCTGCCATCACCAAATGGGTTCCAAGGATAAGAATATTGGAAAACCATTGGTAGGAGTTACTGTAAATGTCTGAGCAAACTCATGCCACAGAGAAAGTGGCATTCTTCTGTAACCTACAGATCTGGATTCCGAGTCAAATCAGGGGTGAAGGTGGTGGGACCATCTGGTGACCGGCAGACGAGTGTAAAGGTCACTTCCATAGCCTGGGCAAATGGTGTCTGTGGCATCTAAACCAAATAAATATCAGAAGATAAGGGCACATTCATGGGTCAGATAAGAAGAAGCAGTGAATGAATTGTTTGCAGAACACTAATGTAAGCATGCCACTTCCTTTTTAGAAAGCTTGTAGGCTCCCTACTGCCTGCAGCTCTGAGTCTCAGTGTTATCACATTATTGTATACATACAATTTTAAATAGGGCCCTAATGTGGCCCTAATGTAAACTGTGGACTTTGGTTGGCACTGAAGTGTCCGTGTTGATTCATCTATTGTTACAAAAGCACCACACGGATGTGGGATGTTGATAGTGGCACATATGTGAGTGGAGGAGGCAAATGGGAACTCTACAGCACTTTCCACTCAACTTTGCTAAGAACCTAAAACTACTCTAAAAATAAAGTCTCTATGTTCAAAATAAGGGGGAGTGTTAATTTTTGAGGTCAGTTTAGGAAACACAGGCAAATAAAGTTAATGTCTTAAAGAAATTGCAGGACTTACAGCATTCCTTTCTTTCATAACGCTTAATACAATTACAATGAAATACTTAAGTCGTCCTTTTTGTTCAGTGCTAGAGATAGGCTCCATGAGAGCAGGGACTATGATCACTGATGCACCTCTCGTACTTAGACCACCGTTTGGCACACAGTGGGCACTCACTACTTACTGGTTGAAGAGAAATCCATCTACCAGACTTGATGACAGGCTGGATGGGAGAGGCCAGGGAGCAGGAGGTAGACATAGCTTTGGAGTAGCCTTAATTAGTCATAGCCTTGTTAGAGATCCTGCTCCAAAGCTCCCCACAGCCTGTCCTGCTTTGTTTGACTTGTGCTGCCCTCTGACCTCGGGAGCCCCGCTTGGGCAGCTGGGCCCCCCACCATCAGTGGCCTTCAGGAAGTCCGCATTTGCCCCAGGACCCAGTGTGCTGTTTCCCTCACCAGACCTCCAGCCTCTCCATAGCTACTCACCCTAAAAATCCTTCCACCCAGCCTCAAAGCCCCAGCCCCACACCCACAGAGCTCTGAAATATTGCTGGTCTTGGTGTTTTGCAACAATTACCCAAAGTGCACCAGTGTTTCATGGCCATAAATACAAGGAAAACGTGGGAGGGGTCCACGGGTGGCCCTGGGAAACCAGGGAGCGGATCCTCGTCAGCCCCGCCCCAGGCTTGTTCTAGGGAGGGCTGGAAATCTGCCAGGACTGAGGCAGGCAGAAATGGCCCTATCTGGAATGATGTCGGGGACAGAGACTCTCTTTGCCAGCTTGAGCCAAGATAAACAATAGTCCTAAAACCCTAAAGCTGGTCTTTGTTTCAGGAATGAGTTCAAGAGAGATGTCACTGAGAAAATTCTCAATAACAGATGGAATCTATTCTTTAAGTAGTGATGTATTTGTATAATATCAGCTATGCCTCCTTCCTGTTAGTATTAAAAACTCTAAAGGCAGTGTGTGCATGCTCAGTCGTGTCTAACTCTTTGCAACCCCATGGACTGTATGTAGTCCACCAGGCTCCTCTGTCTGTGGGATTTCCCAGGCAAGAATACTGGAGTGGGTTGCCATTTCTTTCTCCAGGGGATCTTCCCAATCCAGGGATTAAACCCAGGGCTTCCCTGGTGGCTCAGATGGTAAAGAATCTGCCTGCAATGCAGGAGACTTGGGTTTGATCCCTGAGTCAGGAAGATCCCCTGGAGAACGGAATGGCAGCCCACTCCAGTCTTCTTGCCTGGAGAGTTTCAGGGACAGAGGAGCCTGGAGGGCGACAGTTTAAGGGGTGGAAAAGAGTTGGACACGACTGAGCAACTAACACTTTCGCTTGCAACACTCCCACATTGCAGGAAGATTCTTTACCACTGAGCCACCTGGGGAGCCTATACTTGTTCATGAAAAAATATTTTTAAAATGTAGAGGACTCAAGCAGAAAGTGGAACTCTCTTCCAACACTGCCTACCCACCCCCACTGCCCTCATTTTAAAATCAAGTTCTATGTCTTGTTTTGCAGCCTGTCCCCTGCTCCCCCAACTTTGGGAACTGGTCAATCATCTCCCTCATTATTTTTATTGGCCATATAATTTTCCATGGTCTGAGAGCACCATAATTCTGGAGAACAACCTAAGCATGCACAGCCTTTAACACAGCAATTCTATTTCTAGGAATCTGTCCTACAGAAATGCCAACACCCGCTGAAAGGCTGTATTACGTGAATGTTTGCCAGCAGTGAAACACGGGAAACAGTTTGTTAATTTGTCTTACAACTGGGGAGAGACAGGGAGCAAATGCTTTAGGTATGAGAAACTTGGCTTTGGTAACTCCGTAGAAGAGACAAAGGGCCATTATCAGATAGAGGACAGGGGTTTCCTACTAATAAAAGTTTCCTTTTGGGGGAGTCCAAACAGATAGTATCAGGCTAGCTGGACTCCTGAGGTCTAAGCCAATAGAAGGGACATTTCAGACAGTAGACAATTTTTTTCCCCCAAAGACAGAGGATAGCAAGGGATTTGGCATTTTGTTTATTATTTTTGGTATAAAGCATAGAAAAATCAAACTAAATTACACGTTAAGAAAAGCATAAATGTCACGAACACTGTAACATCCAGAAAAATACCATGGTATTTAAAAATTCTTACTGACTGCTGTGCAGTTCATGTGACCTACACCTTGGGGTAACCAGCCTGGATGTGGTGATACGGTGGGCAACAGGAATATTTCTGGAAGCCATTTCGACACAGGGACCCCAAGCAATAACTTGGTTCTGTGGGGGAAGTTACTCAAGGCCATATAAACCCATACCACCAACCTGTAATTAATGTGTCTCCAACCCACCTTCCACCTGGCCAGGAACCCCAAATGCATTTGGCTGCCCTGATGCCACCTGACACAAGGTGTCACAAGGTGTGACGGAGGGAAGTTTGAAAGGAAAGACACAGTGGTCTTATCAGTTGGGGTTTAAATATCTTTTGCAGATTTTACAAAAAAACAAGACCTAAGCACACCTGGCCAGGGCCTTTCCCAGGGCCTTAGCAGTGGCCTATGTGAGGGAAGAGCCCAGAAGCCTCAGTTCCCTTAGGGACACAGTGAATGAAGCTTTGAGTGTGGGTAGTTGGCGGATGGATTGGGGCAGCCAGCATCTGAAGGTACCCTCAGCCCTCCTTCCCTTGAACTTGGCTTTATAAAGTTCATCCTCAGATGTCTTGGACATAGTTCCGTATTAGGACAAATAGAGGACCTTAATTCTCAGTTCAGTTCAGTTCAGTAGCTCAGTCGGGTCCAACTCTTTGTGACCCCATGGGCTGCAGGAGGCCAGGCTTCCTTGTCCATCACCAACTCCTGGAGTTTACTCAAACCCATGTCCATAGTGTCAGTGATGCCATCCAACCGTCTCATCCTCTGTCGTCCCCTGCTCCTCTTGCCTTCAATCTTTCTCAGCATCAGGGTCTTTTCCAGTGAGTCAGTTCTTCGCATCAGGTGGCCAAAGTATTGGGGTTTTAGCTTCAGCATCAGGCCTTCCAATGGATATTCAGGACTGATTTCCTTTAGGATGGACTGGTTGGATCTCCTTGCAGTCCAAGAGACTCTCAAGAGTCTTCTCCAACACCACGGTTCAAAAGCATCAATTCTTCAGTGCTCAGCTTTATTTATAGTCCAACTCTCACATCCATACATGATTACTAGAAAAACCATAGCTTTGACTAGTTGGACTTTGTTGGCAAAGTAATGTCTCTGCTTTTGAATATGCTGTCTAGGTTGGTCATAGCTTTTCTTCCAAGGAGCAAGCATCTTTTAATTTCATGGCTGCAATCACCATCTGCAGTGATTTTGGAGCCCCAAAAATAAAGTCTGCCACTGTTTCCACGGTTTCCTAATCTATTTGCCATGAAGTGATGGGAACAGATGCCATGATCTTAGTTTTCTGAATGTTGAGTTTTAAGCCAACTTTTTCATTCTCCTCTTTCACTTTCATCAAGAGGCTCTTTAGTTCTTCTTCACTTTCTGCCATAAGGGTGGTGTCATCTGCATATCTGAACTTATTGATATTTCTCCCAGCAATCTTGATTCCAGCTTGTGTTTCATCCAGCCCAGCATTTCTCATGATGTATTCTGCATATAAGTTAAATAAGCAGGGTGACAATATACAGCCTTGACGTACTCCTTTCCTAATTGGAACCAGTTTGTTGTTCCATGTCTAGTTCTGTTACTTCTTGACCTGCATACAGATTTCTCCGGAGGCAGGTCAGGTGGCCTGGTATTCCCATTTCTTGAAGAATTTTCCACAGTTTGTTGTGATCCACACAGTCAAAGGCTTTGGCATCGTCAATAAAACAGAAGTACATGTTTTTCTGGAACTCTCTTGATCCAATGGATGTTGGCAATTTGAACTCTGGTTCCTCTGCCTTTTCTAAATCCAGTTTGAACATCTGGAAGTTCACTTTTCACATATTGTTGAAGCCTGGCTTGGAGAATTTTGAGCATTACTTTACTAGCGTGTGAGATGAGTGCAATTGTGTGGTAGTTTGAGCATTCTTTGGCATTGCCTTTCTTTGGGATTGGAATGAAAACTGACCTTTTCCAGTCCTGTGGCCACTGCTGAGTTTTCCAAATTTGCTGGCATATTGAGTGCAGTGCTTTCACAGCATCATCTTTCAGGATTTGAAATAGCTCAACTGGAATTCCATCACCTCCACTAGCTTTGTTCGTAGTGATGCTTCCTAAGGCCCACTTGATTTCACATTCCAGGATGTGTGGCTCTAGGTCAGTGATCACACCATCGTGGTTATCTGGGTCATGAAGATCTTTTCTGTATAGTTCCTCTGTGTATTCTTGCCACCTCTTCTTAATATCTTCTGCTTCTGTTAGGTCCATACCATTTCTGTCCTTTATTGAGCCCATCTTTGCATGGAATGTTCCCTTGGTATCTCTAATTTTCTTGAAGAGATCTCTAGTCTTTCCCATTCTATTGTTTTCCTCTATTTCTTTGCATTGATCACTGAGGAAGGCTTTCTTATCTCTCCTTGCTATTCTTTGGAACTCTGCATTCAAATGGGTATATCCTTCCTTTTCTCCTTTGCCTTTTGCATCTTTTCTTTTCTCAGCTATTTGTAAGGTCTCCTCAAACGTCCATTTTGCCTTTTTGCATTTCTTTTTCCTGGGAATGGTCTTGATCACTGCCTCCTGTACGTCAGGAACCTCTGTCCATAGTTCTTCAGGCATTCTGTCTATCAGAGCTAATCCCTTGAATCTGTCACTTCCACTGTGTAATCATAAGGTATTTGATTTAAGTCATACCTGAATGGTCTAGTGGTTTTCCCTACTTTCTTCAATTTAAGTCTGAATTTGGCAATAAGGAGTTCATGATCTGAGCTACAGTCAGCTCCCGGTCTTGTTTTTGCTGACTGTATAGAGCTTCTCCATCTTTGGCTGCAAAGAATATAATCAATCTGATTTCAGATTGACCATCTGGTGATGTCAATTTGTAGAGTCTTCTCTTGTGCTATTGGAAGAGGGTGTTTGCTATGACCGGTGCATTCTCTTGGCAAAACCATGTTAGCCTTTGACCTGCTTTGTTTTGTATTCCAATGCCAAATTTGCATGTTACTCCAGGTATCTCTTGACTTCCTACTTTTGCATTTTGACCTTAATTCTACTCTCCACTTTTTTTTGAATGATAATATTTCATTGTGTGAGTCCACATTTAGATTTTTTCCAATCTGCCATAACAAACGATGCTGCAAAGAATATCTTTGGTCATATATATTTTTAAAGCACATGTGAGAATATATTTGTAAAATACTATCTTAGAGTGCAGTTGGTGGAACACAGACTATATGCAGTTAAAACACCGTCAGTTGATGGATATTACCAATTGCTGTCTTTGAAGTCTGTGAGGGCATACCAGCAGGATACAAAAGTGGCTGACCCCATGTATTAACAAACATTGCTGATCCTTGCCACTTAGTAGACGAAAAAATGCTGTCTGGCTGTGGTTTTAATTTGCACCTCTCTTATTTGGAGTGAAGAGGAGCATCTTTTTAATATGTTTAAGAACCAATTTATATTTCCTCTTTTGTGGACTTTTTATAGTCTTTGTTCATTTTTCTGTTGAGTTAGACTTATTCTTATTGATTTGTAAGATCTGTTTAAATACCAAAGAAACTAGGTCTTGGTCTGCGACATAATTGGCAAATATGTTTTTCCAGCTTTTCATGTTGTCTGTTGACTCTGCTTAGGGTATTTACTTTCCTATGGGAAAAAATTCTATATTTATGTAACTGAATGCATTAAACAATTTTTAATGGCTTCTGCTGTGGTGTCATTCTTAGAAAGTCATGCTTCTCCCAAATATAACAACAACAACAAAAATTCTCCCATAGTTTGTTGTAATATTTTCATGATGTTTTTTTAAAGTTTTATTTCTTTCTTTATTTTTGGCTGCATGGCACTTTGCTGCTGCATGAGGGCTTTCTCTAGTTGCGGCAAGCAGGGGCCACTCTCTGGTTGCAGTGCTCTGGCTTCTCATTGCAGTGGTTCTCGTGTTGTGATATGCAGGCTCTGGGCATGCGGGCCTTAGTAGTCATTGCCCATGGGCTTAGTTACCCCGTGACATGTGAAATCCTCCTGGACTAGGGATTAAACCGTGTTCCCTGCATTGGCAGGCAGATTCTTAACCAGTGGACCACTGGGGAAGTCAGTGTCATTTTGATATTTAAATATTTGATTCTTCAGGAATTTGTTTTGTTGTATGAAGTGTGGTTTTGTTTTATCTCAGAAGGCTATCTCATTGTCTCAAGATTATTTATTAAAAAATCCACGGTATCTCCACTGACTCAGAGGCTGTCTTGCAGTTCAGTTCAGTTCAGTTCAGTCGCTCAGTCGTGTCCAACTCTTTGCGACCCCATGAATTGCAGCACTCCAGGCCTCCCTGTCCATTACCAACTCCTGGAGTTCACTCAAACTCACGTCCATTGAGTCGGTGATGCCATCCAGCCATCTCATCCTCTGTCATCCCCTTCCTCCTGCCCCCAATCCCTCCCAGCATCAGAGTCTTTTCCAATGAGTCAACTGTTCGCATGAGGTGGCCAAAGTACTGGAGTTTCAGCTTTAGCATCATTCCTTCCAAAGAAATCCCAGGGCTGATCTCCTTCAGGATGGACTGGTTGGATCTCCTTGCAGTCCAAGGGACTCTCAAGAGTCTTCTCCAACACCACAGCTCAAAAGCATCAGTTCTTCAGTGCTCAACTTTCTTCACAGTCCAACTCTCACATCCATACATGACCACTGGAAAAACCATAGCCTTGACTAGATAGACCTTTGTTGGCAAAGTAATGTCTCTGCTTTTCAATATGCTGTCTAGGTTGGTCATAACTTTCCTTCCAAGGAGTAAGCATCTTTTAATTTCATGGCTGCAATCACCATCTGCAGTGATTTTGGAGCCCCAAAAAATAAAGTCTGACACTGTTTCCACTGTTTCCCCATCTATTTCCCATGAAGTGATGGGACCAGATGCCATGATCTTCGTTTTCTAAATGTTGAGCTTTAAGCCAACTTTTACACTCTCCTCTTTCACTTTCATCAAGAGGCTTTTTAGTTCCTCTTCACTTTCTGCCATAAGGGTGGTGTCATCTGCATATCTGAGGTTATTGATATTTCTCCCAGCAATCTTGATTCCAGCTTGTGCTTCTTCCAGCCCAGAGTTTTTCATGATGTACTCTGCATAGAAGTTAAATAAACAGGGTGACAATATACAGCCTTGATATACTCCTTTTCCTATTTGGAACCAGTCTGTTGTTCCATGTCCAGTTCTAACTGTTGCTTCCTGACCTGCATGTAGGTTTCTCAAGAGGCAGGTTAGGTGTTCTGGTATTCCCATCTCTTTCAGAATTTTCCACAGTTTATTGTGATCTATACAGTCAAAGGCTTTGGCATAGTGGATAAAGCAGAAATAGATGTTTTTCTGGAACTCTCTTGCTTTTTCAATGATCCAGCGGATGTTTGCTATATACTAAATTCCGAGATGTAGTCTAGATTCTTCTTTTCTAGATTTTTAGTCCATTGTTCCATTGAACAATTTGTCTATTCATGTACCAGTTACATATAGTAGCTTATATATTTTGTTTCAGGAGTTTCAGCTTCCAGAACTTTGAGAGACTACACATCTGTTGTTTTAAGCCATGTTAGGGAAATTAAAATGGAGGAAGTCTTGTTCAGGCTTCAGAAGCAGGAAATCAGGCCTCTGACCTGCTTCTGACCTGCCTGGATTCCATGCTTGCCAGCAAGCACAAGTCAGATGGCACTTTAGATAAGAAAGGGAGTGGGTCTCAGAATTTTCTTGAGCCCTTGAGGGTCTGGCTAACCCCTAGGGTCTAAGAAGTCTCGTGACCTTTTCCCATTTGGGACTCCAGATTGCTGTTAATGAGGGACCTACCAGTTATTCAAGTCTGGATGTTGGTCAACATAATTTGGTGATGTATGTGTTGTTACTTTTCTCTATTGTTTCTATTTCTCTTCTTTTAATGACTATATATTGAAATTAAAATAATAATCCTCTATTAAATATTGAAATTTTTTATTGTGTGTGATGAACGTTTCTAATGAATCCCTCAAAACTAAAAAGAAAGTAAAACTTTCAGCAAAACAAGCCTCCCAGTTGGGGTAATTTGTAACAGCAGCTCCTCAGAAACTGATACAGTGAGAGAGCTGGGGTTTGTATACAAGTCTTTTTAAGTCCTGAGTTCTGAGTAGTACAAGGATATTCTTCCCTGTTCCTAAGAGAGTGCTGGTGAGGGGAAGATTAGTATAAATTCAGTGCCCTGGGACCTCATTAGCTTGTGGTTGCTAAGGGATGATGGTGTATGCTGACTGTTCTCTGTCCCTCCCAGTCTCCCTCCTTGCTGTTCTCCAACCTTCCCTATGTCCTGGAGGCTGACGTCAGTGGCCGGTTTGACCCCACCGCCTTTGGTTTTTTATGGAGTTTGGCCAATGCTTGACTACTGGCAGGATGTTGAAAGGAGCTCCCTTCCATGGGTCCAGCTTGTCAGTGGCTCTGCATCTTTCCCTAAGACCACAGATCACATCTTGTGGCCTTTGGCAGCTCCAGCTCTGGCCTGTTGTTTGGTTCCCCTACTCCCTTTCAGTCTTCCAGGTATTTAACTGCTTTCCCTAAACAAGCCCTAAAGTAGTACTGGTTTTCTTACCAGTCTCTTACTGGTTTTCCTTAATCCTGCCCACATCCTCATAAAAGACCCATTCTTAAAACTTCCTTCAGCCTCCCCTTTTGAAGGGATCATGTGTTTCCTACCCAGATCCTGACCAACATGGGGAGCCCCTGCTTAACCCCAGTTTCCTCAGCTCTTGTCTCCACCTGCTCATTTAGAACCACCTTAAGTGCTGATCTTCCATGTGCCTTTGGGAGGTCATTTCTGCTCTGAAGGAAGCCTTCCAGGAGTGCAAGCCGCTCAGGCACTCTGGCAAAGTTAAAGAGAACCCTGTCTTCCCTTTTGGTCACTCCCTCACAAAGGTCCCAAGCAGGCTGACTGGGTCTCAGGGCTCCCTACCCTCCGTCTCCAGGAACTGGGCTAGGTGTAGATCTGAGCTAGGCAGGGAGGTATTTGAGAGACAAGCCTCTTTTCCCACTAGAGCCTTGCAGGTATAAGAAAGATTCTATTACTCTGCCAGTCTCACAGGGCAGGCCCCTGCTTTAGCCAAGGCAGCCTTCTCCTCTGAGGCCTCCTGGCGGGGCGTGCTATCCTGTTCTCAGACATGCCTAGACAGATCTAATTCTACTTGCACTTGAGCTGGGATCCTTGTGTAGAAGGTTGAGACGGTAGATTTAGGCTTAGAGGAGGAAGGTTTCCAGTGCAACAAGGTTTAACCCAATATTTTAGGCAAGAAACCACTAAATGTACCTGTGTTGGAGAAAGATGTAGGTCAAACATTGGGACGAGCTTAGTGAGTTGTCATCTCAGTGTCGGTGCTCTTGAGCTCCCTCTAGCTGAAATATCATCTCGCCTGAGAGGACCCCTTTGGGAACTCTCCACCATCACACCTTGTCTTATTCCCAGCAGAGCATTTCTTATTTTCTGAAATCACAGCTGTTTTCTTCTTTCTTCACCATGAGGGCAGGGAGCTATCTTTCTTAGTCAATGCTACACTCCCAGGGCCCGGCTCATAGTAGACAATCAATATGTGTTGAATTAGTTGAGTGAGTAAATGTGTTTGACCCAATGAATGAATTTAGATGAGGAAGACTGGAGCGATCAAGGGACTTGGTTACCTACTAAAGGCACATCGTGTTGGGACTAGAACCAGGCTATATAAGTAAATCGGCTACATCTAGGGGAGAGACAGGAGTGGGGGATGGCTTTACAGGATGGGGAAAGCCCGATCTAGGCGAAGGGGTGGTGGCAGTGAGCCGTAAAAGGATAGAACGGGACTTCCCTGGCAGTTCAGTGGTTAAAACCCTGCACTCCGCCAAAGGGGGCACAGATTCAACCCTTGGCTGGGGAGCTAAGGTCTCATATGCCATGCGGGGAGAGTGGCCAAAAAAAAGGCTGGGAAGGAGGGGATCTCTGGGAAGGTATTATGATGTACTGGCCAGAAGTGAGGTGGAAGAAGAGACAAGATCAAGGTAGGGAAAATGAAAATGAACTGGGTGTCTACTTGGTGCCAGGTACAGTGCCATGTACCAGGTGCAGTACCCATGTGATCTAATTTACAATCCGTGGCATAGGTATCATGGTTGTTGCTGCTCAGTCGCTAACCTGTGTCCAACTCTTTGTGACCCAGGCTTTCCTGTCCTTCACTATCTCCTGGAATTTGCTCAAACTCATGTCCACCGAGTTAGTGATGCTATCTAACCATCTCTTTCTCTGCTGCCCCTTTCTCCTTCTGCCCTCCATCTTTACCAGGATCAGGGTCTTTTCCAATGAGTCAGTTTTTTTGCATCAGGTGACCAAAGTATGGGAAATAGACGGGGAAACAGTGGAACAGTGTCAGACTTTATTTTGGGGGGCTCCAAAATCACTGCAGATGATAATTGCAGCCATGAAATTAAAAGACGCTTACTCCTTGGAAGGAAAGTTATGACCAACCTAGATAGCATATTCAAAAGCAGAGACATTACTTTGCCAACAAAGGTCTGTCTAGTCAAGGCTATGGTTTTTCCAGTGGTCATGTATGGATGTGAGAGTTGGACTGTGAAGAAAGCTGAGCCCCAAAGAATTGATGCTTTTGAGCTGTGGTGTTGGAGAAGACTCTTGAGAGTCCCTTGGACTGCAAGGAGATCCAACCAGTCCATTCTAAAGGAGATCAGTCTTGGGATTTCTTTGGAAGGACTGACGCTGAAGCTGAAACTCCAATACTTTGGCCACCTCATGCGAAGAGTTGATTTATTGGAAAAGACCCTGATGCTGCGAGGGATTGGCGGCAGGAGGAGAAGGGGACAACAGAGGATGAGATGGCTGGATGGCATCACCGACTCAATGGACATGAGTTTGGGTAAACTCTCGGAGTTGGTGATGGACAGGGAGGCCTGCGTGCTGTGATTCATGGGGTCGCAAAGAGTTGGACACGACTGAGCGACTGAACTGACTGACCAAAGTTTTGGAGTTTTAGCTTCAGCGTCAGTGCTTCTAATGAATATTTAATAGGTATCATTATCCTTATTTTATAGGAAATGGAGATGCAAGAGTTCAAATAAATTACCCTCTTTTTACCCACTTATCAAGTACCTGATGCCTAAGTTTGACCTTGTCCCACCCTCTGCATGGCCCCTTTGAACATAAGATTAAACCTGAAAGTTTTCCTTCAGGATGTCACTGTGCCTGCAGTTCACAGTCAGTTGAAAGAGGGCAACAAGAAATAAGTGTTTATTCAAGGAAGGAGGGGTGGGGCATGGGTATGAGGCTGTCATTTGCTTCAGAGGAGAAACTGAGGCACAATGAAGCAGGGGCTTCTTCTGATAAAGGGAGAGCAGTTAGAAGTGGGAAGAATGGAGAAAGACGGAAGCTCCACTGGAGGGTCTTCTGCTGCAAGGCGCTCTGGAGGGGCAGCCCAGGGACAGCAGACCTGGCAGAGCAGAAGGCCTCGGAGCCAGAGATGACATAGATCCCCTTTTCTGGATTCCAACCTAGGGTAAGTAGGAGTGGAGGTGTGGTACAGGAGGGGCTGAATCCAGACCAGAGGACTGGGTGTGGGCCCCTCTCCCCTGCCCCTTCCTTGCAGTGGGGTGCCCCTGGCTCTTTGCCTGCACAGAAATGTGCCATGGCCCCTGCAGCCCAGATGTCCCAAGGCAGGCCTAAAGTCCACTGCCCTTTGTCCCCATAGGTACACTCACGCCTATCAGACAGAGGCTCTGGGTTTGGGGTTGGAAAAGGAAGTTCCCAGAGGCCCAGGATGCAAACTCTGCCCTCCACAGAGCCGGGTTCTGTTCAGGCCACAGGGCTGCATAAGGTGTTCTTTGTGCCCCTGATGCCTCCTGAGAAGGATGTTGGCGGCAGCCCCCCAGTTCAGAGCTGGTTCCTGACCACCGAGGCCTAGCAGCTGACTGGCGGCAGGTCAGGGGTTGAGGGAACCCTCAGAGGTTGTCAGCAACCAGACCCTCACTCCCTTCCTAAAGCTTCCCCTCTCGGCTTAGCTCAAACTTGCTCAGAAAGGCTTTCATAAACAGCGCAAGTCTGAAAACTCCCGAAAACTCGGGCGCTCTCCCCGCCCCTCCAGCCCTGGGGGCTTCAGGAGGGTCTGGGCTGCCTGCCAGCCCCAGGCTGTCCCCAGACTTGGAGGGGGGGTGGGGGTGGGGGCGGTGCTTTTACCCTCTCCTTCCTGCTCGGTCTCCGGCCCGGAGTTTTCCTCAGGCCCCAGCCTCCCAGGCTCCCCACCCTGCTCTCCTTTAACCCTTTCCTGCGAGGGAAGGAGGGGCGCGGCTCTCGGTTCTCTTGGGAGGCCTAGGAGGCGGCAGGGCTAGCTGGAGGAACGGAGAGAAAGGCCGGGTGCCCGAAACCAAGCCCCCTCTCCCCCACCGGGGTGCCCTTCCTTCCTCTCCCTCCCCCTGGGGAAAGGGGAATGTGGAAGGAAATTAACTTTGACCCCCGGATTCTGGCTCTGGGCCCAAGACTTGAGTGGAAGGCAGAGGTTTTCAGGACCCCCGCCCCCGCCCGTCCCTCCCCGCCTTCCCCCGCCCCGCCGCCTCCCTCCGCGCCCCTTTAAGCTCCCGGGCAGACGCAGCTAAAGTTCATCCTGGAGGGGCTGGCGCGGCGGTGAAGCGGGGGAGGGTGGGGGCGGAGGGAAGGGCGGCGGGAGCCCGATCAGTCCCACCCCCGTTGCAACCCCTGGCAGGAAGAGATTGTCGCGGGAGCCGCCGCCGAAAGGCTCGGAGCTCCGGGGGAAGGGCGCCCGAGCCGCGGCGGGTGGGTGCGCTAGCCGGGGGTGGGGTGTGTGTGTCGGGGGGACCCAGGCCGAGGCGGGGGCGCGCCGCCCGGAGGAGGGGGCGTGGCCTAGGCGCCTCCGGCCCGGGGACGCCGGTGACACTGTCGGCTCCCTTCTTCCAGGGGCGGGCGGGGCAGCCATGCTCCTGTCCGGGGGCGACCCTCCGGCGCAGGAATGGTTCATGGTGCAGACCAAGTCGAAGCCCCGGGTGCAGCGGCAGCGGCAGCAAGTGCAGCGCATCTTCAGGGTCAAGCTGAACGCTTTCCAGAGCCGCCCGGACACCCCCTACTTCTGGCTGCAGCTCGAGGGACCTAGGGAGAACATGGGCAAAGCCAAGGTAAACAGCGTCTGGCCTCTTATCACTTCCAGCCAGACCTTTCTCCCTCCCTTCGCCCCACTTCCCTCCCCCCTCCCCACCAACCCGGGAGGCAAGGGTCCCCAGAGGCCCCCCGACCTGGACTGGGCAGTATGGCGGGCAGGTACTGGGCCATTCCCTGCCTCTCCACTTCTGCAGCCTTGGGTCCTTCCCTCTGGTTCCTTCTTTCTTTTCTGCCCCACCCCTCTCTTGCGTGTCACTTCAGTCCCTCAAGTGTGTTGAGAAAGGCTCTGCGTTGTGTGTCCCCCCCAGGAGCCCTCCCTGGCCAGGGGCCCGCATTTATAGCCTATTCCTCCATCGGGGGAGCAACTTAAGGTCTGGTATTTCTGTAGTCTGTGCAGCATATCTCTTTGTTCTCCACCCAGAGGCTGGAAGGCCCAGGTCTTTCTGCCTTCATGTAAGTCTCCTTAAATCCTGGGCTGCGCCTCGGAGCCTGAGTGCTGGGACTGGAGGGGCCATTAGAGACTCGGCTAGAGAAATGCTGGCATTTTACAGATGAGGTATTGGGGACTGGAGAGTGTCAGGGGCCTCCTGGAACACTTAGGGTAGGGTAGGTGGAGGTGGCAGGGGCTCTGGGCTCAGCGCCCCACACTCTTGATGCCCTAGGCGGCCTCTTGCAGGGGCTCAGGGGCAGGGGTGCAGCTGCTCTGGAAGGCAGCAGGCTTTGGAGATGGGTGGGAATCCTCTGGGAGGAGGGCTGTGGGCTTCAGATGAAAGGGCCTGCTGTGTGGGGCTGGATGCTGGGCAGGCCAGGTCACCGTGTGCCTCTCGCGCATTTGCTCTAGCTTCTCTCACCCGCTTCTCCTCCACTTGGGCCTCTCAGGTTCCCTCTGATCCCCCGTCATGGCCAAGGTCTCCCTCTTCCCCCAGATTCCTTTATCTTATCTTTTCCTGGTAGGAATACTACAGCCTTCCTCAGTCCCAGACCACCCTTCTCCCCCATGCACCCCACCCCACCCCAGCACACTCCCCTTCCCCAGCTAGGTCTCTACCAGTATCCTAATTGGTCAAGGCCATGGGTGGGGGAGGCCCAGAACACGCTGGCCAGTGGACAGGCAGGCTAGAAAGTTCCTGCCTCAGCCCCTCCGCTGAGCTGCTTCGTCAGCAGTTTGTCCAGTTCTGACAGAGGTGCTGGGGGAGGGGAGGGGTGCCTGCCCACATAGCAGATGTGCAGGAGCCCTGGAGATGCAGACTTTTCAGTAGCTGGGATAGGCGGGTTAGCCCAAGAAGCCTTCAGGTTCTTTGGAGGTCTTAATCTTTTTGTTAATTTGAAAGACACCCGCTCACCCTTTTGTGAGACTGGGATGTCTAGCTCCCCTGACTCCTACTTACATCCTTCATCAGCTTCTCCAGGCTCAGCTACTCCTGCTCCCACTGCTGCCTCAGGGTCCCTGGGGCCACTGACTTTCCCTCACACCCCAGGCCCTGCTAGTGCAGCCAGTGGCTTTCTCCAATCCCCCCCATCCCGCCCCATCCTTTCAGCTCTTTCCCACCTGTTTTCTTCTGGAGAAAAGCACAGTTTAAGATGGAAGCATCATGAGGGGTTTGGGTAACTCCCTTCCTTATTGTAAAGAATGAGCAGAAAGAAGAGAAGAGTAGAGCTTTGGAGCAGGAGGGCAGGGAACATGGGGAGGGTGAGGTTTTGTTCTAGAAATAGGAGATCTGGGCTCAATTTGCTGTCACCAAGTTAACTGCTGGGACAGAGGGGTGTGGTGGAAAGAGCTGGAGATTGGGGTTTGCTACCTTCTAACTGGCTGACCTGGGTCAAATCACTGACCTTCTCTTGAGCTTATTTCCTCATCTATAAAACAATGTAGTAATACTCACTTCATGAAAGAGTTGTTAAGAGTCAGCTGAAGTAATGCATGCTTACTTTTGCAAATGTGGAGAGTTATAGGGTAGAGATGTCAGTAAGTGTTGTGGTTAACAAGCTATATAACTTTGAATGAGTTCTTTTCCCTCTCTGAGTCTGTCTCCTTGTCTGTGAAGTGAGAGGCTTGGATGAAATGCTTTCTAAGGTTCAGAGATCTGATGCAGGAAAATTTCCCATGTATAAGGATGTCTTGAGCAGCTGATTGGTGGCTCAGTGGTAAAGAATCTGCTTGCAATTTGGAAGACATGGGTTCAATCCCTGGGTTGGGAAGATCCCCTGGAGGAGGAAATGGCAATCCATCCAAGTATTCTTGCCTGGAAAATTCCATGGACAGAGGAACCTGGCGGGTTACAGTCCATGGGGTCGTAAAGAGTTGGACATGACTGAGCACACAAGAACGATGTCTTGGAGTTTCCATGTAGAGGTGCTGTGGCTGACCCCAATCCCAGCTGTAAGGACACAGAACCATGCACCTTGATAGTGAGTTGATATACACAGCCAGCTGGCAGAGAGAGCTCAGTGAGACTGAAGCTTGTGGGATGGAGAAGGGGTGATGGATGTCCTGTCTTGAGGGAAGAAGGGGTCAAGAAGGGTACGGGCTTCTTTGGAGAAGAGCTCAGGTGTGTTTTTCTATTATATGCACTGGTTTTCTAGGAAATCTCTGTAGAACTCGAAAGTACCTTGAAGTAGTTTTCTTGTGGTGGGATTTAAAAAATAATGAAGGCATTGCTGGAAATCACATTTCCTAGGCAGCAAAAACAAGCCCTGGGGAGGTGTGGCCTTTCTGAGGTGAAAAAGTAGAAAGGAGAGTTCTTAGTTAATGATCAGAGTCTCTCAGAGACAAGCCCTGCTCAGCTTTTCTGTCCTCCTTGACAACGGTGTGAAGAAGGGTTGGGTGCTGAGAGAACAGGTGACCGTTCGAGATGATGGAATGAGGTGATGGGGAGCTCGAGATTGAGACGGGGAGCCGTGGGGCAGGGTGTGATCTGCTCACTCTGGGCTTGGCTCTCAGGTGCGAGTCTGCCTGTTCCTGCCCCACACTGACTGTGAGCGGTACCATGAAAGCTGGCAGTGGCCAGGGGTGTGCTGAAACTGGCTCCTGCTGACCCATTATTGCAAAGTCTTGGAAGTTTTTGAGCCAGTGGAGTCCTGTTCATAGTTTGAAATCAGCCAGGATGGGAGTAGTTACACCACGGAAACTGGAAAATGCTACAGATCAGGACTGCCCTCCTCACAACTGGCTCCCTACAACTTACCTGCACACATAATTGTGTTGTGAGCACCTGATCCTTTTCCTTTAATTACTTGTTTTTATTTATTTCTTAAAAGAGGTGCTTGCGCATATATTTATCTCTCTTCCTCTCGAGCTTCCCTCCCACGTCCTTCCCATTCAACCCTTCTGGGTCATCACAGAGCACAGAGCTAAGCTCCCTGTGCAGTACAGTAACTTCCCACTAGCGATCTATTCTACACATGGTAGTGTATATATGTCAATATACTCTCTCAGTTCCTCCCACCCTGCATACGTGTGGCTGATCCATGTTGTTGTACAGCAGAAATGACATTGTAAAGCAGTTACACTCCAATTTTAAAAAGAGGCTTATTTACATTTATTTTTATTTAGTTTTTGGCTTTGCGGCATGTGGGATCTTAGTTCCCTGGCCAGGGATTGAACCCGTGCCTCCTGTAATGGAAGCAAGGATTCTTAACCACTGAACTGCCAGGGAATCCCTCCTTTATTTTGAACTTAATTTTTCTTTATCAAAATAGTAAAAAGTCCAGTAATTTTTTAAAAGTCCACAGTATAATGCAGTGATTCCTTGCCTTGTCCTGCCAACTCCCTCTTCTGTGCTCTTCCCTGTAGAAAATATCTGTTCTGGAATTTATGCATCTCCACATTCCTAAAAAATATGTAGATCCTGTATCTTTGGATTAATTTTAGATACCTTTTTACTTCCTATTATTATAGGTGAGGGCTTCCCTGATAGCTCAGTTGGTAAAGAATCTGCCTGCAATGCAGAGACCCTGGTTCGATTCCTGGGTGGGGAAGAGCCCCTGGAGAAGGGATAGGCTACCCATTCCAGTATTCTTGGACTTCCCTTGTGGCTCAGTTGGTAAAAAAAATCTGCCTACAATGCAAGAGACCTGGGTTCGATCCCCGAGTTGGGAAGATCCCCTGGAGAAGGGAAAGGCTACCCACTCCTGTATTCTGGCCTGGAGAATTCCATGGACTGTATAGTCCGTGGATCGCAAAGAGTTGGACACGACTAAACGACTTCCACTTTCATTATAGGTGAGGATTTAGCTCCTTTATATTGCCATCCCTTTTTTCTTCCCAATACAACTATATTTCATTTTCTGTTAAATCTGTATTTATTATTCGCAACATTATGCCCATGCAAATATCACTCACGTCTAAACACCGAAGTGTACTATGATTAGATTTTCTATCTTACTTTTCAATTTTTCTGAGGTAAAGAGCTCACACCTTTCCTGTTTGTTTGTTTTCCTTTGAACCTATTGCTAATTCTTATATAACTTTCAGTAGCTGCTCACGACAATTTTCTGCAAGGATAAGATTTTGATTCAAGGTGGCCTGTTACAGATTTTTTCCTGGGGGCGCCCTTCTTTCTGTCTGGTCAGGCTTGCGTGGCTATCATCCTGAGACTCCTGTTTGCTGTCATTCTTGGCATCCTTTTGCCCTTTTCTTTGTTAAACGCCTTGTTTCCTGAACGCTGTGTCTTTGTCTTGGGTTGGTGGAGCACCTCTGTCAGTAGCGTCATTAAGTTAGAAAGATGGTGCTGTGCTAAAGATCATGCTGATAACTGAGGTCGGCCTTCCTGTTTCTGGAATTCCACTCTTCAACCTGAACTAGATGCCCTCTATGCCTCCCAGAACAATGCTTGATACATAGTAGATGCTCAGTAATGATTTCTTGAATGGATGAATACATTCTAAAATTTCTCTCCACAATCATTCTGGAGATTGTCTTTGCTTTTTTTCTGAGTTGGGTCTCCTTTCTTGGTTTTTCTTTTCTTGATTTGCTGGAAAATGCTCTTCAGTAGCTTCCTGAGAAAGGCTTTAGAGAAGGTAGATTCTTGGGGTTGCATATCTGAGTATCTCCATTGCATATCTGAAGGTCACTTGATCGACAGTTTGGCTGGTATCGAATTATACATGGAAGATTATTTCCCTTCAGAAGTGAGAAGGCATTAATCAATTGACTTCTTGCTTTGGGGACATCTGAAGCTGTTCTTGGTCCCTGGTCCTTTGATGTGAAGTGTTTTTTTCTCTCTGGAAGTTTGTAGTTTCCCCCTCTCTTCTGAGATGCCCCAGAGAGACCCTTTTGTGTGGGCATCTGTCTTCATCCATTGTTGGTTACTATGGCTGAATCTCTGAATGAGAAGAATGAGTTTCTCTGCACTCACTGCTCACCGTAGACCTCACTGTTGGCCTTCCTCTCTTTCTTCGTGATTTTGTATGGTACCCACACTCTCAAGTACACTGATCAGCTTCTGCAGAACAAACTTCATTGGGTAGGGTGGTAGTTGCTCAGCCTTTGTGTAGTGGAGTAGGTAGGCTCCCAGATCTAACTGCTCCTCAAACTACTTTATCTTAGTCCACCTTTTATTTAAATTTTTTTTTTTAATTTACTTGGCTGCACTGGTTCTTAGTTGCAGCTTGTGGGATCATCAGTCTTTAGTCGTGGGACGTGAACTCTTAGTTGAAGCATGTGGGATCTAGTTCCCTGACCAGGGATTGAACCCGGGCCCCCTGCATTGGGAGCATGGAGTCTTAGCCACTAGACCACCAGGGAAGTCCCCTGAGTCCACTTTTTAAAAAATGTTCTCCTTCACTCCTAATTCTGGAGTTTTTTGGATTCTCCTTCAGTCCTAATTCTGGAGTTTTTTGGTGCTGCCATTTTTTTTTTTTTTAACTTTTTGAGTATTCTACAGTGTAATTTGGTGTGCTTCTGGAAAGCAGACAATGAATGGTAACTGACTTATGAGAAAGAAGAATCCTAAGTCAGGACTGATAAAGTATACAGCAGTAGTAAGCTGTCTGGTGGTATTATTTTTATTTAACTTATTGACCGATGACTCACAGGACACTGGGCAATATATTTTAACAAATACACAACATTTTTCGGTGTGTACTTCGTTCCTGCCTCTTCTCTACTTCTCCTCTTGGAGAAAAAGGTCTGGGTAGGCTTAAAGCAGGAAAATTGCTCCAGATATTTTCTCGATATAAAGGTCTGGGTAGGCTTAAAGCAGGAAAATTGCTCCTGATTTTTCTGGATGTAAAGGTCTGGGTAGGCTTAAAGCAGGAAATTTTCTCCAGATAGTTTCTCGATGTAAACACCTTTTTCCTTATCTGTTTTTTCTCTAACGCGCCATTAGCTTCTTTAGTGGCTCCGTGGTAAAGAATCCACCTGCCAATGCAAGAGATACAAGAGACTCGGGTTCTCTCCCTGGGTCAGGGAGGTCCCCTGGAGTAGGAAATCACAAACCATTCTAGTACTCTTGTCTGGACAATTCCACGGACAGAGGAGCCTGATGGGCTACAGTCCATGGGGTCGCAAAGAGTTGGACACGACTAAGTGACTGAGAACACACGCGTATATAGACAGCATCGTGGTTAAGACCTCAGACTTTGGAGTCAGAGTGCCTGAGTGTCCCAGCCTCTGTGTGACCTCAGACATGTGTCCTTTCTTGCTCACCTAAAATGGGGAGGATAGTAATTTCCATATAGGTCTGAGAGAGGAATCAATGAGTTGATGTATGTAAAGAGCCTGGCACCTAGCAAGTACTCAGTAAATATCAGTTCAGATTTATTATTTTGAAAGTCACCTCATTTCCAATCTATATTTAAATTTTCTTTCTTTCCTTATTGGCTGCTCTGTGTGCAGGCTGTTCTCTGGTTGCGGTGGGTGGGGGCTAGTCTCTGTTTGTAGTGCGTGGGCTCCTCGTTGCAGTTGCTTCTCGTCTCTTGTTCGCACGGGCTCTGGGTGGGCCAGCTTCAGTAGCTGAGGTTCCTGGTCTCTAGGCCACCAGCTCAGTAGGTGTGGCACATGGGCTTAGTTGATCCATGGCATGTGGGATCTTCCCATGACCTGGGCCAGGTGGAAGAGGTAAGCTCAGACCTGAGCAACCTCGCTCACCCACCACCTGGCAAGGGTGAGTCTGACCAGGTGGAATAACTCTTACAAGTCTGAATACCGTGAACCCCATGTGGTCTTTGGGATGGCTGTTGGAGATCCAAAATGGAGCATTTGTTCCTTATGGATCTGTCAGGGGAAGGCAGGAAGAGGGATGAGATATCGCTGACACAGGGGTGAGGAGGCGCTTGAGGATGAATGCAGTCATCAGGGTTGGCCGATTAAGAGGGGATTCCCATGGTTCCTTGGAGCCCGTGGGGTCATGCTGGGGGAACTCAGTCAGAAAGTGGAAGAACCCAACCTCTTCCATCCCAATGCCCTCTAAAGACGGAGTGTGTGAGCCCTGGAAACATGAGGGTCTGGTGCCCAGACAGCCAGAGGCCACCCTTCCGGCTCAACCATTGTATATATCTGTGGGGATCCCTTGGATACCAGACCAGGGACTTATCTTCTCCTCTGTCCCGTCTGGGCAACAGAGTTACCATGGTTACAGTTACAGGTTGTGCCAGAGAGCTTCTGCAGGGGGATTAACCAGAATCTCACAGGATTACCCCGTAGTCACTGTGTAGTCAACCCGAGGAGGTGGAAAGAGCTCTGGTTTCAGACTCCGACAGATGGCAGCTGTGGTCTTCACCCAGTCACCGCTGACTGTGTGTCTCTGGGTCAGCGATATGGCCTTTCTGAGCCTGAAAAATGGGAATAGACTGTACCAGGCTCAAGCTAAGCACTTCTTTTGTATTAACTCACTGAAACTTCATGATAGCCTAATGAGGGGGAAACCATTATCCCCATTTTACAGATGAGGAAACCTAGGCAAAGGGAGAGTTAATAACTTGGAGGGTACTCAGTAATGTGCCGTCTCCCTCCCCTCAGCTATTTCACAATTCTAGAATGCCAGGGTAAGACTGGCCCTTGGGAGTGTCTCATTTAATCCAGCTTTTTACAGGTGAGGAGACTGAGCCCCTGAGAAGGTGATAGTTTTCACAGTACCCCTAACGTATTGAGGTCAGGTTGGAACTAGAACCAGAACCCTTGACTCCAAGCCCAGGTACTCCCCTCCCCCATTTGTCAAAGCTCCCTGGAAAAAGATGAGAGTGTGAGGAGGCAGGACCAGGGAGAGAGGGCTGGGTCCCAGGCAGGAGTTGGGGTAGGGGGATGGGTCATTTGGCTTATTAGTGAGCAGGGGGAGTGCACGTGCTTAGTGAGGGGAGTGAGCGCCAGTGACGGGCCCCTAACAGCTGCTTCCTTCGTGTTCTCCCCACCGGCTGCAGGAGTATCTGAAGGGCCTGTGCAACCCGGAGCTATGGAAGGAGGTCCGCTACCCAGCAGCTCTGCACTGCGCCTTCCTCGGGGCCCAGGGCCTCTTCCTGGACTGCCTGTGCTGGAGCACCCTGGCCTACCTGGTGCCCGGCCCCCCGGGCTCCCTAATGGTGGGCGGGCTGACTGAGTCTTTCGTCATGACCCAGAACTGGCTGGAGGAGCTGGTGGGGCGGCTGCGCTGGGGCCCGGCCCCTTTGCTCACTCCCCGTGGCATCTGGGAAGCCGAGGTGACCCGGGCCTTTGGGGCCCTGGTCTGGATCCGTGGTGACCAGTATGCTGGGGACCTGCTGCAGCTGCCCCCGGCGGTCCAGGAGCTGCTGCTGAGCCTGGTGCGGGATGCCGCTGGCAAGGAGGACATCATCCAGTGGCTCAGCCGCATTGGCACCTCCGACTCCCGCTCAGACTCTGAGCTCCTGATCTGTCCAACCCACCAGCAAAAGGAAGGTCCAACCATGGTGGCCATGGGAGACGGTCCTGGCCCCTTTGTGGAGATGGGGAGCCCAGAAAATTCAAAGAGATTAACCAGCCTGGGAGCCACAGGGGCCCTAATCTCGGGTACCCCAGGCCTGAACACCCAGCAGGAGACAGCAAACCAGCTGGTCCGGTAAGTTCTGGAGAATCAGTTTGGCTTCTCTCCTGTTTCTGCGCCCCAACCCCAGGGAAAGAGTTTGGGACCTAACTCACCTTCCCACCTTTCCAACAAACTTGGGTTTCCTCCAGGGTCACTTCCAACAACCAAGGTGGTGTGGACTGTGCTCGCGAGGAAGGGTCAGTGCAAGCTAGCAGCAGCCAGGACTCCGTGGATCACACCCAAGCCTCGTCCCAGCAGAGGCAAGTCCGAAGAGGGGAAGACAAGCTCCCCCTCCAGCCTCCAGTATCAGCCCTGAGTGTGTGCTCACCCTGGAAGGCCTGGACCCCAGGGCCAACCTTTGCACCCATGTGGCCAGGGGCTATTGCTGCTACCTTCTGGAGGATCAATGAACTGCACTCTCTTCACCTGGCCTGGCTCCTGTCTCAGGCATGCTTCAGTTTCCCTTTCTGGCAGAGGCCACTGGGCCCCATTCAGTTCAAGCTGCCAGGGCAGAATCCTTTGCCCTTAAATCTGGGATGGAAACAGAAGGAGCTGGTTCCCCTGCCCAGTGTGGAAAGCCCAGACTGTACACCAGACGGTGGGCCGGGAGGAGAGGCAGCCCTACAGAACTGCCCAAGGCCAGAGACCCCCAAAAAAGTCATGAGTTTACTGGTGGTCTCAGGAGGCTCAGGGGTAAAGGATAAGTCTATCCCAGGACTTCCACAGATAGGGCCACCTTTGACCTCTACACCCCAGCTCCAAGCCAGAAGTGAGCTGGGGGATCAAGGAAGTGTGCAGTGGGATTGTAAGGGGCCAGAAGAGGGGCCCGTTCCAGCGCCGCCCACTGGGCAAGGGGTGCCTGCTGCTCAAGGTAGGCTGACAGCTCCGTCGGGACCTGACTCTAAGACAGTGCCTGAAACTCTCAAAGTGCCCATGGCTGCTGCAATGCCCACAGCTCAAACCCCACCCACAAATCCAGTGCTGCCTGCAGCCCCCAAAGTGCCTGAAACCCAGATGATGGCGGCAGCCCACGAAGAACGTGCAGCCTCCGAAGTGCCTTCAGTTCCAACAAAGCCAGAAGCTCAAGTGGTGCCCACAGCACAAAAGGCCGCTGTGGGTGAACCAGCGCCTGCAGCTCCCCATACTCCCACAGCTCAGAAAAGGCAGGCAGCCAAAACATTATCTGCAGGTCCCCAGACATCCAGAGCCCAGACTGGGCCTGCCCCTAAAACCGGACCTACAGCTCCCAAAGCCCCTGCCGCCCCCCAAACTTCCAGAACTCTGAAAACGCCTGCGGCTCAGAAGGCGCCCGCAGGTCCGGGGTCCACCCTGGATGCAGGCAAACTCCTGAGTGAGAGCCAGCCTCTGTCAAGGGGCAGTGCTTCCTTCCTGAAGGGCCAGGGGCAGCCTGGAAGTCAGGGGCCACAGTGCAGTGGCACCTTGGCTCCCAGTAGCAAGCGCCAGCCTCAGGTGGAGGGACTCCTGGGGGCTGGGGAGGGGACCCCAAGGCAGCCGACTCGCCACCCACAGGCAAGCAACACAGTGACCAGTTTCCAGAGGTATCACGAGGCCCTGAATACACCCTTCGAGCTGGACCTGTCAGAAGAACCCGGGAACCCGGAGCTGCGGCGGGTGGTCATTGATGGCAGCAGCGTGGCCATGGTGTGAGTAGCCACGGGCCTGGGGTGGACTGGGACTGCCGGGGAGCTCAAACAGGCCGTCCCTGGGGGCACCCTGGGGTGCCATGGGGTTTGAGTGGGGGAAAGGGGAGGGACAGGCACGTGTTGAGCAGCTACTGCGTGCTGGGCGGTGCTCGCGGAATCGACATAGCAGCCTTCGAAGGTGGATTTCTGTTCTCCCTTAATAGAGACAGAAACAGGCTCAGAGAAGTGATGCATCTTGCCCAAGCTCCCAGAGCCAGTAAGGGGCCCCGCTGGCCTTTGGGTTCAGATCTGCCCAGGCCCAGAATCTTTCCCTTTCAGCCTGCCTCACATAGCAGGGGGCCTGTAAACCTGTTTTCAAATATTCAGTCCAACCCTTAAGGCCCAGCACTGATCTCAGTGAGGATTTTCCTCACCGTGCCAACCTGTAGAGATCAGCTCCCTGCACAGCACTTCCTGCTATATATGTATACGTCAGCATGAATACGTGCAAGGTGTCTTCATTTGCCCGCATCGTAGAATCTGTGCTGAGAACATTGCCAACACGCGGTCGTGGGCAGCAAATGTTTGCTTCCAGCCCTAAACTGAGCCCTTTGGTTGTAGAGGTTGCCCTCTTCCTTTTGCCCTGGAGGCCCCTACACACACATGCACACGTACACAGAGCAGGTGAGTGGACCCAGGAGGTGCTCACTATTTGAAGAGGGAGGGAAGGGAGAGAGCACGGTTGGTGCTGATGCTGGTGCCCTGGCATTTCTGATGCTCTGTGCTGTCCTGGGCTGGTTCTGAGGGAGGGTGGAGAGGCAGGGCCATTCCTAGGGCAGAAAATTGCTCCCTCATTGGTACCCCTAACCCCAACCCCACCTCCAGGCACGGTCTCCAGCACTTCTTCTCCTGCCGGGGCATTGCCATGGCGGTGCAGTATTTCTGGAACCGGGGACACCGAGAGGTCACCGTGTTTGTACCCACCTGGCAGCTGAAGAAGAACCGGAGGGTGAGAGGTGAGCTGTGCCCTGCCCCCCAGCCCCTCCGGTGTCACCACGCCTTCTTTTTCCTTGCCTTTCTGTTCCCATCATAGCCTTTTCCTCTTGGCGCTTCCTCTGACCCTCACTGTCTTCTGCCTTTCATTTCCAGAGAGCCACTTTCTGACAAAGCTACATTCCCTCAAGATGCTTTCAATCACCCCCTCCCAGCTCGAGAATGGCAAGAAGATCACCACCTACGACTACAGGTGTGTGGCTTTGCAGGCCTTCTCTTGTGGGGCCCCGGGCTTGGGCTTCACTGATGTGTGAGGCAGAGTCTTGCTTCATCTGCTCTGGGGAGGTGGAGGCGAACATGTCAGAGGGTCTTGTCAGAGAGGGAAGTGTGGTGCATTGGCCCTCTGTAGGCAGAGGGAGGAACACAGAGAGGAAAGGGCTCCAAGATGGTTCTATTCAAGCCCAGGGACTGTTCCTGAATTTGGGACTCTGCAGTCCCATTTCTCTGAGTTAATAGGCTTTCCTTTCCCATCAGCTATGGGCTGAAACCCTCTACTGTCTTTGGATGGGACTAGCCCAGGTGACTCCTGGTGCTTCAAGCAAGCTGCTTCCCCCAGCAGCTGATTTGGGTGCCAGTTTGGGTTGAAGCTGAGGTTTTCTCAAGGAATTGCTACAGTCTTTCCCTCCTACCGCCTTGGCTCTGGGAGGAGGTGTGTGTGTGGCTGGAGCCCTGGCTCTGAAAATGGAGTCAGACTGCCCCTGCCTCCTAGCTAAAGGCCGAATGACTCCCTGTTTGTCAATCCTGTAGCACGTGACTGCAGGTCCAATGTGCACATGGGATCCTGTGATGCTGCTTCTGTTGGGGGCAGAGAAGGCCCTCCCAGCTCACTGGCCCTGGGCTGGAGTCGATGCCCAGCAGGCACAGGTCTTGGCTTCACTTAGACACCTCCCATGCCAGGCAGGAAGAAGTTCGGTTCCTCCCTAAGACATGGTATCCACTCAGCCTTCAGGTTTGGGTGGGGTAGCTCAAGCATCCTTCCTTCAATAGCATAGACCCTAAGCATGCAGCTTAGATCCTACATAAGGTCGTGAAAGTGAAAGTGAAAGTGAAGTCGCTCAGTCGTGCCCGACTCTTTACGACCCCATGAACAGTAGCATGCACCAAGCTCCTCCGTCCATGGGATTTTCCAGGCAAGTGTACTGGAGTGGGTTGCCATTTTCTTCTCCAGGGAATCTTCCCGACCCAGAGATCGAACCCAGGTCTCCCGCATTGTAGACAGATGCTTTATCGTCTGAGCCACAAGGGAAGACTCTCAAGTGTTAGCTTAGCTGCTCAGTTGTGTCTGACTCTGTGTGATCCCATGGTCTGTCCATGGGGTTCTCCAGGCAAGAATTCTGGAGTGGGTAGCTATTCCCTTCTTCAGGGGATCTTCCCAACCCAGGGATCGAACCCAGGTCTCCTGCATTGCATACAGATTCTAATGCCTTTTAATTCAGGCCTGGGTTTGAGGGAAGATAGCTTTTCTGTGGGGCTTCCCAGGTGGCGCTATTGGTAAAGAACCTGCCTGCCAACACAAGAGACTTAAGAGACACGGGTTTGATCCCTGGGTCGGGAAGATCCCCTGGAAGAGACCATGGCAATCCACTCCCAGTATTCTTGCCTGGGAGATCCCATGGACAGAGGAGCCTGACTGGCCCCAGTCCATAGGGTTGCACAGTAGCGGACAAGACAAGCGACTTAGCATACACGGCTTTTCAGCAGAAGGGCCCTCTGCTGGGCACTTGTGGGATTGCATGGTCGGGGCTGCTGGAATTGCTTGCTGCCGCAAATGCTGAGAAGTAGGTAGCCTTTGCTTTCTTTCCTGGTCACAGCCCTCTTTCAAGGAGAAGTGATCCTTGGAAAAATGGATATGTTTACTCAGGTAGGTGTTTTTACATGTGTATAGATGCATACATATGTATGTCAGTGTGGCTTGGCATGTACATGAATGTTGTCAATTGGTGAAGAATAATCATGGAGTTTTGGATGTTAATATCTGCTGTGTAGCAGGCACTGAGCTAGACACTTAAGCACATTGTCTCATACAGTTTAATTCTCAAGGCAATGAAGGGTAGATCTTATGTTTGATCGACAGGTATGGAAACCGAAGCAATAAAGAGGTATGTGTGGATGTGGATAAGGCGTGGGTTTCTGTGTGTGTGTCTAAGCATGTGTATGTGAGTGCCTATGTGTAAAATAGGGGTCTTTGTTTGCACAGACAGCTGGGGGATGTGCATCTCAGGCTGCCTTTCCAGGGGCTCGTGGTTCTCCAGCTAGCTGCATAGACGAGGATGGGCCCTCAAGCCCTGGCTCCCTGACTATCAAGGGCAGGGTTTTTGTCCTGCACTTCTCAACAGGAAGCTACAAGTTCAGTTTCTCAGAGGACTGGGGAGGTGAGAGGCTGGGTACTGGGTCTATAGTGACCCCCCTCTCCCTGCAGGTTCATGGTCAAGCTGGCAGAAGAGACAGATGGCATCATCGTCACCAATGAGCAGCTCCACGTCCTGATGAATAATTCCAAGAAACTGATGGTCAAAGATCGGTGAGACGGCTTCCATGAGATTGGGCTGTTCCTTCCCTGTGGGTGCCAGATAGCCCCTGGCAGGGGACGGTTGGAGGCAGGGAGAGGGGCCTTGGACCAGTGCTCACCAGCACCTGCTGGGAGGATATATTGGTCTCAGCTCCAGCTGCCAACAGGGTGTGAGTGGTCAAGAGCTCCATAGTGACCTTTCTTCCTCTGTCCTGGGCCCAGCCTGCTGCCCTTCACCTTTGCGGGGAATCTCTTCATGGTGCCCGATGACCCCCTGGGCCGTGATGGCCCCACCCTGGATGAGTTTCTGAAGAAGCCAAACAGGTAATGGGCTGGACCTCCCCAACCCCCTGCCACCTCCCAGCTCCTCCTGGGACTGACCAGAAGCTTCCCCTTGGTGCTAGCCAACATTTGTTTAGTGCTTAATAGTGAGCAGAGTGATTTGACTTTTTTAGGTCTTTGTACTTCCACCCACATCTGCATCCATAAACTAATTACAGTATGGTTTTAGTTTACAATCTTGCACGCACGCTTGAGTACTGTACGTATCCTTCCACAGCTGGCATCTGTCCCCACGTTTGATTGTTTTTCCCAGGTGCACGCCATGTTAGTTCCTGTGGCTGGCTTTAACGTCCATTCTCTATTGCATTGCATGAATGCCCGACAGGTTTACGGGGTCTCTGATGGGAGGCCATTTGACAGTTTCCGTGTTATGCTGCGGGCACCCGTGCTGCAGTGAACCACCTCATTCTTGTTTCATTGCATGCAGGGGGAGCTATGTCTGGAGTATATACCAAGAGGAATTTTTTCCACGTGTCTTTCCCCCTTTGACCCTCAAAGCTTGAGTTAGATAGGTGTGACCACTATCCTTATTTTACAGATGAGGAATCTGAGACTCAAGTACTTTCCCCAGGTCACTGTGCTGGTGCCGGCAGAACTGATTTGCAGTAACTCAGTTCCTCTGGCTCCCACCCACTCTGAGCCTCCCAGTTCCCTGGGCCCAGCAGGGGACTGTGGTTGGCACCTTCTGGGCAGGGCACTGCTTCCTGGGTCAGGTCTCCCAGTCCCGTTTCCCCATTTTGAAGAAAAGTGCTGTGGCCGAGGCCTGTGTGCTGTGCCTCCTAAGCCCCTTGTCAGGCCTCCTTCCCTCTCTTGAGCTCCCCTGGCTTGCTCACCCTAGAGTCTGGTTGGAAAGACCAATCATCTAATTCTTATCAAACCATTGGCTTAAAAGTGCTTGGAAATGTCACTTGGTCAATGAGGTTTTGATTAAATAAGACTTCAAAGCCCAGATGAATATCTGACGTTGCGGTTTAGTGATGCTGGGGCTGGAGGGAGTATCTGGGCAGGTCGTGCTGTGTGGGAGGCTGACCTGGCCTCAGGGGCACTCAGCTGTTTGGTTTCGCCTCAGGTGGCCTCTCGGGCAGGCTGTCCCCAACCTCCTCCATCAGACCCTTCTGCTCTGCTGTTTTGCTGTAGGTTGGACACCGACATTGGCAACTTCCTGAAGGTGTGGAAGACCCTTCCTCCCAGCTCGGCCAGCATCTCTGAGCTGAGGGACGACACGGACCCTGGCCCCCCGGAGAGTCTGCAGAATGTGGAAGAAGTCAGGGAGGAGCAGGAGGAGGAGGAGCGACAGGACGAGGAGCAGAGAGAGGAGCAGGAGATGCAGAAGCCGGCTGAGGAGGAGGAGGAGGAGGACCTGGACTCTTCGCTGATGTCCGTGTTCAAGGCTGAGTGCCCTTCCCTCTCAGAGGAAATCCTCCGGTGCCTCAGCCTCCACGACCCCCAGGACGAGGCCCTGGACATCGATCTCCAGCCGGCAGTGGCCTCTCCCTCGCTGGGCATCCCCTGGGATGGAAAGGCTCCCTGCCAGCAGGTCCTTGCACAGCTGGCCCAGTTGACCATCCCCAGCAACTTCACCGCCCTCTCCTTCTTTATGGGGTTCACGGACTCCCACCGGGACGTCATCCCCGACTATGAAGCCCTTGTGGCGCCCTTGCACAGCCTGCTCAAGCAGAAGCCGGACTGGCGGTGGGAGCTGGACCATGAGAAGGCCTTCCTGGCCCTGAAGCGAGCCCTGGTGTCTGCCCTCTGCCTGTCGGTCCCCAACCCCCAGCTGCCCTTCCACCTGGAGGTGACGGTGAGCCAAGTGGCCCTGACGGCCGTTGTGTACCAGGAGCACTCGGGGAGGAAGCACCCTGTAGCCTATACCTCAAAACCCCTCCTCCCTGATGAGGACAGCGAGGGCCCGCAGTCAGGGGGAGACAGCCCCTACGCTGTGGCCTGGGCCCTCAAGCATTTCTCCCGCTACATTGGGGACACCCCCGTGGTCCTGGACCTTTTCTACGCCTCCCGGACCTCTGTGGACCCTGAGGCGTGGGACGGCCGCAGGGTTGCCAAAGCGTGGTTGATCAGATGGGCCCTCCTGGTACAGGACAAGGGCAAGAGAGCGCTGGAACTGACCCTTCTGCAGGGCCTGCTGGGGAAGAACCGGCTGCTGACCCCCACGGCTTCCATGCCTCGGTTTTTCCAGGTTCTGCCTCCTTTTTCCGACCTGTCCACTTTTGTCTGCATCCACATGTCGGGGTACTGCTTTTACCGGGAGGATGAGTGGTGTGCGGGCTTCGGTCTCTATGTGCTGTCTCCCACCAGCCCCCCTGTCTCCCTCTCCTTCTCTTGCTCTCCTTACACCCCGACCTATGCCCACCTGGCTGCCGTGGCCTGTGGCCTGGAGCGTTTTGGCCAGTCTCACATGCCCGTGGTTTTCCTCACGCACTGCAACTGGATCTTCAGCCTCCTCTGGGAGCTCCTGCCCCTTTGGAGGGCTCGGGGCTTCCTCTCCTCTGACGGGACCCCACTACCTCACCCAAGCCTGCTCTCCTACATCATAGACCTCACCTCTGGCCTCTCATCCCTCCCGTTCATCTATCGAACCTCCTACCGGGGCTCCCTGTTTGCTGTGACGGTGGACACCCTAGCCAAGGAGGGTGCCCAGGGGGGCGATCAGTGTTGGAATTTGCCAAACGACGTGCCGGCCCCCGTAGTGACTCCCCGTACTGTGTGCAAGAGGCCTGACTTGCTGGCGTTGCAGCGGAGCGACAGCACCCTGGCTGATATCATGGCCAAGCTGCAGGCCGGGCAGAAGGTATCCAACTCCTCACCCTTCAGTTCTGCCTTTAGCTCCCTCAGCCTCGACAAGGAGAGTGGCCTGCTTATGTTCAAGGGAGACAAGAGGCCCAGGGTCTGGGTGGTCCCGCGGCAGCTCCGGAGGGACCTGATGTTCGCTGTGCACGATGGCCCCATGGGGGCCCACCAGAGGCCCGAGGAGACCTATAGGAAGCTGCGGTTGCTGGGGTGGTGGCCAGGGATGCAGGAGCACGTGAGACATTACTGCAGGAGCTGCTTGTTCTGCATCCCCCGGAATCTCCTAGGCAGTGAGGTGAAGGTCATTGAGTCTCTGTGGCCCCTCAGGTCCACCGCCCCCTGGTCCAACCTGCAGATTGAGGTGGTGGGCCCGGTCACCGTCAGCGAGGAGGGCCACAAGCACGTGCTGATCGTGGCCGACCCCAACACCAGGTGGGTGGAGGCGTTCCCGCTGAAGCCTTACACGCACACGGCTGTGGCCCAGCTGCTGCTTCAGCATGTGTTCGCCAGGTGGGGCATTCCCGTGAGGCTGGAGGCTGCCCAGGGCCCCCAGTTTGCCCGCCATGTCCTGGTGAGCTGTGGGCTGGCCCTCGGAGTTCATGTGGCCTCCCCGAGCAGGGACCTCCAGTTCCCCTGCCTGACGAGCTCCGGGGCCTACTGGGAATTCAAGAGGGCCCTCAAGGAGTTCATCTTCTTGCATGGCAAGAAGTGGGCGGCTTCCCTGCCCTTGCTGCACCTGGCCTTCAGGGCCTCCTCCAGCCAGGCCTCGCCCTTCCATATCCTGACAGGGGCCGAGGAGAGGCTGACCGAGCCCCTGTGGTGGGAGATGAGCAGTGCGAACATTGAAGGGCTCAAGATGGATTTATTCCTGCTACAGCTCATGAGAGAGCTGCTGGAGCTCCACTGGAGGCTGGCTGAGAAGACAAGCGAAAAGGCTGAGAATAGGCGTTTCCAGCGTGAGAGGCAGGAGAAGGAGTGGAGCGTGGGGGACCAGGTCCTCGTGCTGTCCCTCCCCAGGAATGGCAGCAGTGCCAAGTGGGTGGGCCCCTTCTATATCGGGGACCGGCTAAGTCCGTCCCTCTACAGGGTCTGGGGCTTCCCCACCCCGGAGAAGCTTGGGTGCATCTATCCTAGCAGTCTGATGAAGCCCTTTGCCAAGAGCGTCACCCCGCTGTCCTTCAAGGTCTTGGAGCAGTGAGCTGGAGCGGTGGGGGAGCCCCCTCCCAGGGTCCTGGGCTGCTGCTGCTAGGTCTCCCCCTGCCCCCAGGCATGCTCGCACAGCCTCCCCACCCCTACTCCTGGGACTCTTCACTGTGCCTTTTGTAGAGAAGTTACTTCACAAAGCTTTGCTGAACTGCCTTGAACTGGGGACCAGCGTCCCTATGAAACATCCCCAGTATGGGGTACTGGGAGAATCTGCTGAAGGCTGTCAGATGTGGGCCTCTGGCAGTTCTACCCTGGGGAGCAGAGAGTTCCTTTCCCGAGGTAGACCGAGTTCAGTGTCTCTCCCTGAGTGAGAATGTACACGTACACACGCACAGCTCAGAATCTTACTCCTGGCTGTCCTTACCACGAAAAGGTGTGGCTCTGGACCTCAGAATTGAAACCACATTCCCCTGTCAAACAGAAACCCCGGATACGGGCTCCTCCCCCGTCTGTCCATTTGGGTAACCTTTGCCCTTGAAGCCGTAACAGCTGAGACAAATCCATGCAGGCTAAGGAGAGGCACCCATCCTCGGTCTCATGGACCGCTTTCTCAGGCCAGGCTAGGCCTGCCCATTGACCAAGGAAGGACTGGCAGTCCTGGGCCCCGAGGCTTAGAGCTGGGGTGGGAGGGTGGCCAGCCAGGTGGGCTCGTCCTGCCTGTCGGCTCCGGAAGGGCAAGGGGGAGCGAGTCAGCCTACCTCATTTGACTCCAGCCAATGGAGACACTCCCTGACCCTGGCTTTAAGGACATGGACCCTACAGGAGTCAAGGATCTCGATGCCAAGTGTGGCATCTCTACCTGAAGAGCTGCTTTGACTAGACCAAGGGGCCCAGGCCTCTGTTTCGGGTTGGCGGGGGGTCACTGAAATGAGCAGTCTGGCACAGTGTGGTGCTGGCGTGGCTCTTCATTCCAGCCCCACCCTGAAACCCACAGCCTCCTCCCACCGCCCCTGTGCGCTGCATCCCCAGACCCTACAGAGTGTGGCTGCTTTGTCTGGGTTCTCCCATCCCACCCCAGTCCCCTTGATTTGCCTTCTGTGTAGAGACAATCCTGGCCCTCCCCTGGCACCCCCCAGCCACTCTTTGCAAAAGATCAGTCACTGGGAGAGTGCATTTCCCACCGGTGTGTGTGCCTTCACTCACCCTCTGAATTGCTGCTGCTGCCAACAGAGAGGGTTCGAGGTGGAGGCCAGCACTGTGTCACTCTGGCTGAGCCTCTATGTCGTTTAATTTCTCTGAAGCTGAGCCGGTCTCCTTGCCTAGCTCATGTTGCCAAAACACTTGATATTGCTAGAGCCAGAGTAGAACTTGCCATCAGGTCCACTTTGCTTGTTTTACAGCCAAAGGAAAAGGCCCAGAAAGGGGACGTGACTTGCCCAAAATCACACAGAGTTGGTGGCTGAGCTGGGACCAGGATTAAGCTTCTTAGTTCTCTGTTCACCGTAGATAGGGGTTCAAGTGAGAGAAGCTCTTAAAATCCTATACCCATCTTCCATCCAACTCCCCATCTCCCAAATCTTGTAGACAAACTACTTAGGTGTTGCCCTTAAACCATTTCTAGCTGTTAATTCTGTCCAGGAAAGAACGATTGGGTGACAGCTGAGACACTGAAAGGTGAGCCGTGGGGTTTTTAGCAGATACCTCTTTCCCCTGCCTCCTCCCGCTGCATGTCCCCCTCCTCTTCCCTTCCTCGTCCTCCCTCTGATGGTCTGTTCAACCTCATTCTCCCTTCCCAGTGCTGTACCCATTCCCCCGTTAACCACATTTATAATACTATACCTGTTTGTGACCTTTTTTTTTTTCCATTTGATTTGTCAATAAATGGATCAAAATGGAGCTAATGTCCAGGTTTTTTGTTTATTTGTTTTAACTTTAGACTCAATTATGGGCTTTCTGGTGGCTCAGATGGTAAAGAATCCACTTGCAATGCAGGAGACCTGGGTGGAGAAGATCCCCTGGAGAAGGAAATGGCAACCCACTCCAGTGTTCTTGCCTGGAAAATTCCACGGACAGAGGAGCCTCGTGGGCTACAGTCCATGGGGTCACCAAGAGTCGGACACAACTGAGCAGGTGGGAATGAAGATGAATGAAGGCTGGTGTAAAAATGGCATCCATGCTAAAGCAACTTGACTGTGTTGGAAATACAATAGAACTAGGTTTGAATGCTGAATCCATGGCTGTGACCTATGTGGTCCTCTCCTGAAGTCTTGGTCTCCCCATCTGTCTAGTGCAGGCTAACAATTCCTAAATTTCGGATGGTGCAAGGATCTTATGAAATAATCCATTTAAAGAGGCTCCTGTGGGGATGGAGTAAGCCTTCATCACTGGGATGGACTGCATGTTTGCAGATTTATTTTGTCCCCTCAGATTTATAAGCTGAAATCTCAACCCTTAGTGGGATGGTATTAAGGTGTGGGGCTTTGAGGAGGTAATAAGGTTTAGATAAAGTAATGAGGGTGGAGTCCTCAAGATGAGATTAGTGTCCTTGTAAGAAGAGAGAGAAATTGGAGCTCCTCTCTCCACCACTTGAGGATACAATGAGCAGATGGTCATCTGCAAGTGAGGAAGTGGGCTCTTATTAGACACCTGATTTGCCAGCCCCTTGATCTTGAATGTCCAGCTTCCAGAGCTGTGAAAACTGAATTTCTGTTGTTTTTGTTATAGCAGCCACAACAGACAAAGGCAATCACACAGGTCATATTTCTCTTCCTGTCCTAGAACGCTGGCTGTTATTGCCCCTCAGGCTCAGAGATCTTCCTAACCCTGGCCAAGCTTCCACACTTCCGGTGTCTACTTCTTGCTGCTCTTCTCACTTGTCCATTCAGCACTGGTCGGGGAATGGAGGGGCAGGAAGGAACCCTCCTTCCTGAGAACTCCCCGGCTCACGTGGTTATGGTCACTTAGTGTTTACAGAGCATATCTTGTGTGCCAGGCCCTGTCTAGTGTGGAGTGGGTGGAGGTAATGGCAGTGGCATGGTCTCTGGTCCTTTGGGGCCCACTACCAGGTGAGGGAGGCATATCAACAAGCAAATGCAGTGCGGAGTGGTAAGGGAAGGAGCATGGCGTAGGAGCCCACAGCACAGGAGCCTGAAGCCTCTGCTCACACATAATCCAGAGAGGTCTTGTCTTCCCTGACCCCCTTCACTGAAAATAATGCATGTGCTCTTAGGACAGGGCAGTAAGTGAAAGGTTCATAACTCCTAAGAGGAAGTTGATCCAGGAGGGGCTTGGCAAAATCACTACTTTCTACTCAACAGAACTTTAAGCAATACTCCTGTTTTACACACACTGGCTTATGAGCCTCCTGTTGGTGAGATTTCTCTTCTTCACTGTTGAACAATTTACAAGAATCTGATTTGAGATTCCCCCTATTTTTAGAGGGGCAAATAAAGAAGATGGTTCCACAGTTGAGCACTGTGGGCATGGCAAACCACTAGTCCCTGCTTCTCTCCTTTATACCATCACAGTTTCCTTTTCTCATTTTGGGCACTGGCAGCTGAGTTTGCCAAGTCTCAACCAGAGAAATTACAAAGTCACAGACAGTCCCAGACATAAACAAAATATAGAGAACATTCTATACTGTATCTCATTCTCACATTAAAAAGTACTTAAATTACTAACATTGTAAATCAACTAAACTGCAATAAATTTTTTTAAGTACATAACTATCTGGTGAGCTGGGCACCCCCTAAGCCTTGATGTACGGTGTTTTCCTAGGGACTCTTTATGATATCCTGTGTTTCTGGGTAGAGGTGAACACATCTGAAAGAAAGAAGCATTATAACAGGTAAATGGCTACAATAAAACAATACAAAAATCCTACCCCCTTTAAAAGATTGTCCAAGAGTCCTTGGGACATGCATCAGTTTTGACTTGTTTCTTAGTTCCTATGGTAACAGTAACTTACATATATTAGATACTTGGTCTGTGCTTTCCAATCCTGTGGGATAGATACAATGTTTCCTCTATTTTGTAGAGGAAGATAATAAGGCAAGGGGAGGTTGAATACTTTGCTGAAGGTCATATGCAGCCTCTAAGTGAGAGGCTCCAATACTCACCACCTTCACCACATTTACTGTTTCTCACACAAGTATATTCACTTTGTTGCTAAAGTTACTTTCTCCCCACTAATCTATGGCCTCTCCATCTTTTGTTAATGTAGTCTATGATTTCTCCATTTCAGCATGATTTCTCCATTTATGTTTGGTCCAGATTAAGACAATTCATAAACTAAAACAGAGCTGGTCTACTTCAGTTGGGTCCAAGAACAATTCTCTTGGCCCTGATCAATTGACTCAAATGTCATGCCCTTGCTTTCTGAGCTATAATGAGAAAAAAGCTGTTTCGAGTTGCTGTTTAGGCATTTTACAGTATAATGACCCAGAGTCTGGACATTTGGATAATGACTTGAGTTTAAGATTCCTGCCCCAAATTACCACTTGCTTTTCCTGGGGCACCTTTGAAAACGACCATTGAGAGTTGAACCTGTATAAAGTTAGTGACCTGCACCCCAATCACCTTATACGTTAACACGCTCTTGCTAGCCTGTTCACATGTGAACTGGGTCAGAGCACTGCCCTTCTCCTTGCTTATTGCCTCCCTTTCCCTGCTCCTGGTTTCTGGGATCTCTAAGTAATAAGTCTTTCAATTTTACTTCCTTTGTGGATTGTACTGTACCTTCAATCAAAACGACTGCAGGTTTTTACTTCCCTAGCTGGGCAACCGAGGGAGTTACTTGCTGACCCCATGTGGTGGCTTGTGCCTCCTCATTTAGCAGATCATAATCTGTATATCCTTAATTTAATATACCAGCTACATGTCCCCCAACACATAAGGGGTGCCATTTTCCCTCGGCTAATAAATGGTGCTATTTTTTAAGTTTCTACACTCCTGTAGACGGCGAAAAATGAATCAAAGGAGATTGCAGTATCTGGATTGCAAAGGACCTAAAAAATCTCATTAAGGAATATGGATTTAATCCTAGACCCTCTCTTTCCCCAACAGTCCCCTAAAGGGCTTTAAGGCAGTGAAGCTCTTTTAACTAGATTACTATGGCAACCCCAGTGTGAAGAACAGACTCACCAAAGGCCAAGGGGCCAGTTGGGAAGCTTTCATAGAACTCTACCTGTGATGTCAGTAGTTTGAGCCAGGATGGGTGGGAAACAATGGATGGAACTGATGGATGTGAGTGACTGGATGGGGGTCGTGGGAGAGGGAGGCAGGATTGTGGCTGGTGTTTCCTTGGGGCAACAGGGATGGTCTATTTTTAGACACAGAGAATGAAGGAGGAAACAGATTAGGGATGAAAGACTAATTTTAGCAGGTTTACTTGAAGGTGGGATGGGCCGTGTACAAGTCTGAGATTTAGGAAGGAGGTTGTGGACAGAGATTAAAAAATGTGGAAGTTGTCAGCACACGGATTGAGACTCGTGCTTTTAAGAGTGTGTCAGGACAAAAGGAATTCTAAGACAGAACCTCAAGGGAAACTAACATTTAGGAGACGGGCCGGGGTACAGGAGCCTGAAAAAGGCCTCAGCAGAGAGTTGGAGGGAGAGCCCGGAGCATGCACAGTCAGGGAAGTGGGGGCAGGGAGTGCTTCTAGAAGGAGCGGGTGGCCAACAGGGTCAAATGTTAGGGAGAGCCTGAGTGACAGAGGACCAGACGAGAGTGACATCAGTGACGCGGGCGTCCTGTGTGACCAGCTGAGGGCAGTTCAGATAGAGCAGCAGACGCCACAGTTGACTTAAGGGTGTGAGCAACCTGTGCGCATAGATACATGGCTCAAAAGGGGAGGAGAGGTGACGCTCACTAGCATATAAAGCTGAGGGTAACTACATGTCTACCACTGTTTCCACATCCATCTCTTTCTGTTTTAGATTTAAGAGACTTGAGTCTATTTAACAGCTAAACAGAAGGAGGGAGTGGGGAAGGAGACATCGAACCTACAGGAGGGAGGAGAGGAAAAGAAAAGGCTATGTTTGCAGGAAACGGAATCCACGACTGGTGGATGAAGATAGCCACCTTGACAGAGAGAAGGACAAGACTTCTACTGAGCCAGATAGGAGGGAGAGATGAGGAGGACGGTGAGTTTCCGGATACGCTGGTGGAAGGGTGTCTCCTGGGGTTTCTGCTTTCTCAGTGAAGCAGAGTGAAGAGTCTGCTGCGGGCGGTGGGGGCAGAGTTGGAGGAGTAAGAGGTTTAAGGAGAGAACAGAAGTCTTCAGCTGGATTCTGGGGAGGATGAGAAAAGAAGCTGGCTAAGAAAACCACAGAAGAACTGCTGGGAGGATAGAGGACCAGGGGCAGCTAGAGACCATGGATTTAGAACCACAGCATATCCTTCAGCAGGACTTTTCTTTGTAGCAATCAGCTGCCAGGGCGTGGGTGTAGAGAAGGTGGACAGTTGGATTCTATTCTTAGGTTCCTTAAAGTCCTAGGAGATTTTTGTGCCTGGAGAGGAACACTAGCCACCATCTGTGCTTTATTTGTTGTCTAATTTATTTACTTCACAAAACTACTTATGCAAAAATTGTCTATATATTTAAACACTATTTATATAACCAAGTCAAAATCTACACATTTTGCAAATCAAATTATCTAAACATTGATCACAAATTTAAATCTTCCTACACATTTCAGTAGAATCATCATTATAATATGTCAGCTTCTCTACATGTTTCAAACATTTTGGTAAAACACATGTATCTTATAAGGATTATAAACTTTTTTACACTTATACTCGTTATAAAAATGGGTTTGTAAACCCAAGAGAAGGACATTATCTCAATTCAGACCAATTATTGAATTTAGATATCCAATAGAAGAATATTATCTCAGTGAGACGATGTTTTGAATTGTTAATCAAATTATTAATTATTATAATTAATTATGAATTCTTGGTTGGGACCTGGGAACTACTTGAACTTCTAAGATGATGAAAATATGAGCCAGTGTTTATGTTATACATTACTGGAACTTTTCAAGTCCACACTTTTCCCACGAATTAGTGTATTGTGACTGGATACTTTCTCTTTAAATTATTTCATCTTTAATGATTATAATATGCAAATGTCCCAAAACCCAAACCTCCTGCGTTTAACGGTAAAGGGACATTTTCTATGTAATTAAAGTTAAAGGTCTTAAAATAGAGAGATTTCCTGGATTATCTGTGTGGGCCCAATCTAATCATATGAGCCATTATAATTAGAGAATTTTTAAAGTCAGAGACATAACCTAAGGGTAGGTCAGAGAAGTACTGTGAGAAGTACTTGGCCTGACCTTGTTGGCCCAAAGATTGATGGGTAGGAAACTTAATCCTGCAACTATGAGGAACTGAATTCTAAACGAGCTTGGGAATGGATTCTTTCAGTTAAGTAAAGATGGCAGCCCTGCCTACATGACCTAATGAAACCCCGAGCAGAGAATCCAGTCATGCTTTGCTGGACTTCTGACCTATAGAAACTGTGAGATAATAAGTCAAAGTTGTGTTAAGACACTAACTTTGTGGTAGTTGTTACAGGGCAATAGAAAACTAATACAATAACTTTACTGACATCATTTATAAATTTATTTAGCTCAATTCACATTTTTACAAACTACCCCAATATTGTTGTTTTCCCCAATATCCAATTTCCCCTTCTTTCTTATTACATAACTCCTGACATTTAGCTGGACATGGCTGCCTGGAATAAGGACTTATTTTCTAGCCTTCCCACCCGTACCCAATGTAGACATATATGACAAAATTCTAGCCAATGAGATGCAATCAGAATTGTTGGATGAACCTCTCAGAAAGATTCTTTGAAAGGAAATGGGTGTGTCCTTCCTTCCTCCTTCCTGGGGACTGTAAGGCTGATGTAATGGCTGGAGCTCAAGGAGCCACCTTGGGTCAGAAGGTGAAATGCTAAAGGTGGTAGAACATTAAGAAAGGAAACTGGGCTGTGATGCTCATAAAACTACCATCCACTCCTGGACTCTTTATTTGCAGATTCTTCTATGTGAGACAGAAATAATCTACCATTTCATTTAAGCCAGTATTATTTTGGGTTTTATTGTTACTGTAATCTGATTATAATTAGGGCAGTATAGAGGCTTTCTTTCCCAAGAAATGAAGGATCATGTTTGAGCAGTGAGCAGTTATCCTTTGGATGTTTGACTAATTCATCATCATGTAACACACTGCTGGAATTTCTTCCTTCCTAGTTGTAATATATGACCAGATGGTGCCAATCAATCTCTTTCATTTTTGGTACAGTTCCAATTTTTTCTGGAATTACTCCGAGCTCTCTTGAGCCACCCATCCCTACTTATGCAGATAAGAAAAATAAATGTGCCTTATAATATCTGCTATATTTATATTCTTCTACTTATCAAAATTAACTAAAAATATCCTATTATGGTCATAGTTCTTCAACTCAGTATATTAACTACATTTTTGTACATTGTATAGTTGCTTTTTTTCTTTTTGAAATTCACAACAGAGTTGTGGATTTTAAAAATTCACCTTGTTCCAATTAACTATATTATTTTCCTTTTGATGATCAAATTGTCACAAATGTCACAAAAGTCAATTTGTGGAAGCCTATTAAAATTTGCTCCTCTGCCTTCATAGATCTACCCTATACATTAAAAAAAAAACAAACCTTTGCTTTTTGTCTTCACCAATATATTTGAGGCCTAGAGTTGTTCATGGCATGGAACTATTCTCTGAGGGAGCCTGAATCCCTTTAAAGGTGAATAATATTTGAGGCAAAGATCCAGGTGCTAAGAATGCACATCAGATTTTTCCCTGATGTTGTTTTATGCTACTTTAGTGATAAAGTTTGAAAAAGTAATTTCTTTTGAAAACCACAAATTCACATTGGTATTTCCTATTTAACTCAAGCACTACCAAATCCTTTTTTATTTGACTTTAACATACAATTTTACATTTATTGTCTCTGCAACATATCTCCTTGTATCCTGTAATCCCTGAACCTAGCTGTAACAGCATCTTCTCTCTTTAGTGATCCTATACGATCTCACTGACCATCATTCTCTAATTACTTTACTGATAGAGTCATCCATGCTGGGCCAATGGGACAGAGAGGTGAGACAAAGTTTATCATACTGGCAGGAGAGTGGTTGAAGGGATGCACCATGGAATCCAAGGTAACAGGAAGTCTGAGAAGGAGGATAAGATGCCATAAATCAGGAGAAAGAAGAGAGGTTATGGGATGTGTGAAATAGGTACAGTGAAGGTCAATGAGAGAGCTGGGAGGAGGGAGGTGGTGGTCAGAGCCTGAAGTGATCGAACTTCAGACTATAAAGGTGGAGCAGTTCTAGGAGGCAGCTACAGTCACTGATGTGTTCCATGCCTGCAGACCTACCACGGCCTGCGTGTGACCTACCTCTATCTCCAGCTGCCAAAAGAAGCTCTGTATACCTGCTCTCGGCCAAAGCAAACATACACACCCCATGTCTTGGGTGGAGAGGTGAGGGCCAGAGTCCATTTGGGATCTGCCACAAATAGATGCCTGGGTTCACCGTCTGCTGGCTGCCCCGCTGTACACGAAAAGTGTGTACTGTGTTCAGCCTGGGTGCATGCCCCCTTCCTGTTGCAGTCACGGGCTCTCGGCTGCCCTGCCGCCCTCCCTACACTTCTGCTAGTGGCTGAACCTCCCTCCTGCCCTGGCCCACACAGTGCTGGCTCAGCTTCTGACTGCAATGGCTGAGCTCTGTGATGCTGGCACTCCTCACAGGAAGGAGCCTGCTGGGTATGCTGAGGCTGGTCCATCTGGTCCCATGCAGGGGCCTGTCAGGCTCACCTGAACCACCTGTTCCCAAATAGCACCAAGCAGGAAGCAGGGTTGGGGGGGGGGGGGACAGAGAGAGCAGAGTCTGCAAAGTAGCACAGGTCTCCCTAGCTGCCAAACCCTGCCCTGATCTGAGGACTGCAGGCAGGAGATGCAGTGGGAGGCTGGGGGGGGGGGGGGTGCAATTGTGGGGGTGGAGTAAGAAGGGCAGGTCCTGAGACACCAGAGCTCTACTCTTCACCTTGGATGTCGGGCACAGGGTCCCATGCAAGCAAGTGGAATAAAAATGCAGCCAGAGGGCATCTCTCTCCTGCCTTAAAGACAATACTTCTGGGGCAGAGGGCAGAGGGCAAAGATCAGGGGCTAGGTTTCCATCCTTGAAAGGCTTGAGTCCTCAGAGTGGGAAAATGAGGAAGCCAGAGAAGCTTGAATATTTCCAACCACCCAGCAGGTTCCCTCGACGCAGGCGCAGAGATACCCGGTCTCCAGGGTCCAGGGGCAGTAGCACAGAGCTGGTGGCCGCCTCCCGGGTCACATCTGGATCGTTGGCAAAGGCCGAGACGACAGGCCATGTGTTCAGCATCAGACTCACCTGGGGAGGGGAATCCAGTTAGCACCTCTCCCTGGCCCTTGTCCCAGGAATCCCACTTCCCTCCTTTTCTCCAGCCCCAGAGAGATACTCTGGAAGCTGGGGCTCAGTGTGCCCTCCTGGATGACTGAGAGGTGGCCAGCATTGGACTCTGTGCCTCCTTCCCAATTTCTGCTAAGCAGGCCCTCCCCCACCCTTGCTCCTGGCCCCCCAGGATGTAGGTTAATGGAGGTCTGCCTGGGGGTCCCCTGCGCTCCCCTCCTCCCTCCCCATCCTGAGCCAGGGATGGGACAGGGCCTAGGGTTCAGGTCACCTGGACAGTTTGGCGGTTGTACACCTTCACCACATGGAACCGGAAGCTGTAGACGCCCCGTACAGGGGCCACGAAGGAGCCAGAGGTGCGGTCAAAGCCACCTCCCTCGTTCACTAGGACCTGTGGGAAGCAGACGCTGCTGAGTGGGGCTCAGGGATGCTTGGGGCTCCGAGAAGCCATGGCATTGGGGGAAGGGGCAGTGAGTAAGGATAGGAAGGGGTGGCAAGTAGACTAAACAGGAAGAATGGACAGATTTAAAAGAAATGATGAGAAAGGGAAGGAAGGTATGGTGGGAGTGAAGGGAAAGGAGACGGGCAGCGGGCCCCACAGCAGGGCCATTTCCTTAGCAGCAGAGTGGGTTTGGACAGTGATTCCAGGTCTTTGCAGGGTAGGGGGATTACCTGGTCGAAGTAGATGGCTCCACTGGTGCCATTGCCGATCTCCCCTGCTGGCTCGTGGTGGTGGCTGCGGACTGCAGCAAATGCCACTCTTCCAGGGGGCGCCTCTCCCAGGGCGGCTCCCCCTGGCCCTCCTGCAGCAGCTCTGCCGGGCTCACAGACCACCAGGCACTCGCCTTCCAGGAGGACAGGTTCTGTCCCCTCCTGGGCCCACCCGGCCCTCAAGGCCAGAAGTGTGAGGACCAAAGGCAACCCCAGGCTGAGTGAGGGACCTGGCGGCCAGTGTCGCTTTGTTCCCAGCATGGCTGAGTGGCTCTGTGACCCACAAACCTTCTCTTTCTGCTCCTTGGTTCTTCCTGCCTCTCCCCCAGGCTCTCACCACCCCTCAACCTGCTTCTCAGCTCTCTCTCTGGGACTCCTGGTCACCTGGTCTTGGCGTCTCTCTCTCCATCCCTCTCCAGGCCCCACGACTCTGTCCTGCCTCTCACTCCTGCTGTCACTGCAGTTCCCTCCTCCTTGGCAGGGCACAAAATGACAGCAGCTGGGCTTTGGGAGGGAGAGGAGAAGTGAGACAGCCAGACAGGAGGGCTACAACCAGAACCCCAGGGCAGCCCGTCCGGAGAGCACCGAAGGCTGGAACTGGGACCACTGGGTGTCTGTGTGAGATTGTGAGCGCACGTATGTGTATGTGAGTGTGTGCCGATGTGTGACAGCCCCTTCCTCTTCACTCCTCCCCTCTTCAAAAATCCTTCACAAGTCAGCAGCCCTCTTAGCAGTATCTTTTCCACTGTTGGAAGAAAGGGAATGTTCTTGTATTTTCCCCACAATTGTTTTGGTGGAAAGTGCTTGGGTCAAGGGTGTCACTATCCTGTGATCCTGGGCCAGTCTTTTTCTTTTCTTGGTCTTCTACATCATCATTCGAAGGGACTGGATTAGTCCCTTTAAGGCCCTCTTCACCTCCATCTCTCCCTGAACTGGTTCCTCATTCCAGAGAAACAACTGAAAACTCTGAAAAGCGAGGAGACCTGACCCGGCAGGCTTGGAGCCAGAGCGGGCGAGTGGGCGGGGCGGGGGCGGGCCGGCCGAGGGCGGAGCCGGGGGCGGGGCCCCGATTGGGCCAGGGCCGGGGCCGCGGCCGGGGCTCGGGCCGGGGGCGGGGAGCAGCTGGCGGCTGGCGGGGGCGGGGGCGCGCTTCGGGGCTCGGTGCTGGCCCAGCCCCGGGAGGGGCCCAGCTGACTCCGCCCCGGCCAGGAAGTGACTCAAAAAACTGTTTGTGATGTGGGGAAGAGAGGTCCCCGTTGGGTGAGGAATCGGAAAGGCCCGCCCCGACTCGGGCCCCCCGCCCTTCTTCCCTGGGCCGGGGGCGCGGGCGAAGCTGGGGCCGGCGGGCACCGAGCGGCGCCGGCGGGACCGAGGCCGCAGCGGGCGGCGAGGCGGGTAGGCGCGCTCTCCCCCGCGCCCGGGCTGCGGGAGCCAGAGGGCGCAGTGCCGAGCGCAGGCAGGGGGCGGCAGCCGCCAGCGGCTGTGGGCGGGGCCCGGCTCGGCCCCTCGGCCCAGCTTGGGGCGCGTGGCGCGACCGAGGGGGGCAGCAGGGGGAGGGGGAGGGGTGGGAGTGGCCAGAACCTTGGAAATGGCCGACGAGGGACCCCAGAGGAGAACCCAGTTCAAGCCCTGGTGAGGATTCATCTCTAAGAGGCCGTCTTGGACCCGGAGGTTGCAGAGACCCGGAGGAGAGGGACTCTTTCGTCACCTGTCCACTCCTTCTGGCCTCCAGACCCAGCTAGATCCTCCTCCCCGTTACTGCTCAGGGCTGTGGTCGTCATTTTCCAAAGGCCATACGGCCATCCCAGATAGACAGCCTTGTTTATCCGTGACTTCGTCTCCGGGGAGAAGGCCCCCGTGTCCAGATAATCTGACATTCCCTCCCTATTCCAACTGGACTGAAGTGCTGGTTACCTCCTGGGTTGTTTACAGGTTTCATAACTAGGTGCGACCTGTTGATAGCTGGTTAGGCTAGGAGACCAAGATTTGGGAGGGGACATCAAGGCTCTGAGCTGCTTTCCCTCTTCCCAGGGTCGGGCGGCCAAGCAGCCATGCCTACCTGGGGGGCCGGCTCCCCGTCCCCTGACCGCTTTGCGGTGTCTGCGGAGGCCGAGGACAAGGTGCGGGAGCAGCTGCCCCGCGTGGAGCGCATCTTCAGAGTGGGGATGAGCGTCCTTCCGAAGGACTGTCCTGAGAACCCTCACATCTGGCTGCAGCTGGAGGGCCCCAAAGAGAACGCCAGCAGAGCCAAGGTGAATGCCTCTCCTTGACCCTTCCGGGGAAGCGATGACTCCCTCCCCCGAGGAAGCAGGAGAGAGGAGGGGCTGGGGAGGATCTTCACTTCTTGCTTGTCTCACTGGCTCTGAGCTTTGACGAACTTGCACCTTCTCTGTCCAGAGTTTTGGTTTCATTTCTGCTGTAATGACCCAGGTTCTGCCAGGGTTTGGAAATAAGTGATTCAGGTCGAATCAGTTTGTACTCTTGGGGAGAACAGAGATAATCTGGTTGGGCAAGCAGGCCCCACCAAGGAATTCACTGAGTGGTGGAAGCCCACACTGCTTTCTCTGGAGTTAGTCAGGGCTTCCAGTAAGGCACCGCCACTGAATACTATCCTTGTAGTTCTAGTTTCAGTTTCCTTATCTTTAAAGTATGAATAATAACAGTATCCACCTCACTGAACTTACTGTGAGTGAGATAAAGCACGTAAGGCGTGATGCATGAGCTCTGTAAAGGTTAGTGTTGATGATCATTATGATGAAAATATGCAACATACATACACATAAATGTTTAGAAGAGACAGCCTTTTAACCAATTACGTACAACAATATCTTGAGTCGAGTTCTAAATGGAAATTTAGCCACAGGTTGTCAACTGAAAAGGGAAAGGAGTGAGTTTCTCCATCCTCTTTTAATCCCCACCTTTTTCAGGATCTATAGGGCTCCATTTCTCTGCCCAGGCATCCTGGAGCTCAGGAGACAGCAGTGGGCCTGAAGGGGCTATCAGACCACTTAAGACTCCAGCAACCTCCTTTTTCTTCCTACCTCCCTACCCTCCCTTTTCCCCCAGGAGTACCTGAAGGGTCTCTGTAGCCCGGAGCTACAGAATGAAATCCACTACCCACCCAAACTGCACTGCATCTTTCTGGGAGCCCAGGGCTTCTTCCTTGATTGCCTGACTTGGAGCACATCTGCCCACTTGGTGCCTGGAGTGCCCGGCTCGCTGATGGTCAGTGGCCTGACTGAGGCCTTCGTCATGGTCCAGAGTCGAGTGGAGGAGCTGGTGGAGCGGCTGAGCTGGGACTTTCGTCTGGGGCCATCCCCCGGAGCCTCTCAGTGTGCTGGAGTGCTGAGAGAGTTCTCTGCCCTGCTGCAGGCCCGGGGGGATGCCCACACAGAGGCCCTGCTGCAGCTGCCCCAGGCCATCCAGGAGGAGCTGCTGAGCCTGGTGCAGGAGGCATCCCGGGGGCAGGGGCCCCAAGCATTCCCGTCCTGGGGGTGGGGGGGCCCAGGTCCGTTGGGTGCTCAGCAGCAGGGAGTCAGGACTCCCCTGGGTGACGGTGGAGTGTCTTTGGACACGGGACCTACAGGGTGGCAAGAGTCAAGGGGAGAGAGACATGCCATGGAGAAGGAGGGAACAAAGGGTGGTGCCAGGGAGATGGATTTGGGGTGGAAGAAGTGGCCCGGGGAAGAGGCCTGGGAGAGACAAGTGGCCTTCAGGCCACAGTCGGGAGGAGAAGAGGCCTCGGGAGGAGGAGAGGCCGGGCAGGCAGGGCCTCCGAAAGGGAAGGCCCTGGGGAAGGAGGGAGTGCCCCAGGAAAGAGGAAGGCTTGGGGTCCAGGGCCAGCCTCCTGGTACCCAGGGCCCCTATCAGAGGGCATCTCAGCTCCGGGGAGCCTCCCTCCTCCAGCGGCTCCATAATGGGGAAGCCTCACCTCCAAGAGTGCCCAGCCCCCCACCTGCTCCTGAACCCCCGTGGCACTGTGGAGACCGAGGGGACAGGGGAGACCGAGCAGACAAGCAGCTGGTTGTGGCTCGAGGCCGAGGGTCTCCATGGAAACGAGGCACCCGGGGGGGCAACTTGGTGACTGGCACACAGCGTTTCCAGGAGGCTCTCCAAGACCCTTTTACCCTGTGCCTTGCTAACGTGCCAGGCAAGCCAGACCTCCGCCATATCGTCATCGATGGCAGCAACGTGGCCATGGTGTGAGTATCTGGTGGGGCTAAGGGTCCCAGGGAGGGGATGAGGTAGAGATGGGCAGTTGTGTTCACCTTGGGGACATGTGCCAAGCGGAGGGCAGTCTAGCCAGGCTGCCAGGTCTCCACTCTAGGGCCCTTGAGTGCTGACCCCTTACCACTGCAGGCACGGCCTCCAGCACTACTTCTCCAGCCGGGGCATCGCCATTGCCGTGCAGTACTTCTGGGACCGAGGCCACCGCGACATAACTGTCTTTGTGCCTCAGTGGCGTTTCAGTAAGGACTCCAAGGTCAGAGGTGAGTTGGGCCTGGTCTCTTGTGTCTGGGGATGGACCCCGTGTTCACCTCAGGGATAACCCCATTGTGCTCCTCTGTTTCTCCAGAGGGTCACTTCCTGCACAAGCTGTATTCCCTCAGCCTGCTCTCCCTCACACCCTCCCGGGTCTTAGATGGCAAGAGGATCTCCTCCTATGACGACAGGTACTTGCTTCTCTCTTGTCCACAGACTTGACATTCAGGGAGCCTGGTGGGAGACTGAGCGGGGACAGAAGCTCTGGCCCCTTCACACTAAGACTTGAGTCGTGGGAAAAGGGCCACTTCTCCGTGTGCCCCTATGATTGGGGAGGTAAACCGGCCCTGCAGACAGGATGAGATGGATGGTGAACAACTCTGTTTCATCCTTCACTTTTTCACTGATCAAACTAAAGGATGCTTCGTGTTTATATTAATAGTGCCTTACCATCTAGAAAACACTGGTTTAATGGAAGCATGGGAAAGCTGGTGATACAAATAGCTAGCTGACAAATGCCTCTTACAACCTAGATGTCCAAACACATAGAGAAATTCTCCAACCTTCTGGGAAAACCAGAGTAAATGATCCAAATAATGATACAAAGAATGGATTCCATGCATAATATGGCTGTACAAAACATGGTATTTAAAAAAAGATAAGTGAAAGATCAATGGTCTTAGAATTTGAAGGTCTGAATTTGAGCCTCAAGTCGCATAGTCATTGTGGGTTCTCTTAGTGGATTAACCTCTTTGTCTCAAGTTCCTCTTCCATTTATTCGTCCTCCTTGTGAATATCAAAAGAAGCTAAGGTATGTGCTTTCCTCACTCAAGGTGCTCTGCTGGAGGACAGTGATATTCTTTAGTTTTTCACAGACTCAGTCAAGTGCGGCAGTGCGTCTTATCTGCACTGTACAGAAATGGAGACAGAGGGTCAGAGTAGTTACTTCTCTTGGCAAAGGCTATGACGTGGCAAAGGAAGAACAAGAACGTAAAGCTGCTAGATGGTTTAATTGAGGAACACGACACATTTCCTCCCTGGTGTACACACTGTGGGAGACAGGTGGATCTTACTTATTATTTTTTAATAGGCTTTTCTCCCTCCCTTTGGCTGCATTGGATCTTTGTTGTGTCATGTGGGGTCTTAGTTCCCCCAACCAGGGACTGAACCCTCATTCCCTGCATTGGGTGGTGTATTCTTAACCACTGGACCACCAGGGAAGTCCCATGGGTGGATTTTAAAAGCTAACTAACCAATTTGAAAAAACTGCAGTGATAAGTTCTTTATTCTCTAGGATTCTCAGTTTTAAATTAAAAAAGAGTTCCCAAGCTGTACTGATTATATATTTTGTTTTTTCAAATATTTAGCTTTTACTCCCTAACAGGTAAATGGTATTCTACAAAAAAGACAATTCATGTTCTCCCAATGCAGGTCTGTTTTATGCCTAGATTTCACAGGTTATCTGGAATACAGAACCTTCTTTACATGCCAGTATTGACACAGAATTAAAACTGAAGGTTGTCACTTGTAATAAATTTTGAAGGCACGTGTCTGTACAGTTGTGTAGGTCCTGATAGGCAGAGGTACAATATAAATTTTGTATTTTGCCTAGTTACAGTGGCATGTGGCACAGACCTATTGAATACTGTGGAACAACATATGATCTAATGTGATGACAGTACAATTATCCTTAATTTGAAAATACCTTTTGTTACATGGTATGATACCATATATATTTATAATGTCATCTGTTTGTTTCCCAGACAGAAGCTCAGAGCCAGACATCTGTCATTCTGAATCCTGATTAATGGTCCCCTCTATACCACACTAGGGCTTCCCTGGTGGCTCAGACAGTAAAGAATCGCCTGAAATTTAGGGAACCCGAGTTCCATTCCTGGGTCAGGAAGATCCCCTGGAGAAGAGAATGGCTACCCACTCTAGTATTCTTGATGGGAGAATCCCATTGACAGGGAGTGTGGCGGGTTACAGTCCATGGGGTCACAAAGAATTGGACACGACTGAACGACCAAGGCTATACCACACTGGTTTCAGATACTGACTGCCTGTGTGGTACTAGGTGTCTGGCCTGCCAAAGGAGGCAGGAATCAGGGAAGACTGGATTCATGATTTCAAATAGCCCAAAGAAACTGTAAATCAAACACTATAGAACTAAGAGGAAAGGGAATCTCCCTTCTGGCTGGGGTCTTGTGGGAAGGGAAGGATTTGGGAGTTTTTGTTGATTGACAAGGATATCGGATGCACTGGATATCTTGGTTTCTAAATCTGTTAAGGACTTATCTCATGAGTTCTACCCCAGTCCTGCGGAATCAGAATTATTAAAATGGGGCCCAGGCATCTGTTTTTTTGATGTTCCCCTTATGATTCCTCTCATCAGTGAGGTCTGGTTTCCTTCCAGATGGAGGAAATAAAGGGAACAGTTTGAGAAACATGAAAGTTGGACAGCGCAGGGCATGTTTGAAGAACAGGGTGAAATCTGATCATTAGTTTTTGGCAGGAGCTATAAGTACATTAGGGAGGTTGGGGAGAGATAAGGCAGTAAGAGTGGCTTGGAGCTGGTTGCTAGGCCATAGCTGCCAAGCCTGGGATGTGGAAACATTTGGCAGATAAAGGGCAAGTTTGGAAGACTTTTGTGTAGGGGAAGAGCATGTTCTATCAGGGGAGGAGAGGCTGGAGGGTGGTAAATGGCTGGGGGCAGGAGACCCCCTTATCAGGAGGCTATGCAGTGGTACCTCAGTTGCATTGTCCAAGTAGCGCAGGCGGTAATGGCAGGAGTGGAAATGAAGGAAGCGGAGTGGAAGGCCTCAAGGGAGACGCATGAGGGATCTGTGACTGATTCAAGGGGCAGCGGGGAAGAAGCCAGAGCCAGAGCCAGGTCTTTCTGTCTCATACTGACAAGACACAAAGTGTTGTGGAGGGTTGTGGTGACTGGAGGGGTTGCTCTTGGGAGGCCATGAAAGGGTTCATCTTTGTTTCCTTTCTAACCCATGGCGCCTGTATCCAGTCAGTCATCTGGTGGCTGGTTCAAGGTGAGGGGCCAGATCTCCATCACTAGAAGTGCGTCACGGGAGTCGATAACGCGCTCCGGGGTTGGGACCTTGGAGAATCCCAATATGGCTGCTGTGGTTTTCGAGACAGGTTCATGGTGAAGCTGGCTGAAGAGACTGACGGGATCATTGTCTCCAACGACCAGTTCCGGGACCTGGCAGAGGAGTCTGAGAAGTGGATGGCAATCATCAGAGAGCGGTGAGGGAACCCTCCCCTGAGAACAGGGCACAGACTCAGACCTTTCTCTTAAGCCAGCTCTGCCCTGCCACCGGGTGAGGACTCTGGGAAGGGGCTGACACTGCTTTGAAGGATGGTAGCCGACAGCTTCTGATGGTGTTGGTCTTAGCTGTCCGGGCAGCGGGCAAGGGCCCCTCTGTGACCACACATTCTCTGTGCCCATCCAGCCTGCTGCCTTTCACCTTTGTGGGAAACCTCTTCATGGTGCCGGATGACCCCCTGGGGCGAAATGGCCCCACCCTGGATGAGTTCCTGAAGAAACCAGTCAGGTAATGCCCTGCACGCTCCTAGGCAGCCCTGCTCTTGCTCTGCAGGGGCCTAGCAGGCCTGGAGAGTCGGTGAAAAATGACTCAATCCAGGCCAGCTTTATTCTATAGTAATTCAGGTTGCCTGGGCTTTGGCCCAAGGAATCCTGACGCAGACCCTTCTGGCTGGGAAGGAAGCTCCTGCTTCCTGTTTTCCCTGATCAGTGTGTTGGACGGAGTTGTTTGGTAAATGGTTGCTTTTACTCATAGCTGGTTGCATTCAGTACGCCCTCTGCTGGACAGAAAGTAATTATTAGACTAAAGCTGGATTCACCATCCGGTTCCAAAGGAACCGTCCATCTTCCCTTCAGAAGTGAGTTGATACTGCCACTCGGTGGTCAGTTTCTAGAACTTCAGGCTCACTCACTCTAGGATGCTTATCAGCTCTTTCTGCTCTCTGCTTCTTCCCAGGGCACCGGGGTCTTCTAAGCCTCAGCATTCTGCCAGGGGCATCACAGAACACAGTAATCAGCAGCAGGGGAGAAAAGAAGAGGAAAAAGGCAATGGCGGCATTCGGAAGACGCGGGAGACAGAGCGGCTCCGGCGCCAACTGCTGGAGGTGTTTTGGGGCCAGGATCACAAGGTGGACTTCATCCTGCAGCGTGAGCCGTACTGCCGAGACATCAACCAGCTCTCTGAGGCCCTGCTTAGTCTCAACTTCTGAGCTTCACCTGGCTGAGTGGCTGCCCCTCCGCTCAGCTCCAGTCTCACCCAGTTCAGCTCATCCTGTGAGGGTCCCTCTGCTGCTCACACCCTGCCCCAGTCTCCCCCTGAGTTGGTGCTTTGTGTCAGGGAAGTTCTGAGGAAGAGCATTCGTATGTGAGGAATGCTCTGGTGTGGAGCACTTTGGGGACAGGTCCATGACGTGACCTGATCTCATCTTGAGTCAGGACCTCGACCAGCTCTCAGGAGGTTCTTCTCAGCCTTAACTTCTCAACCTTGCCTTTTGCAGGGTTTCTGTAGGGAGTGGGGGCTGCTGCAAGGGGTGGGTTCGGGAGATTGGGACTGCTGGCCCCTGCTCCACGCCGAGCTGGGGGTGGAGGCTAGGGTAGGTGGGAGGGGAATGGAGAACAGGTGGCCGGGAAGCTAAGCCTTTCCTCCTCATGGCTGCTGCTCTGAAGGCCAGAGGACAGGGACGCTTCCCAGGCCTGGCTGGGCTCCTGGGCGCACCAAAGGGAATGCTGGCCCCTGGAAAGGCTAGTGTTCCAGGGTCTGGGTCACAGTGGGGCAGCAGCGAGCTGGTGGAGAAGGCAGAGGGAGACTTGGCTTCTGGTCTCAGCTGTGCCTGCCTGTCACCTTGACTGATCTTGGTCTTTACTTTTGCCTACAAGTCGGGGGTAAAAATGCCTGTTGGGAGGAGAGATGAGAACGTGGAGGAAAAACCCTTTGGACGAAAGGTACTTGGACCAAGTCTCAGGTGTGTCTGTCTGTGGTTGCACAGGCTTCTTAACCAGAACCTCACTTTCAGAGAGCTGAGGGTCCTCTGTCCCCAGGGCCTGTGCCCTGGATTTTAACACTGCATCCTCAGTATAATGTGCCCTGTAATGGCTGCGTCCCTTTTGGGCAACCCTCCCCCCCAATCCACATTTACAGAACAGGTAATTAGGGTGACTGCATTACCAGTAAACTCTCAGGGTTTGTTCCTCTCAACGGCAGCTCTCCTGTTGCATCCAGGTGTTTGTTTACAGATGAACGAATGTGTCGGCTAGTCCCAGTCTCTGGTTAACGCACTTGCTCGAGCGCTGAGCAGTCACCAAACTGATGAAGCTATGTTCTGTGAGGACAACGATCATGTGACCAGACCCCAGCATTTTCTCTATAGAACAGCTATGTCGCATAAAGTGAATCCCACTTCTGCTCTGTGTGTGTGTATGCGGATGGGAAGGGTTTATAGAGCTTGTACCTAGAGGAACTAATCTGGAAAACGAAAATGGAAGAATCAGAGTCGGACCAACTGCTGTCACCTCAGGACTTTCTCTGTCCACCTTGGTTCCTACATGTCATTGTATCTGAAGTCCTCCCGTGCCAGGGAATCTACGAGCTCCGAGGCAGTACATTCATCTATAGACAGTACTAGTCAGTCCTTCCTTTAGTGCAGTCCTAAATATGCTTCTGTTACTTCTACCTTTGAGGCCAGTCATTCCCTCAGGAACAGTACAGAGCCAGGCAACTTCCTAGAGTCCAAGACCAGGTAAAGAAGTAGGACAGGTGCCTCTGGGTTCAGTGCTGTCTGAGCCCTGCAGCAAGTCCCTAGACAAGGCCCTCTTTTTAGGCTCTGACTTTCGCTGCCTGAGTGATAGAGGGAGCTGAAATCACCTGAGACCCTCATACCAGCAACTAGCATGTGGAGGTGATGATGGAGGAGGCCCTTGGGTCCCCGTGGTGCCACCCCTGCCCATGGCTGAGGCACACCCCACTGAGCAGGGCTGGGGGCAGTCGTACTGGGGAGAGACTAGTTGGGGCTGTGACAGTGATTCAAAGATAACCCACAGTCCCCTCAGAAGAAAAGAAATTGGTTAACATGGTCTGAATTGGGAGCTGAGGGAATTACTTCTAGTCAAACTATGGCAGAAATCAGGGTTGATAGAGGGAGATGGTCCTCGATGAATACTTGGGACTTTTTTCCCCCGAAATGTTCAAGTTTAGTTTTTGACAGGTTCCTTGTACTTTTCACTTTCAGTGCTGGTGGATATGCAGTGGGCTTGAGGTAACATCTGCCCTTTTGTGCTAGGGACTCTGGTTGAAGTGGCCTGAGATGAGAGGCAGGTCCTTAGCTACCGACAGTCCTAAGCTTTGCACAGCTTTGTCCTGCTGCAGCTTGATGAACGGGCCAGTGTGTGATTGTTTATCAGTTCACTGCTGCCCAGTGACCAGAGGCTGTCCTAGACTCTGGCCTGTTTTTACCTCTGCTGGTACCCTAACAGCATTGTGTGAACAAGTAAGTATGCAGGGTGACCACACAGCCCACCGGAAATGGATCACTGTTCCTCTTGTCTTCTCGCCTCTGCCTTTGTTATAACCTTGTGCCTCAAATTTGTTGCCAGCTCTTTTGGCAGTCAAGGGACAAAGAAGGGAGATGTTGCCCGTTACCATTTTCAAAACTCCACGTAAAGGAAAGGGTCATCTCGGATGACATTCCTTGAAATAAATTTCAGGAGAATCTAGAACAAAGAGATGAGCTGAAGCTAGTCAATTAATTTGTTTTTATTGCCTAAACTGCAAAACATTCTCTGAATACCAAGGAGAAATGGGGCAGGAACAGGACACACAAGGAGACCAAACTGAGATATATATCTATGAGGAGTTGAAGAAGGTCCCAACTTGATGTGACTGTAACCCTGAAATAGCGGAAACCTCTCAGTTAAATAAGATGGAGCAGTGGGACAGTGAGCAAGAAAGGGGGCTTAAGAACCAGATGGTTTTCAGTCTCTAGAGGAGAACCCGAGCTTATGCAGGCTCTCACCGGCAAGCCCCTGCTGAGGAACAGGCCTCAGGCCCTGCCTTGAGCCTCCCTGTTTAGGCTATGACTTCCTTCAAGGCAGCCCCCAGCTCTGGGAAAGAATACTGGTAGCCAGCAGCCAGTGTCCGCCGTGGGACCACCTTCTGGCCCTCCAGCAGCATGACGGCACGTTCTCGTCCAAAGACAGCTTGTACCACAGCACTGGGGAGAGGGATGAAGGCTGGGCGGCCCAGGGCTGTGCCCAAGGCCCGGGCAAACTCAGCATTGGTAGTGGAGGAGGCAGGAGCCACTCCGTTCAGGATCCCCTGGACATGGCTTGTTTCAAGGGCATGGGCCAGGATTCCCACCAGGTCTCTGATGTGAATCCAGGGGAAGAACTGGTGGCCTGATCCAATGGGGCCCCCCAGGCCCAGGCGGAAAGGCAACAGCATATGACCAATGGCACCGCCTCCACGACCCAGCACAACCCCTAGAGCAGGCAAGAAGGATGGTACAGGGAGGTCCCTCAACCTCCAGGCACCCCCACTGTTCCTCTCCACTTTCCCTTCATCACTCTTTACCTATACTGACTCTGCTCTGTGGCAGGTGAGGGCTGTGGCTCTCTTTGGGCTGTCCTGTCCACCCTCCTGCAGGTCAGCCAGAAGTGGTGGCATCTCCTGTGAGCTCAGCTTCCCTTATCCCCACCCCCTCCTGGTCCAGAGAAGACATTCCAACTCTGTCTGATACCCAGACCCCTTGTTCTCACCGGAGCGCACCACCACTTGGCGTGTAGAATCTCCAGGAAGCCTGGCTGCAGCTTCCCATTTGGTTACGAGGTTGGAAAAAAAGTCGAAATCCCCGCCTGGGCTGTCCTCATCGTACTCCGCAGTCAGGCTGGGCTGGTAGTAAGCTGCCGGAGGAATAGCACTGGTTTGCCCTGGGTGTCCTTTGTCCCATCTGGCCCTTTGCAGTCAAGGCTCCCCTTACCTCGCCCTCCTTGGCACCTTGGGAATCTCTCCATGGGTAGTCAGAGCCGTGGATATTTTCCCCTACAACTTCTCCATGAGCTGACCCGTTCCTGCCTTGGAGTCATTCTTATCTTTCATTAGAGGGCTAAGCTGAGACTGCTCGAGTGCAGAAGCTAAGAACAGACTTTGGTGCCAGGCTGCCTGAGTTTTAATCTCAGCTCCAAAATTATTTGTCACTTTAGGCAAATTACATAACCTCTCTGCAGAATTTTTACATCTTTAAAATAGGAATAATACCTATCACATCGATTTCTTGTGAGGATTATATGGAATATGTGCAAAGCACTTAGAATAGTGACTAGTGTATATGTATGTGTAGTGTATATAGTGTGTGCGTGTGTGTGTGTGTAGATATATATATCTACCCTGGTGGCTCACTGGTAAAGAATCTGCCTGTAATGCAAGAGACGTGGGTTCAATCCCTGGATCGGGAAGATGCCCTGGAGAAGGAAATGGCCACTCCAGTATTCTTGCCTGGAGAATCCCATGGATAGAGGAACCTGGGAGGCTACAGTCTGTGGGGTTACAAAGAGTGGGACACAACTAAGCAACTAAACGTGTGTGTATGTATGTGTGTGTGTGTATATATATATATATATATATATATATATATATAAAATTTGGTCCCAAAGGCAAAATACAAAAACTGACAATTCTGTTCCTAAAGCTCTGTGCTATGAGAAATAAGGGGCCTGGGAGTAGGTGGGGCTTTCTCAGGCACTGGGAGCAGTGCCACTCCTCTCACTTTCTCTGAGGTCCCCATTTCTCAGGGAAAGTACACAAAAGTCAGGAGAAATGTGCGTGGAATGAGGGCCTAGGTAGTTCCTGTGCCTGGAAAAGACCACCACTCTGGAGCCTGAGCTACCCCTCACTGTACTCCCTCCTTTCCCTGGCTAGTCTAAAGGCTGGTGACGTGCGGGGCATACCTACACCTGTGACTAAGACCCAGGCCTGGGGGGGTTGTGGGGCCTTGGCTATGGCTCTAGCCAGCGTTTGGGTGGTCTCCAGGCGGCTGCTGAGAACTTCTTTTTGAAAGGCTGCATTCCACCTGCAGGAGAAACATGCGTGCATGCATGCTCAGTCATAGGAGTAACACAGAGGGGAATAAAATACCACTAAATATACACACATACCCTTCCTTCCCTCTTTCCCTGGAGCCCATCTATATCCACGCCTAGTAAAGCCCTTATTGCGGCTTAGAGAAACGGCCCACCTCTCCTGTAGAGGGAAAAGGCACAGGTACTTGGGGGCATCCTGAATGGGGAGTAAGGTCCACTGACTGGGAAGAAGGGTAAGTGAGTGTGGAGGAGAGAGGGTGAGGGAACGAGAAGTTCGGAATATGGGTTGAGTTCTCCATCTGCCAGCCCCAATCTCCACAGCTCACAGGTTCCCATCAGAATCGGCCCTCTGCTCTGAAGAATGTCAGCTTCAGGGCCCGGCTGACCTGCGGAGAGGGTTGAGGATGTTCTCTCCCGCCAGGTTGACTGCAGCATCGCAGCGGGGCAACCCCGAAGTCGTAAGATCATCCTGTGGGAGAAAGCACACAGTGGCCTTGAGGCCTCGCTCAGCGCCACCCAACTAAGCCTTCTTTCCATGCCTCCAGAATACGGACATACCCACGTGATCCGATCTGGCCCTGGCTTTCGGGAGATTAACGTCACTTCGTGGCCCCTGGCCTTCAGCAGCTGTGTTAGGGCTGTCCCAATGAAGCCCGTCCCGCCACCTGATCAGAAAATACGAGGTGTTTATCCGCCCGGGGGGGGGGCGTTCCGTCCTCGCATGTGGCCCCCTTCTCTGGTGCCCTCCCATCTGACTTCAGCCTTCTCCCCTCCTTCTTGCTCCCTCCCCGCGATGCGTGCAGGGTGAAACACAGGGTTTAGGGAGATTCGGCCCCTAGGGCCTGGAGGCAAAGGCCAAGTAGCCTGTGCACGAGACGGTACCCTCTCTCAGAAACAGTCTCCTAAGCCCTCAATTTCTGGCTGTATCTTCTTTTTATAAACCTGCCCCCTCCCGCGCCCACCCCCTTGTGGCCCTCCCTCACCCACAAGAACCCGCATCGCGACCACGACCTAACGCGCCTGCGCAAGATTTAGAGTGTGTCTTCTCTAGGAGGCCGCTATAGCCTTTTGCGCATGCGTTTTTCCGGGAGGCGCGCTTCAGTTGTGGGGCGGGCCTGATTGAGGCTGGGAGTGGCCGTGCCTGGCGACCCGGAAGAATTCGTAGAGAAGGAGGTATTTTTCATTGCAAGGCGTGGCTGGGACCAGGCAAAGAGGCGGGGCCGGGGAGTAGACTGAGGGGACAAGCCAAAGACGAGAGGAGGTGGAGGAGGGAAGATTTTAGCGTAGAAAAAACCTTTGACCTAAAGCCCGAAGCTACTCAAACCGCCGAATTCTGGATGTCTGTTCGGTTAGATGGATCAGTAGTCCAAGAGAATCTGTCCAGAGGTAGAATGGATTTCTTTCTACCCAGCCTATTATTTTACCTTTTCTTCTGCCTGTTCCAGCTCCTTGCTGTCGGCATTTAAACGTCCTCAAGTTCTCGTCTACTTAAAATAATCCTTCTCCTGCACTGTTCTTCCTCTGCTAATGTCTTTATAATCAAACTTCTTTAAAGAGTGGGGTCCGTTTTCTACTTCTACTTCGCATCCGCTGGCTTTGCCTTTATCATTCTCTGCCTCTCTCGCCAAGATCACCAATTTCCAATGTGTCAGCAAAACTAATGCCTGGTTTTCGTTTTTCTTGACCTCTGCATCGCTGGACACTTGCTGACTCGTCCCTCCCTCTTTTGCTTATCTTTGTTCAGTCTCTGTTGCTTGCTCTACCTCCATGTCTTAAAATGTTGATATTCCTCGAAGCTGGGTCCTAGGATCTTCATCTCTTCCCATTCTGCGTTTTCTCCCAGGTATGTATCTCGGGGAACTCAGTTACCAATTTTTAAAAATAAGACTTCCCAAATCACCTGCGAACCATAGGAGAGCCTGAGAGCTACTGAGTTCTATAAAAACTTCCCATTAGATATCTCTTCTTGGATATCTAAAACTATGTTGACTTTCAGTTCAGTTCAGTTCAGTTCAGTCCCTCAATTCAATTCAGTCGCTCAGTCTTGTCCAACTCTTTGCGACCCCATGAACCGCAGCACGCCAGGCCTCCCTGTCCATCACCAACTCCCGGAGTCCACCTAAACCCATGTCCATTGAGTTGGTGATGCCATCCAACCATCTCATCCTCTGTCGTCCCGTTCTCCTCCTGCCCGCAATCTTTCCCAGCATCAGGGTCTTTTCCAGTGAGTCAGCTGGTGGCCAAAGTATTTGGAGTTCCAATATCAGGTGGCCAAAGTATTGGAGTTTCAGCTTCAACATCAGTCCTTCCAATGAACACCCAGGACTGATCTCCTTTAGGAAGGACTGGTTGGATCTCCTTGCAGTCCAAGGGACTCTCAAGAGTCTTCTCCAATACCACAGTTCAAAAGCATCAATTCTTCTGTGCTCAGCTGTCTTTATAGTCCAACTCTCACATCCATACATGACCACTGGAAAAACCATAGCCTTAACTAGACGGACCTTTGTTGACAAAGTAATGTCTCTGCTTTTCATGTCCGATTCTTTGCAACCCCATGGACTGCAGCCCTGCTGCTGCTGCTGCTAAGTCGCTTCAGTCGTGTCCGACTCTGTGCGACCCCATAGACGGCAGCCCATCAGGCTCCGCTGTCCCTGGGATTCTCCAGGCAAGAACACTGGAGTGGGTTGCCATTTCCTTCTCCAGTGCATGAAAGGGAAAAGTGAAAGTGAAGTCGCTCAGTTGTGTCTGACTCTTAGCAACCCCATGGACTGCAGCCTACCAGGCTCCTCTATCCATGGGATTTTCCAGGCAAGAGTACTGGAGTGGGGTGTCATTGCCTTCTCCGGACTGCAGCCCTAACCATCACCAACTCCTGGAGTCGACTCAAACTCATGTCCATTGAGTTGATGATGCCACCCAACCATCTCATCCTCTGTCGTCCCCTTCTCCTGCCCTCAATCTTTCCCAGCATCAGGGTCTTTTCAAATGAGTTAGCTCTTCGCATCAGGTGGCCAAACTATTGGAGTTTCAGCTTCGACATCAGTCCTTCCAATGAACACCCAGGACTGATTTCCTTTAGGATGGACTGGTTGGATCTCCTTGCAGTGCTAGGGACTCTCAAGAATCTTCTCCAAAACCACAGTTCAAAAGCATCAATTCTTCAGTGCTCAGCTTTCTTTATAGTCCAACTCTCACGTCCATACATGACTACTGGTAAAACCATAGCCTTGACTAGATGGACCTTTAAGTTAACCTTAAGTTAAATAAGCAGGGTGACAATATATAGCCTTGACTTACTCCTTTTCCTATTTGGAACCAGTCTGTTGTTCCATGTCCAGTTCTAACTGTTGCTTCCTGACCTGCATACAGATTTCTCAAGAAGCAGGTCAGGTGGTCTGGTATTCCCATTTCTTGAAGAATTTTCCACAGATTGTTGTGATCCACACAGTCTAAGGCTTTGGCATAGTCAATAAAGCAGAAATAGATGTTTTTCTGGAACTCTCTTGCTTTTTCGATGATCCATCAGATGTTGGCAATTTGATCTCTGGTTCCTCTGCCCTTTGTAAAACCAGCTTGAACATCTGGAAGTTCATGGTTCACGTACTGCTGAAGCCTGGCTTGGAGAATTTTGTGCATTACTTTACTAGCGTGTGAGATGAATGCATTTGTGTGTTAGTTTGAGCATTCTTTGGCATTGCTTTTCTTAGGGATTGGAATGAAAACTGACCTCTTCCAGTCCTGTGACCACTGCTGAGTTTTCCAAATTTGCTGGCATATTGAGTGCAGCACTTTCACGGCATCATCTTTCAGGATTTGAAATAGCTCAACTGGAATTCCATCACCTCCACTAGCTTTGTTTGTAGTGATGCTTCCTAAGGCCCACTTGACTTCACATTCCAGGATGTCTGGCTGTAGGTGAGTGATCACACCATCGTGATTATCTGGGTCGTGAAGCTCTTTTTTGTACAGTTCTGTGTATTCTTGCCACATCTTTTTAATATCTTCTGCTTGTGTTAAGTCCGTACAGTTTCTGTCCTTTATTGAGCTCATCTTTGCATGAAATGTTCCCTTGGTATCTCTAATTTTCTTGAAGAGATCTGTTGACTTTACTTACTAAATATCTTCTAGATCCATCTATTTCTATCTGTGCCACCATTACTCACCTTCAAGTTATTAATATTATCCTCTTTGATCCATTTTCTGCAATAGTTTCTTTAATAGATCTCTGTTTTTGCATGTTTTTTTCCTTTCCAAACTGTTCCACACACTGAAAAGCTGAGTGAGTTTTTAAAAATATGTGGGAGGAACACTGTGCGGCATAAATTTCCGTTACAGAGTTCCTGAATGTGTGGATAGACTTGAACTCATCTTCACTTTAATGCATTGTTGAGTTAGCTAGAAAATAAATCTCTAGAGACCAAAAACAAAGTGTGTTTTGGGACTGAGGCTACCTTGTGGGTTGCCAGACTATCTTTGTAACCCAAAGGCTTGGTTGCCAGACAGTGCCTGGGAAGGGGCAAGGGTGAGGAGCTGTGGGGAGAAGCGGAGGAGTGTTTGGTAATCAGGTACCTTTAGACCACAGATTCAGAAGGGTGGAGGTCCATCAATAGCCTCATGGAGGTGAGGTGGGAATCTCTTCCAGAGCTTTATGCCCTTTGTAAGAGGAGATTTACATACAGAGTGGGACAGCACTCTGATCCCAGCTACCATTCCTCCCCTAGGAGGCTGATAGAGAGCAGGCTCTTAATGCCTTAAAGGTGTTTTTGTTTGGGGTTCTAGGGATTGGTGGGTCAGCTTCTCCTTCCTCTTCTTGTCAAAGCCTCTGCTTTGACAACTGATGTAGTTAGAGTAAACGGTTCGCAGATCAATGTGTCCATCTGACACATTGGCAGTTAAAACGTTCAAATCTGAGCCAGATAACAAGACATGAGAAATTTCCATCTGCACATCTGGGTGGAAGGGCAGGTGCAGCTGGTGCCCTTCAGGAAGACAGGGGTCCCTCCTGAGTCTGTTGTAATCATAAGGACTTCATTCATTGAAATGAAACTGTTTCCCTCACAGTTGCTTCCTGAAACAGCAGAAGGAGCTGAGCACAGTCCCTCTGGGTGGTCAGGCCATCACTGTGGGGCAGGACAGGAAGCCAGGACTCAGGGAGGTACCCTTCCTTTGGCAGGGACTAAAGGGATGGGGTGTTTGCTGGTGACTCCGCACCTTCCCCTGTGCAAGCTCTGTGTGAATGCCCTCTTCATTTTGTTTGGGCAACTTCTCTCAGGCTCTGGGATGTGACTTGTTAAATTCTATTCACATCATCACTTTTTTTTTTTAATCTGCACTTTCTCTCAGGCTCTTGGATGTGACTTGCTAAATGCTGTTCACACCATCATTTCACGTAGTTTCTGATTAAAATATGATAGAACCAATCAACCAAAATCCTTACATGGAGACCCAACAGATAGAGGACCCTAGAACCCCTCTGGTCTCCCTTTTTAACAGTCTCAGACCCCAGAGTTTGTGGTGATAGAAACAATGTCCTCTGAGCCTTAACCTCTGTGCAGATGCCAACTCTTCTCCCAGGGCCATACCTCCTCTTCTCTTCCCTCCATGAAGATTTCTAGATGCCACCCTCTCCAGCCAGACCACTATCCAGACATCTGTTCCCAGTGGGGCGTTACTCTGGAGTTGATACTTTCTCACCTCTGGCATCAGCCCCATGTCTTTCTGCTCTTGCTCTGAATCTACCATGAAGACCAAGTGCCCTTGAGATCTGTCTTTTTCTTTCCAGATGCTCCTGTGTGTTTGAGTACTGGAGTGTGTGTGTGTGTGTGTGTGTGTGTGTGTGAGGGATTGACCTTTGGTCAGGCTGAAGGGAAATGTTTAGCATGAGTAGCTCTTGTTGCACCACCAGAGGTCTCAGTAGCCCAGAAATTACACTTCCTAGCCATTCAAACGGAGAAAGCAATGGCACCCCACTCCAGTACTCTTGCCTGGAAAATCCCATGGACGGAGGAGCCTGGTAGGCTGCAGTCCATGGGGTCGCTAAGAGTCGGACAGGACTGAGCGACTTCAGTTTCACTTTTCCCTTTCATGCATTGGAGAAGGAAATGGCAACCCACTCCAGTGTTCTTGCCTGGAGAATCCCAGGGACGGGGGAGCCTGGTGGGCTGCCGTCTATGGGGTCGCACAGAGTCGGACACGACTGAAGCGACTTAGCAGCAGTAGCAGTAGCAGCCATTCATAGGAAGGGCTATGTTGTGATCTGAGCGCAGGCTGGAAAAGAATTTCCAGACACGAGGAAGAATGAGAAACGAATAGAGTTTATCAGAGTGGGACAGGACATTTGAAGAGCGCGCCCGGTCAAGGGAGAACTGAGCCTTTTAAGGGTTAATAGCAAATTTTTATACCTCAAAACAGAAAATTCCTGCTGCATTGGTGGCATTAGGTCATTGGTTAGGGTGCTATAGGGTGGATATTTTTATCTACTATGGAGTCAGGGAGCTGGCCAGTTAAGATTAGGGGCAACTCATGCTATGGGGCTTGGTCAGTTCTGGAAATGACCTTGGTATAGAGCTCCACATCTGTGACCTTGGTAGAGGGCTCCACAGGCTACAGGCTGCAGATTGTTTTCAGGGTTCTGGCTCTGGGCTGTGAACGGCCATCAGGAGACTTTTCCTGGTTTTGCTTCTCCCTGACCGATAGTACAGCAAATAGACAAAGGCAGGAAAAGCCAAGCCAGGTGAGAGATATGGTCCTCCTAGTTCATTGCTGGATCGTGAATCTTTTTATTTCTTTTGTGATTTACTAAATTTTGCTGGATGAAACACAAGCTGAAATCACGATTGCTGGGAGAAATATCAATAACCTCAGATATGCAGATGACACCATCCTTATGGCAGAAAGCAAAGAAGAACTAAAGAACCTCTTGATGAAGTGAAAGAGGAGAGTGAAAAAGTTGGCTTAAAGCTTAACATTCAGAAAACTAGGATCATGGCATCTGGTCCCATCACTTCATGGGAAATAGATGGGGAAACAATGGAAACAGTGGCAGACTTTATTTTGGGGGTCTCCAAAGTCACTGCAGAAGGTGACTGAAGCCATGAAATTAAAAGATGCTTGCTCCTTGGAAGGAAAGTTATGACCAACCTAGCCAGCATATTAAAAAGCAGAGACATTACTTTGCCAACAAAGGTCCGTCTAATCAAAGCTATGGTTTTTCCAGGATATGAGAGTTGGACTATAAGGAAAGCTGAGTGCCGAAGAACTGATGCTTTTGAACTGTGGTGTTGGAGAAGACTCTTGAGAGTCCCTTGGACTGCAAGGAGATCCAACCAGTCCATCCTAAAGGAAATCAGTCCTGGGTGTTCATTGGAAGGACTGATGCTGAAGCTGAAACTCCAATACTTTGGCCACCTGATGTGAACAACTAACTCATTTGAAAAGACCCTGATGCTGGGAAAGATTGAAGGCGGGAGAAGGGGACGACAGAGGATGAGATGGTTGGATGGCCTCACCAACTCAATGGACATGAGTTTGAGTAAGCTCCGGGAATTGGTGATGGACAAGGAAGCCTGGAGTGCTGCAGTCCATGGGGTCACAGAGTCGGACACTACTGAGTGACTGAACTGAACTGAACTGAACTGTTACATCATAGTGCCTAGCACACGTCATTCACCCATAAACATTATGTTTATAAGAAGAATAGTACTTTCAGCATTATTCAGTCTCTAAGTGCTTGGCACCACATAAGCAAAAGAAAGTGGAAATCCATTCTATTTAATTATTATTATCGGAGAAGGCAATGGCGACCCACTCCAGTACTCTTGCCTGGAAAATCCCATGGACGGGGGAGCCTGGTGGGCTGCAGTCCATGGGGTTGCTAAGAGTCGGACACAACTGAGCGACTTCACTTTCACTTTTCACTTTCATGCATCGGAGAAGGAAATGGCAACCCACTCCAGTGTTCTTGCCTGGAGAATCCCAGGGACAGAGGAGCCTGGTGGGCTGCCGTCTATGGGGTTGCACAGAGTCGGACACGACTGAAGCGACTTAACAGCAGTAGCAAAGCACTTAAAGCTTGACCACCATTGTTGTTGTTCAGTCACCCAGTCGTGTCTGACTCTTTGCGACCCCATGGATTTCAGCACACCAGGCCTCTCTGTCCCTTACCATCTCCCAGAGTTTGCCTAAGTTCATGTCCGTTGCATTGGTGATGCCATCCAGCCATCTCATCCTCTGATGCCCCCTTCGTGTTCTGCCCTCAATCTTTCGCAGCATCAGGGACTTTTCCAGTGAGTCAGCTGTTCGTATAAGATGACCAAAATACTTAAGTTTCAGCTTCAACATCAGTCCTTCCAAGGGGAGTATTCAGGGTTGATTTCCCTTAAGATTGACTGGTTTGATCTCCTTGCTGGCCAATGGACTCGGAGGCGTCTTCTCCAGCACCACAGTTCCTTCATGGGTCCTACTGCCCGCCCCCTCCCCCCCCCCGCCCCATGGTCCTAAATAAATAATCTTCAGGGCGATGGTCCTTAATTCTAGGCATCCCAAACCCGAGCAAAAACCCACCCCCTGCGGCCTGGCAGCCCCGCCCCTGCGGCCAGAGCCGCGCCTGCGCACTGCACGGCAGGTGTTCCGCGAGCTCAGTTACCAGCCGCCGAGCAAGCGCTTGAGCCCAGCCGGCCCGCTAGCTGTGTGCTTGGTCGCGTGCCATGCTCTCGCTGGGCACCACGGCCTCGTCCTCTCCCTCCGCCACTCTAGTCCGCACACCCCGGCAGGCAGCCCACTTTCTGTATTTAAAGATGCAGCATTCACGCCTCCCTCCGCAGGCGGCCTTTCATTGGTGTCCGGGCCAGAGTTGCCCGGCCGCCCAGGAAAGGAACATGGCGAAGTGAGAGCAAGTCCTGAGCCTCGGAGCGGAGCCGCAGCAAGAGCTCAAATCCTGAGGAAACGCCCCGCCTCTCCGCCCGGGCTGCTGGGTGGGTCACGAATTAAAAACGGAGGTTTGAAACCCTCTGTGGCAAATGAACAGCATAAGAGCGCTTATCTGATTTACTGGGACAAAACTCCAGAGTAAAGGACATGGATAGGCATATAGGAGTGTAGTGGCCTTGTATGTGAGGAAGGCGTAGATGATCTTGAAGTGAAAACTTACTAAATGTCTGGGAGGAAATAACATTCTTATGTGATTCTCAAAATCACACTTGCTTGTAATGTCTGCTGATTGTGTGATACAATATAGTCTTAGAAGTTACTTTAGAAGACATATCATTGCCAGATGAATAAAACTTTATGTATTCATTGGCTTGCTAGAACTATTTGGTATCCTTTTTAGGAACTCTGGAATGAGTGGGTGAGGTAGTGAGGGGCAAAGTATACTTTTACGATTCAGGATGGATGGAAGAGGGAAATGGGAATGTGAAAAAGCGGACCACTCTGTATTGTGGGCCCCCTAACCAGACCGGAGAGTGCAAAGTGAGATAAGAGAAGCTGTTAATTTAATACAGACTGGACTATTTGAGGAAACAAAGGATGGAAAATGCCTTTTTAGGGTGGAAATTGGAGGTGATGTTTTTACACAAGACTTTAGGTTTTAGAAATAGACTGCAATATAAACCATACCAGGTAATGGTGTTTACACTCAGTTAAGTTGGAGAAGGGAGGTAACTGAGATACAATAGGAAGATTTGTTAGTGAAAAGTTGAAAGATACAATATCAAAAGGCAACAACCCACAAGAACCCTACAAATTAAGAAATAAGTTTCTGGGTTACTGTTTTCAGGTACTTAAATTTTCCTTGGTGATTAACCAGCCTAGTCAAAAACGCTGCTATAGGTAAAAATACCCCTTTTAAAAATATGGTGAAATTGGCTGGTTGGGGAAAAAGAGAAGTCACTGAATAGTAAGAATTAGATGGTAACGAGAAATAAGGCAACCAAAAAACTTGGACTCAAAACCGACTTAACAAAAAACCCTCCTAAACCTTTAATTACAGTCTAACACTGCCATAACTCAATGTGAACACATCCATGTAACCACCCCAGTCAGAACGAGCACATCCACACCAACCCCCCCTACCCCCCTGCAGAAGGTCCCATATTCTCCAACCTCGGCCACTGTCTTGAATCCTGCCTCGTTGATCTTCACCAAAGGTAGCTGTCTATTTTGACTTTTAATACCATAGATTAGTTTTGTTAGTTTCTAAGTTTTATAGAGATGGACTGACAATAGGTCTTCTTTTAAATCTGCCTCTTTTCCTCCCCTCAACATTATGTTTTTGAGATTCGTCCAGGTTATTGTACATACCAGTGGTTAATTTTTATTGATAGTATCCCATGTGATATTCAGTTCAGTTCAGTTGCTCAGTCGTCTCTGACTCTTTTCGACCCCATGAATAGCAGCATACCAGGCCTCCTTGTCCATCACCAACTCCTGGAGTTCACCCAGACTCATGTCCATCGAGTCGGTGATGCCATCCAGCCATCTCATCCTCTGTCATCCCCTTCTCCTCCTGCCCCCAATCCCTCCCAGCATCAGAGTCTTCCAGTGAGTCAACTCTTCACATGAGGTGGCCAAAGTACTGGAGTTTCAGCTTTAGCATCATTCCTTCCAAAGAAATCCCAGGGCTGATCTCCTTCAGAATGGACTGGTTGGATCTCCTTGCAGTCCAAGGGACTCTCAAGAGTCTTCTCCAACACCACAGTTCAAAAGCATCAATTCTTTGGTGCTCAGCTTTCTTCACAGTCCAACTCTCACATCCATACATGACCACTGGAAAAAACCATAGCCTTGACTAGACGGACCTTTGTTGGCAAAGTAATGTCTCTGCTTTTGAATATGCTATCTAGGTTGGTCATAACTTTCCTTTCAAGGAGTAAGTGTCTTTTAATATCATGGCTGCAATCACCATCTGCAGTGATTTTGGAGCCCCCCAAAATAAAGTCTGACACTGTTTCCACTGTTTCCCCATCTATTTCCCATGAAGTGATGGGACCAGATGCCATGATCTTCGTTTTCTGAATGTTGAGGTTTAAGCCAACTTTTTCACTCTCCTCTTTCACTTTCATCAAGAGGCTTTTTTGTTCCTCTTCACTTTCTGCCATAAGGGTGGTGTCATCTGCATATCTGAGGTTATTGATATTTCTCCCGGCAATCTTGATTCCAGCTTGTGCTTCTTTCAACCCAGAGTTTCTCATGATGTACTCTGTATAGAAGTTAAATAAGCAGGGTAACAATATACAGCCTTGACGTACTCCTTTCCCTATTTGGAACCAGTCTGTTGTTCCATGTCCTGTTCTAACTGTTGCTTCCTGACCCGCATACAGGTTTCTCAAGAGGCAGGTCAGGTGGTCTGGTATTCCCATCTCTCTCAAAATTTTCCACAGTTTATTGTGATGCACACAGTCAAAGGCTTTGGCATAGTCAATAAAGCAGAAATAGATGTTTTTCTGGAACTCTCTTGCTTTTTCGATGATCCAGTGGATGTTGGCAATTTGATCTCTGGTTCCTTTGCCTTTTCTAAAAAGACCATTCCACAATTGTATTTTTTCCTCCTACTGTTGATGGACTTTTGGGCTGCTTTCAAATACGCTGTTGTTTTGAGCGTGCTTGTTTATGTTTTATGATGCAGATATTTCTTTAGGGCACATTCCCAGTAGTGAAATTGTTAGGTGAGGGGATATGCAAGTTTTCAGTTTCCCAACTGAGGCTGTCAAAGTGGTTGACTCAGTTTACACTCCCTTCATCACTTGAAGAGTTCCTGTGGCTCTCCTTGCCTAGACTTGTATTATCAGTCTTTCTAAGCCATTCTGGTGATTGTGTAGTGGTAACGATTGTAGTTTAAATTTGTATTTTCCTGATTACTGATAAGATTGGGTGCTTTTCACATGCCCAGTGGCCTTTTGGATATATGATTTTGTGAATGTCCTGTTCCAAGTCTCTTGTCAGTGTTTCTTTAGGGTTGTTTGATTTTTTCTTATTGATTGATGGGCATTATCTATAAATTCTGCACATGAGCCCTTTGTTGACATATGTGGTATAGATCTTCCTCCGTGGGGTAGCTTGCCTGTTTACTCTTTTAAAGGTCTCTTTTGATGAGTGGAAGTCTTTCTTATAATCTGATTTATCAAATCATTTTCCCTTTAAGACAGTAGTTCTCAACTGCCAGTGAGTTTCAGATAAAGTACAGGACCCCTAGTTAAATCTGAATATTAGATAAGTAGTAAAAAAATTTATTGCCTAGGAAATTTTTGGGAAACACACTATTTTTGTTGTTGTTGTTGGAGCTGAGATTCAGTTGTACCTGGGTGTTCTGTCTGCCTCCCCAAACAGCAGCAGTTCCCTCCAGGGGCCATTTGGCAATGTCTTGGAGACATTTTTGGTTGTCTTGACTGGGGCTGTGACGGTGGGGCTTTTGGCATCAGTAAGTAGAGACCAGGGATGCCGTGAAACATCCTGTAATGCACAGGACACTCCCTACAACAAAAACTTATCCCATTCCAAATGTCAGTAGTGCATGGTTGGGAAACTTGCTTTAAGTTTAGTGATTTTTGTGTGCCTCGAAGAAATCTTTCTAAACCCCAGGGTAATAGAGATACTCCTGTCATGTTGTCTAAAAGTTTTATTATTATTTTACCTTTAATGTGTGGAACACCTGGTGTTGATTTTTGTGTGTGTGTGAGATGAGGGTCAAATTTCATTTTTCTCAATAGATAGTCACTCAGTCCAGCAATATGCACCGAAATGAGTGTCCTTTCCCACTGTCCTGCACTTCCTCCTTTGCCTAAACCAAGTATCCATGGATAAATGTGTCTTTTTGCTGGACTCTGTTTCATTGCTCTGATTGTCTGCATCAACATCATATTGTACTAATTACAGTAGATTTAATAAATCTTGATTTCGAGGGATATCTTAGATTGGGTTTTCCGAGGAACAGACAGTATACAAAGATTTGAGCGCAAGTAATTTATTTATGATGTGATTCCTGGAAGGGATGTGGCTTTAGGACTGTCAACCAAAAATATGAGAGACAGAAACAGGCCAAAGGACTCAATGGAAGTTTCTCTTAGGAACTGGGCACAGACAGGAAAAAGCTCTATTCTCCACTCAGCTCCTCAGATCCACCCTCCACCTTGCTCTGGGACCCATTTTTTGCCCTGCTTCTAAAGTCCTCCTTGGCCTTTGGTTTTCAATTTGGATGGGCAAGTGGGGACACTGACAGGAATTGGGGGGCAAGGGAAGAGTGAGATGGTGGAATTTTCCACTCAGCCCCTTTGTGCCAGACCACCGGTTGTGAATCTTTCTTCTACCAGAGCCCATGACTCCTGCGCTGCAGCCACAGCTGGAGCTAGTGGAGGCAGAGCTTCAACTTCCCTTCTGAAGTCCAGGAACCACCCCTCCCCCAAGTGCCCTCATGCCCAAGGGCGGTGGTGGCTTCTCACTCTTGCCAAGTCTGGGGTCCGTCACCACTTACTATTGCTTTCCTGTAACTCTGCTCCCTTTGCAAGTAGAGCCTCCATTAAACTTTTCCTAAATTATTCTGTGCGACTGTGCTGTTGGACAGACACACCTGACAGATACACCCTTTGAGGATAAAGGCCCAAAGAACAGGTTGATGTGGTTGTTCCACGGCCCAGAGGTGGAGTTAGTGATGGAAACATTCATTTGGTGTGGTGTGCTTTTCAGAGCCAGTAGCCCCAGCAACGGAGAAGGCAATGGCACCCCACTCCAGTACTCTTGCCTGGAAAATCCCATGGACGGAGGAGCCTGGTAGGCTGCAGTCCATGGGGTCGCTAAGAGTCAGATACGACTGAGTGACTTCACTTTCACTTTTCACTTTCATGCACTGGAGAAGGAAATGGCAACCCACTCCAGTGTTCTTGCCTGGAGAATCCCAGGGATGAGGGAGCCTGGTGGGCTGCCGTCTATGGGGTTGCACAGAGTCGGACACGACTGAAGCAACTTAGCAGCAGCAGCAGCAGCCCCAGCAAAGATAAGCTCATGTGTGAGATGAAAATCAGAGAAGATCTTCATCAGGAAAACCATTATGAAAACTAGCAAAGATCTTATCGTCCTGTCTACCCTTGCTAATGGCACAGTTATTGATGAGAAAAATGAACCTGAAATGAACCTGAACTCCTCTTCTGGGGAGCCGTGGTTTTGAATAGCCCTAAAGCCATGTAACAGAAACAAATTCCCCAAACTACAGAAATTTCCAAATAAACTGAAAGCACTGTAAAGGTTGAATAAGGACAGAAGCTGTCCATCATTTAATAAAAGACATATACTTAGTAATTAATAGCTCCAGCTGCAAACCATGTAATCTGGCCAGAGATCCATTGGCCTGGTGGACTGAGATGAGATGTTCAGTCACGTGAGAAGAGGAAAAGTCCAGGGTCTTCCCAGGAAAAACAAACCCTGCCTTAGAACCCCCATACTAACACGCATTTCCCCCACCCTTACTACATACACGGTGCTGGATCTTGGCACATAGTCAGAAACAAGCAGTTTTTTAAAAAGTTTTATTTATTTTGTGGCTGTGCCTCGCAGCCTGCAGTATCTTAGTTCCCTGACCAGGGATCAAACCGGTGCCCCTTGAGGTAGAAGTACAGAGTCTTAACCACTGGACCGCCAGGGAAGTTCCTAGCCTCCTGACTTCTGTCCCTGCCTTTTTGGTAGAACCCAGGGTAACTGGCTGCTTTGGACTCCGATTGTTAGGATTTGTCCTGGGTAGGTCCTGGGTTGTTCTTTTCCATGGCATGGGGAAATCCTCTTATATCTGAGCTAATTCTACTCTAGATGTAACATTTTCCCTCCTCTTATCAAACCCCAGCATCTGATATCCAGAGCAATGGCTTTCTCTGCATCTCTGAATCAAATCTACACTGGTTGATCTTGTTTTTTATGGGTAAACTAGTTGATCAGTGTGCCATTAACAGCTTTTTCCACACTCTCTGTCCAAGAAGAGCTTATTTTTTCTGGACTCATGGCCCTGCAGAGCAGCCCTGGAAGAGGCCAGAGAGCCGACCCATGGTCCTCACGGAACAGTTCTTGGATGGCGGTTTCCTGCGCAGGGGAAGTGGCCTTGGATGAGAGCAGCTCCTGGGGAGGGACTGCGAGCCCCCAACAGGCCACGCTTACCGTGACCTTGCAGGGCTCCTCAGCTGTGCAAGGCACACCTCTCTGAGCCTTCTTCCTAGGGTCACCAGGCCTGGTACTTGGAAAACTTTGTAATATCCTGAGCTTCCTCGTCTACTGGGGAGCTCCATGGTGTGTCCACATCTCTCTATGAGCAAGAAATGGAGGCTTTTGTTTCTAGAACTGTCACTAAGTAGTATACACGTACTGTTGACTTTAATTCTAGGAGGAGCATTAGCTGTTATCCCCATTTTATGGATGAGCAAACTGATATTCAGAAAGGTGAAATGAATGCTCAAGGTCAGGGTCAGGATGTACCCTAGGTCTGCCTGGTTCCTTCACTGCCCTGTGACTTTGCCTCTCACTGTCAGGCGAGTCTATGCTCCTCGGTTCTTTGTCTTGTCACATCAAAGATTTGGAGTGACGGACATTAAAGCCCCCTCGGCATGTCACAGCTCTTGGGTCTTGGACAGACCGTATTATAGCTCTCAGGTCTTGAACGGACCATGTTATAGCTCTTAGACAAATCAGTGTTACAGCTCAGTGTTACAGCTCTATTTTGCTTAGAAGATAGCAGGAAAATCCATGTTCAAGACACGAGGGCACCTCGATCCAAAGACGCGAAGAGAAGAGCGCCCCAACGCACGGGGGAGGGGGAGAGAGAGCTAGCTTTGGCTCCTCTTTTTATATGTTTTTCTCTCCCTGGGCCTGTCCTATGTAAATTGGGCCAGCCAGGAGTGTTGTTTGTTTTACCCGAGGTCCTCACTCCGGTCCTCAGACCTTCCTTTGTTCTATATTCGCAGGCTTTTCCCTTCCTTATCTTTTAGCCACCACCATTTTGGACTCCTTTTCCCTAGTCTACCTACCTAACATCACCATTCACCATTTTCTTATTAGCTGTGTCATCTTGAGCAGGTCGCTTAACCTCTTTTGGCCTCTGTTTTGAAAACGAATTCTAGTCTCTGTTGTGACTCCCTCCGAGGGTTGTTTTTGTCTGACTTCCAAGGAGACAAGACATAGTAGACCTTGTGCCTGGGCCTGTGACCGTACTTCTCTGACTCCCTGGGCCCAGCCAGCTTGCCCCCACCCCATGCTCCCCCTCATCCAGGCCCCTGGTAGCTCTCGGCCCCTGATCCAGAAGAGGAGGAGGAATGAGGAGGGGTGGGGTGGGGGAAGATCTCATCTCTGGCTGCTTGTGGTTTTCAAGATTGACTTGTCACCTTTGTAGTTTCTCTTAATGCTGGGAATTATGCAGGACTGCTGTGAATGATCATATGGTGTATGTGCTGGGGCTTTGCCAAGGAAGAAGTGGGGAGTTGAAATCCAGCCCACGCTGGGCACCTCTTGCTTGGCTCAGAGGCACCATCTGCCAAGAGGATGCATCTGCCCAGAGGGGACAGACTTTTAAAACTCTTACAAAGGCTACACAGAAGTTCGCTGTGGGCTTGGAATGTGTTGGTTTTGCAGGAGCCCAGGGCTTGCAGCTCAGCCCTCAGACCCTGGAATCCAGATGGAGAAGGGGAGTAAAAAGTAAACCCCAGATGCAGGGGGTTTATAGGTGCAGTTCCAGAAGCCACTGGGATCCCTCCCTGGGAACTGCCCAGCCTCCCAGATACATGCAGAGGGGTTCTCAAAGCCTTCGGCTCACTGCTCTCTGCAGACCTGTGCATGGAGGGCCCCATTCCAGACTGAACTCCCTAGAGCAACCACAGTCAGTCACAGTCTATATTTTTACTTGCTCCAGAGAAGTTACTTCCTTATTCATCTCTCCCTTCCCAGTCCTTTCTGTATGGGCTCCAGATTAACATGCCTCAAACCCATACTTCACTACATTCCTTCCTTCCCTGGCTCAGAAACATGTTGAGCATTCATTGCACATGATCACACACACACACACACACACACACACACACACTCACACACTGTCCTAATTTTAATTTCCCTTCGACCTACCACCTCCTGTCCCCAGGTCTCACCTTCAGACCTTTGCCTCATGGATCTGTATCCTCACCCACTCCTTTTCACACTCTAAATAGCAACTTCTGCTATGGGCGACACAGAGCCCCCTCATTCTGGGCAGAGGACCACTGATTTCAGGGGGTGCTGTAGGCCAGGTAAAGCAGCTCTGGGGTGCAGCTCGGTGCCTCAAGTGTGTTGAGGACTGGATGTGAAGCAGGTGCTCTGTGGGGCCTGTACCAGACGGCAGCTTCCTGTGTGATGGGGGCTCCCCGGGCGGGACTCTGGGGCCTGAGGGTGCCAGCAGCCTTGGTTAGGGAGCAACAGGAGGAAATAAACTACAAGTGGCAGACTTTTTCCCCTTCTCTGTTGACACCTGGTTCCTCCTGAACTTTTCTCAAACTTTGAGCTAACCAATGCAGTTTTTCTTATGGAAATGTTTTTCTTAAGTTATGTTAATGAAGCTATGTATTTGCTTTGGAATCTGCCTTCAAAACGGTTCCACCTAAGGCTAACTTTTTTCTTTCCTCAAACCTTGGGCTGATAATGGCTCAACAAACCAGTATTCATGTCAATTGTTCTATGGCCAGGGATGACACACCAGGTGCCCTTCTATCTCAAAAGTGCATGCTGTGGGAGAGGGGCCTGGTGAGACTCCCGCAGCCTTGAGGTGTCCCTCTTATCTGATTAGCAGCTCGCTAACAGACGTAAACAGACGGAAAACAGCCTTGCTAAAAACTAGCAAGTGGGCGTTCTTTTTGCCCTCTTTTGATGTCTATGTCAGAAGCTTTCTCTATCTCTATCTCTATATCATACTTTAATAAAACGTTGCTACACAAAAAGCTTCGAGTAGTCAAGCCTCATCTCTGGCCCCGGATCGAAATCCTCTCCTCTGGAGGTCATGAATCCCGGCGTAGCACACGGCTCACAACTGCAACCTTTCAGGCCCTTCTAGCTGTGAGTGGGCTCCAGGTCCCCCAGAGGCGCCCAGGACCCCCTGTATGGGAGGATCCAAGGTGGAGAACTTGCAGTTCCCGGGGTCCCTTGGCCCCTACTGTTATAGTATCCCCAGGAGACCCCAGCCTGTAAGCCAGATGGCACACTTCTAGAGTCCAGAAGGTGACAGGGGCCAGTGACTAAACATGCTGCGCCCCCATATGCTCCACTCACTGGCCACGTGTGGCTACTGAGCACTTGAAATGTGGCTCATCCCAGTTAAGATGTGTGGAAAGTGTACTATACTAGTCCATAATAATATTATGGATATATTGGGTTAGATAAATCTTTTCACTTTTTTTTTTTTTTTACAGTTTTAATGTGTCTGTGAAAATATTAGAAAATACACTTGTGTGTCACATTGTATTTCTGCTGGTCTGGGTGTAGAAAACATAGGAGAGGGCCTTGGATGGCTGTTCACACTGTGAAACAGGTGATGTTTAGGTACAGGTTAGAGGAAACAGGCAACACATGGAGCCTAGACCATCGCAGCTGCCAGGTGCTGGCCCCAGTGCTGCTCTGGGGCAGGAGGGCATGGCTGGTGCAGCTGCTTCCTGCTCTGGGTGCATCTCAGAGCTGAGCCTCTGCTGGTGGGAATGGCAGCATCCTGGGTGTCTGAGTGCGTGGTGTGTGCAGACGAAGATCTGTGAGTCTGGGGAGGAAGCAGACAGATCCTTTCCAGGAGGCTCTTGTTACCATTCTGAGAGGTGACTCATCCAGACCCTGCTTCCCTCGGGCCACCCTGCGTAAATGACCACCACTCACAGCAAATCACTCTGAACCACAGTGTGTGGGGGGACTAGGGGTTGGGAGGAGAGGATTCCCAGCCAAGAACTAGGTGTGAAGGAGGCCGTGATGCTCAGTGCATCCACCCACGGGGCTCTGGAGCTGTCAAGAGATGCTTTCAGGGGGACCCTGATGGTTCATCTGTCCTAAGCTAGTTGCCAGTTCCCAGCAAATCTGCAGCCAGAGTGAAAGGCTCAGGACCTCTGAGAACCAACACCAACACCAGATTCCTTCCCCCACCCTCTTCCAGTCCCCCAGAGTGTCTCTAGCCCAGAAGGCTAGGATTCTTCCCCTGCCATCCCTCCACCCTAGCCAGAGCACAGGGATTGCAGAGTGACTCCATGGGCAGGCAAGGTGCCTTCTCCCTGGGGCAGCCTGGCCTTCCAGTGGAGTCCTGGTTTGTGGAGGAGGTGCGCCCTCTGCAGGACTAACCTGCAGGCGCAGGTTCCACAGCAAGGAGGTGGTGGCTGGTTCTAGAGCCCATACCTTGCAGCTGTAGGAAGACACAGTCTTGAAAAGGCCTTTCCTCCTGTGGCTACTGCTTCTTGGGTTGAAGAATAAAGGATCATTGTTGTTTTTGTTCAGTCGCCAAGTCATGTCCGACTCTTCTCGACCTCGTGGACTGCAGCATGCTAGGCCTCCCTGTCCCCCACCATCTCCTGGAGTTTGCCCAAGTTCAGGTCCATTGTAATGCCAACCAACCATCTCATCCTGTGTCGGCCCCTTATCTTCCTGTCCTCAGTCTTCCCCAGTATCAGGGTCTTTTCCAGTGAGTCAGCTCTTCGAATCAGGTAGCGAAAGTATTGGAGCTTCAGCTTCAGCATCAGTCCTTCCAATGAGTATTCAGGGTTGATTTCCTTTAAGAGTGACTGGTTTGATCTCCTTGCTGACCAAGGGACTCTTAAGTCTTCTCTAGTACCACAGTTTAAAATCATCAGTTCTTTGGTGCTCTGCCTTCTTTATAATCCACCTCTTACAACCATATTTGACTACTGGAAAGACCATAGCCTTGACTAAATGGACCTTTATCAGCAAAGTGATGTCTTTGCTTTTTAATACACTGCCTAGGTTTGTCATAGCTTTCCTGCCAAGAAGCAGTCATCTAATTTCATGGCTGCAGTCGCCATCCTCAGTGGTTTCAGAGCTCAAGTAGAGGATATGTCACTGCTTCCACCTTTTCCCCTTCTACGTGCCATGAAGCAATGGGGCTGGATGCCATGATCGTGTTTTTTTTTTTTTTTTTAAAATAGCTTTAAGCCAGCTTTTTCACTCTCCTGTTTCACCCCCATCAAGAGGTTCTTTAGTTTCTCTTTGCTTTCTGCCGTTAGAGTGGTATCATCTGCATATCTGAGGTTGATATTTCTCCTGGTAATGTTGATTCTAGCTTGTAACTCATCCAGCTCGACATTGCTCATGATGTGCTTGGCATATAAATTAAATAAACAGGGTGACAATAAACAGCCTAGTCGTATTCCTTTATCAGTCCTGAACCAGTCAATTGTTCCATACAAGGTTCTAACTGTTGCTGCTTGACTCACATCCAGCTTTCTCAGGAGGCAGGTAAGGTGGTCTAGAATTCCCATATCTTTAAGAATTTTCTACAGTTTATGATCCACACAGTCAGAGGCTTTAACATAGCCAGTAAAACAGAGGTAGATGTTTTTCTGGCATTCTCTCACTTTTTCTGTGATCCAGCGAATGTTGGCAATTTGACCTTGGTTCCTCTGCCTTTTCTAAACCCAGCTTGGACATCTGGAAGTTCTTGGTTCACGTAATGCTGCAGCCCAGCATGCAGGATTTTGAGCGTGACCTTACTAGCATGGGAGATGAGTGCAATAGTCCAGTGGTTTAAGCATTCTTTGGTACTGCCCTTCTTGGGAATTGGGCTGAGGATTGACCTTTTCCAGTCTGTGGCCACTGCTGGGCGTAAATGATCATGGTGCACCTGAAGCCTGCAGTATCTGCCCAATAGCTGCCAGTTCTTTGAGTTGACATTTACTGGACTAAACACATTTATAGCCATTTGTGGTACAGTCTGTAAAGTAGGTCTTTTTGTTGCTAATTTATAGGTGAGAAAACAGAGATGCAAAGAAATTATGTGTGTTGTCCAGAGGGCCACACAACAGTTGTCTGGAGTCTGACTCCAGAGTTCACGGACTAAACCAGTTTACCCTGCAACCTGCTTAGGGTGTGGCCTCCCAGGAAGGAAATAGGGCAGACAGCTCTGGAGACTGTCATTGTGGTGGCCTAAATGAGGGGAGGCTGATGGAGAAGTGGAGGGGACATGGGCCCTGGGGTAGGAGTAACACCAGGCTGTTTCTGAGTTCTCCTGAGAAGAACGTGTCAGTCTCCCAAGCCCCAACTGCGTGTGATAAGTCCCCACGGCTTCCCTTCCCCTCACCAAGGCAGCTTCATTCTGCTGCACATGCTCTGTAGTCAGCCACAGGGTCCCTGTGGAAGAGAGAAAAACCCACCCATTGATTTGGTTTTCACATTTCCTCCCATTTCTCAGAGGGAGAAACTGAGACCCAGCTGTGGGTCACCTCACTGGTCGCTTGCAGCCCTCAGGCCTGCTCCTGTCAGTGAGCGGGACCGAGTATTGGAGCTGCGTCATTGCTGAGGAGAGAGAAGTCAGGAGTTGTCGCTGAGTTTTTTCTGGGTCTGTACTTGGGAGCCTCGCCCCTTCTCTCCCCATCACAGCAGACCTTGGGTGTCTTCTAAAGATTCCTTCCCTCCTTCCTCCTGCCTTTGTTCTGACAGGCTAACATCCTCCTCTACTGAACTTAGGAGTTTTGAGAACTCATCTTCCCCAGTTCCGCCTCGACACTTCTGTGCCACTTCGGCGTTGCTCTCACCTCGTGCTGCTCATGACAGTGACCTTCACCACGCTCACCTCTCCCCCTGCCTCTTACCTGCACCCCCAGCCTCTGCACGCACTGCCATCACCTGCCATTGCCTGCAGCATCGCACTGTCCTCCTCCTCCTGACTTCCATCAGTCTCCCCTCATCTCCATCCTTTCTGCCACAACCATTGTCAACATTACCTCTAGCATCCCCATGTCACCCATAGCATCACATCCCATATCACCCCCGTAGTTACCATCACCAGCGCCACCGCCACCGTCACCTCGGTCACGTTCACCATCACCTCTGTCACATTTCGGAGAAGGCAGTGGCACCCCACTCCAGTACTCTTGCCTGGAAAATCCCATGGATGGAGGAGGCTGGTGGGCTGTAGTCCATGGGGTCGCTGCGAGTCGGACACGACTGAGCGACTTCACTTTCACTTTTCACTTTCATGCATTGGAGAAGGAAATGGCAACCCACTCCAGTGTTCTTGCCTGGAGAATCCCAGGGACGGGGGAGCCTGGTGGGCTGCCATCTATGGGGTCGCACAGAGTCGGACACGACTGAAGCGACTTAGCGGCAGCAGCAGTCACATTTACCGTCACCTCCGTCACTTTTACCGTCACCTCCGTCACTTTTACCGTCATCTCCGTCACATTTACCGTCACTAGCGCCATGGCCACCATCTCCTCCAGGCCCATCTTCACCTGTCATCGTCACCGTTCCAGGAGCTTCACCCTCCCCGCCCCGCGTCATCTTCTCAGCCATCCCCAGCCCTGCCACGTCCACCATCATCTCTCCCATCACCTCCACCACCTCCACCACCCCTGCCAACACTACTCTTTCCCCCAGAGAGAATGACTGGCATTGCACCAGGGACCTGGGTAAGGAACCCTGGCAGGGAACAGCCTCCTGCCCGACAGATACTGGCTCCCAGATTTCTCAGAGAAGACCGCCAGCAAGTGGGTGTCAGAACAATCCTTCCTCTTGACCCTTCCACAGGATGCCTCTGACAGGAGACAGCTCAGCCCACTGTGTCAGCCATGGCTATACCTAAAGAGACAGCTGCTGTTTGGATGAGGGATCAAGGCCATTAATCTGGGACTGCCCTTGTTTGCATAATGATTGCATATATTTGCATCCTATTTGCTCTCAGCTTCTAAGCACAGCACCGTGGGTGTTTAGGTGCCATTTGCATATCACTGCAGGTGAGGCTCAGGCCTTTGAGATGCGGGCACTTATTAATTCCCCGTTCTTTTATGTGCTGGTTCAGAAAAGAACTTGAAATGCCTAATTCTAGAGTCATTCAGATGCACGGTTCTGAGGGTGGGGGAGTTGGGAAAGTCGTTAAAAGCCAGTGGGGAGAGGGCAACTGGAGCCTTTGGTGTGTCCAGGGTGGAACCGATGGTGGGGGGGTTGGCTGCAGAGACAAGCTCTGGTTCTTAGTATCAGTTCAGAATAGTGGCCTACACAGCCACTCCTGTCCTCCCCCGCTATGATCCCTTCACTGTGTGACCTTGGGAATGTCCCTCCCCCATCCTGTGTGGAAGGCATTAAGCCTCTAAACTCACTCCATCCACTGTCTGCTCTGAGTGCAGGGGTTCTCCTGACTGCATACTGGAGTTAACTGAGGAGCTTTTTAAAAATACTAGTGCCCTGGCACTGCCCCCTGAGATTCTGATTTCATCAGTGGGCCCTGGGTACGGGTTGTTAATAAAAGCTCCCTGGTAACTTTAATGTGCAGCCAAGATTAAAAGCTACTGCCTCTGGCTCTATCCTCCCACCCTCCCCCCTGCCCCCCACAGCCTCCCAAGACCCACCTCCCTCATTTCCAGTTGCTGCTAATCTTTCTCTCACTATAGGCTTACTTAGCCGCAGGGTCTGGCAGGACCATTTGGATGCTAGTGCTTCTGTTGGAGGCCTCAGAAATAAATCCCTTCCCCTGCCTCCCCCCGACCACGTGGCTGATGGCCCTCATGCGGCAGGATAGCACTTGGCAGCGGCTGGAAACTCCTGTCTCCACCTTGGCCTTGCCCAGTCTCGGCTCCCTCAATCTCATCACTCTGCCTGTGGCTGGTCCAGAGAGGGGTCTGCAGGGGCCAGGATGGAGTGGGGGGCTTCTTCAGTGCAGCTCTCCTCCCCACTCCTCTCCCAGACTCCTGCATCCAGCTCATCCCACCCACCCAGGCTTAGTTGTCACTGTTTCCCCACCCGGCAGGTAGCCCCTCTTGGCTCCTTACCCTCAGCCCTGTGCAGTGGTCTCCCTGTAACCCCAGAGCCCCAGCCCAGCCCCCTCTCCTCTCCCACCCCACGTCCCCATTCCCTGCCCCCAGACCCATTCTAGAGAAGGAATGTCCAGAGCAGCCTGAGCATTATTTCAGACCAAGTTGTAGTAGACATGGCTGTCATTTGGTCTTCCCCAAACTTGCTGGGCTCCTAACAGGCCTGTCCTGCACAGGGCAGGATGAGGGAAGTAGAATGGGGCCTTTGCACACCCCTCCACATCCCGGCCCACCTGTGGGTCCTCAGTTGCCAGGGGCCTGTGAGATGGAGGTCTGCCCACAGAGGACCAGACAGAACACCAGGCAGATGTGTGCCTCCGGCGAGATGGCAGACCTCGAGAGAGACTGTGGGCAGGTGAAGATGTGAACTCGGGGACCAAGGGTAGCAGCGTGGGCTATGGGGTTTGCTGTCAGTGCTCACATTCTGACTTTGCCATCACTGGCTGTGCAGTCCAGTGCCTTGGGCTCCTCACCAGTAAAAAAAGGTGTGATGCTGGCATCTGTCTTCTGAATTTGAGGATTATGGGAGAGGAAGCCTGTGATGTAGCATGGGGCTTGAAAGAAAAGTGAAAGTGTCAGTCGCTTAGTGGAGTCTGACTCTTTGCAACCCCATGGACTGTAGCCCACCACGCTTCTTGTGAAATTCTCCAGGCCAGAATCCTGGAGTGGATAGCCATTCCCTTCTCCAGGGGATCTTGCTGACCTAGGGATCAAACCCAGGTCTCCTGCATTGCAGGCAGATTCATTACCACCTGAGCTGGGCTTGGGACAGAGCAGTTGCTCAGTAAGTGCTGCTGTGATTATTGTGGTCTCCTTCCTGACCTCCCGGAGCTCCAGCCACTCCTTACGGCCACAGTCCCCTCTCCCTTGGGTTTTAGGCCCCTAAGCGGTTAGTGGGAAAGTGGGATTAGGGAAGACTTGTGCCCTTGCCCTTTGGGGTGGGCACTTCAGCTCCACCCTCTGGGGCCTGAGGCTTCTCATTGGGGTTGGGGGTGACAGTAGCAGGAGCACCAGAGCTGGGGCAGCCCCTGCCACCTACCAGGATGCAGCTCAGGTCCCAGAGTTCACGAGCGTTGTTCCTGCAGACCCTGGCCCGAGTCCACCCAGAGGGAGGAGGGTCTGGGCATGGTCAAGCCATATTCCCTCCCCAGCAGTGACAGAACTGAGTAACTGGTCTAAGTAGGTGTAAAGCTGGCGGAACTCGGTGATGGATTGCAGTGTGTACGTGTGCGTGCATGGAGGGGAGGTGGCACGTGCAGTAGGGAGGAGGAGTAGAGTTCCTTTAGTCTAAATGGACCTGAACATCCTTCTTCTGAAAGGTGGACGAAAAAGACATTTCCAACTTAGTTATATCTCGATCAGGTTGAACAAGAAAACCACCAGGGATACCCCGGGGCCGCAGTGTGGGTGTGTAGAGTGTGTGTGTGTGTGCATGTGTGTCTGTGCACACATGTGTATTGTGGCTGGGATGGGGCGGTGGCCTGGGAAGCACATCCGTGAGAAGCATCAGCCTCAAGACTCAGCGCACAAGTGCCATTTGTCACTTTGCCATGCTCTGCCAACACTAATGTGTCTGTTGATGGTCACTAGGATGATTGCTAGTTGAAAAAGAAACCTTACATTCCCTCCTATTTCACTGCCTCCCCCAGTGTTCTAGCACTTCTCTTTTTCTTTCCTTAAATTCCTGTTCATTCTCTTTCTTCCTCCTATGTCCCCTCGAGAAGCTAGTGTTACATCTTCAAGCCCGGTCACATCGGTGCAATTGAGTCCTGGGTAGCGGAGGCCCCACCCACCAGTGATGTCCTCTCCTCTGCAGCAGGTAGAGCCCTTACCCTCCAGGCAAAGGTCTGGGCTTCAGCACAGGACTGGGCTCTGCTGGCCACCACCCATTTCCTTTATCCCTCTCTGAGTCAAAAATATAGACTCTGGGGCCCAGCGAACTTGAGTTTACACATGCCACCTCTGTGAAGCCTTAGCTGGATAGAGAACCATTTTCCTGGTTTTAGGGTTGCTCAGGTTTGCTGGAGAAGGGAAAATGAATAACCTCCAGGAAAGAGGCTTAGAACAAGAATGAAAGGAGGAGGGGTGGGATGAGATCATAGAATGGATATAGCCAGTCCACGCTTTCACCTGAGGCTCAGGACCAAGTTTTAGAAAGCTTGGATAGGGCCGGGGTGCTTCCATTTACTTTATCTCTATGCTCATGACCACTATCGCTCTTTTAAAACATTATATTTAGGTCTTGCTCACTGGAAGTATGTAGACACTAGTCTTTCCAGAACGAATTTGTCCCTGTTTTCATCTCCACCATGACTGCCATTACCACCAATCCCATCACCAGTATCAGTACAGAAATGGCCATTGTAGACCGTTTTTGCTGACTGAATGAAAGCCAGCACTACCTCCACCACCCTGACATCTTCATCTCTTCCACTGCCAGAATCAAATCATCCCTACAGCCACCTCCGCTGTCATCAATTAATCACACTTTCTGCCACCCCCCACTCCCCACCACTGATAACAGCAATATAGCTAACGACCACCATTATCACCAACACCCCCACCATCATCACCCAAACTTATATTGCCACCTCTGCCTCCACTACTACACCAGTTTTGACATCAACTCTACCACCACCACCGTCATGGACATTACCACTGTGGTCCTTATTGACATCACGACTACAGCCATTCACCACCATCGTTACCAACACTGTAGCTCCTCCCACCCACTGTCCTCCTCATCACCATCGTGCCTGAATCACGGCCGTTGTCACCGGCCCCACCGGCACCACCACCCATTGCCATCTTCTCTCCTAGAACCATTTTCTTCCTTCAGAGCACAAAAGGAATATGCAGTTATATATTCTTCAAGGCAATTGTCTGGTCCCCACTCAACTGTGACTGCCATGGAAACAGGGATTGTGTCCTTCCTTTCCCCATGGTGGAATCCTCAGTGCCTGGACAGTGCCTTGCAGTACAGACTCCATAAATGTCTGTTGAATTAGCAAATTATTTAGACCCACACAATCTCTACACTGAAGGGAAATTAGTCTCTTGGATCTGAATGCTCCCCATAGTTCTACCTCAGGACTGGATTTTACTGGAGGGAAAAAAAACACGGGGTGATAAAAGTGATAAACTGAGAGAGGAGAAGTCTGTGCTGGCTCCGTGATGCACACGGTAACAGTGTGGAAGATCTTAATCTGCAGGCCACCAGCCAGGAGCACAGCAGGTGAGCTGAGAGATGTTCAGTCTTCTAAGATCTTCATTGCCATCACTGTATCACTTGGAATTTATCTGAACCTGGATCAGTTCAGCATCAAGACTCAATCCAACTCATCTTGAAGACAGACAGTGGTGTTCAGACATACTCCCAGTAAGTCAGAGCCTCCTTGGAGGTAACTTGGAGGAAATGATGAGCTTCAAAAAGGGGTCTGAGAGAGCGATCACAGGCAGGCAGGCTTCTGGACTTCCCAACCAAATTTCAACCACAGAACTCTTAGTGTAGATTTTGTAATAATGGAGCTCCAGTAATTTTAAAATCAGGTTTGAAAACCACTGGCCTAGAAGGCAAGTACTTGAATTGCTTAGTTGTGGAGTAGATGTTTGTCATTGATGTCCCAAGCAAAAATCATAAGCCAATTAATGCCACTAGGCCAAAAGAAGCATTAGAAGATGCACACGTGATATTTTTATGGACTCTTCCCAAGGCCACACTTAGCTCATCTTTTATTCTGGTTCTTTGTTGAAGTGGAAAACAGTTTTGTTCTTAGAGAACTGTATTCCACACAGGATCCTTATTTAGATAAATTGTCTTGGGAACAGAAGCTTGAGGAGGTGCACAGTATGTGAATTTACCCATGTACCCTCTTGCCCAGCAAATGCTGGCTTATTAACCTTGCAGAAAAGACCCTGGGGTGGGGGGGAAGCAGGACCCCACTCTTCCGAGTAACCCCCTCCAGCAGAGGCACAGCAGACAAGAGACTCAGAGCCAGCCATGGATGGGAGATTGTCACCTGAGGGGAAGAAGACCAGCCACTAGTTGGGGACATAGTGCCTTTCCAGTGATGGTCACTGAGAGTGACAGGTGGGAGTAGGAGCGTCACGATGACAGTCGTGCCTCACCCACAAGAGCCAGGTCCACAGCGAAACCGCAGACCCCTCCCGCCCATCCATCAGCCCCCTCTGAAAAAGTGTAGCCGCTGGGCAGGGCTCATGTATATGCATACACATGTACACAAACACAGCAGGTGTACACACTTGCCAAGCAGCTATAGAAGCAGCTGGCCAGACCCCCGTCTCTCTGCAGGTTCAGCTTTTTCTGGCCAGTCTTCACGTCTGCCCTCCGGGTCACCCTCGGAGCATGGGCAGGCTGGGTGCGGGGCTTGGGGCAGGTGCATGCTTTGGGGAGAGCAGGTGGCAGGAGCTTCTGCCCTCAGGGAGAGACTGCTCTGCCAGAGTCAGGGAAGAGATGCCACTATCTGGAGAGATTACGGCTGAAAAGGGGAGTTTAGTTTGAGGCGGCATTTCAGGCTGAGAAACAAGATGCAATTGTGAGGGGCTTTGAAACCAAGGAAGGAGCCTCTTGCTAGCCAGAGATTTGTGCTGTGTCTTTCCACAGGCTGCTGGGGAGGTTCTGGAAAAACAGTCATGTATGATTCGTGTGTGGGGAGTATAGAAGAGCCATGGGGTGGGAAGCCCTGGGCTCTTGCCCCTCTCCGGACCAGGGATTGAGCAAGCATGTTGGACATGTCCATCTCTTCCACAGGAGGCAGCCCACTCAGAGTCACTTATGCCCGCAACCCTTTGCTGCCTGGCGGACCACTGCAGCCTTGGAAAACCCGCAGCCCCTGAGGAGTCGCTGACCAGCACCGTCGCTTCCCAGTGTGTGCCCTTTCTAGCCCTCCCATCTCTCTTCTCATTAGACAATCCTGTCTCTACCCTCACTCCCCACCCCAGGAAAAACACTGCTCACCACAAACCATGACTCCAGAAGGCTGTTGTTACCACAGCTGTATACACCCGCACCGGAATGCCCCCTTGGACTTCATCCTGACCTCACAGCTGAAGTACCACCTCATCCTGTCCATGGAGGGCGTCTGTCCATTGTGAGCAGCCTCAGAGAAAGAAATCCTTTAACGACTGAGGAACCTGGGGGAGAGGAGGGTTCTTACAGGTAGGGGTGGACAGACATCGGTCTGTCGCTCTCATTCTTCAATTCGTTCAGCCAGTAACGTTTCCCTGAGCCCCTGGGTGCCCAGCCCTGTGCCCAGATCTGCCCGGATGGATGCAGGGTATGAGGGATGAGGGCTGCGTTCTCAGGAAGCCCAGTCTGCTCTGTGAAGCACGAGTTATGCATGCGAACAGTGAGAAGTCTGTGCAGAGCAACCCCCGTGGGTTGGCGGCGGAGAATATAGCACAAGCTATGTCTCTGAAGTTGAATACACCTGCCATGGACGGGGCTTGGGCGATCGGGGAAGGCCTCTTGGAGGAAGAAGGGAAGGAAGACAAATAATCAAAGCGACTTACATCCTTCTGGATGAGCTCAGCGTAAACTATGCAGGCAGCGGAGATCAGCTCGTTGGCATCGAGGTCAATGAGGTTGTTGCAGACCTGTGCCGGAAGAAGGTGGGTGGAAGCAGGTCTCCCTGGGCACAGGCTGGCACAGGCAGCGACCCGCTGCTTCAAGGGGATGAGGCCACTGCTCTTGGCAGTCACTTGGGGCCACCCAATCTCTTCTCAACTAGCTTGGCACAGTGCCTGAATTTTACCATTGGAATTTTATATATTGGAGAGATGGGGAATGCAGTTTTCATTCTTGGCACTAGAGGGTCCCCAGGGTTTCCCCAAGTGTTTCATGGGATTCTGGGAGGACTCATTTTATGATGGGGGTACCATCTAAGATGTTTTGGATCAAAGACTTCAGCTGCTTTTCAGAATTGTTGGAAAACTCTAAGTCTTTTGTCACAGGAGGACCCTAGGGCCGAAGAGTTAACTGTCAGTCAGTCCAGCCTCAAGGTTAAGAACTGTTCAGGGCCTCAGCTCCCCCCGCCACCCCCCGATGCTAAACAGGGGTACTGGCGATGATGATGGTTATCACGCCTCTGTGTCAGGCTTGTCTGGAGGTTTACATGAGCTGGTCTATACAAGCACTTGGCACAGTGTTTGGAGTATGTCAGTCTCCCTGGTATTGCCCAGGGGCAGCCAGGGCCCCTGAGTCTGTGTCAGGGGTCTCCAGGAGCCGGTGGGGCTGGACTGGGCTTTGCTGGAGGACGCTCTCACCAGGAGGATATCGTCGCCCGTCATGCTCTCCTGTAGCACCTGCTGGCGCACCATCTGCAGCATGCTGTAGGCCACTAGCACCTGGAAGTTCCTGCAGGGTTTCCCTGTGAGCAGCACCTGCAGGGGCCAGTGAACCTCAGTCTGGCCTGTGGTCTGAGACCGCAAATGCCCTTCGGATGGTGTGGTACCCACCAACCACGTGACCCGTCAGCCATGCCTGGGCCTTGCTGCCCATGTACTCATTCATTGACTCTCATTCATTCACTCTCATTCATTCATTCAACCTCTGGGGTTCTATGCATTGTGTTTGCTGTTGGGGGACTCAAGGAAAAAGGCTTTAGGGATTCATCAGCTAGAGAGGAGAGACAGAGAAAGAGAGAAGGAAGGGAAGGAGGAAGGGAGGGAGCAGGAAAGAAGAGAGACAGGGGGAGAGAATGCCAAGAATGACTGGTTAACTCTGTAGCTTTGAGTGGTGCTTTGGCAAAACAACAGTTGTGTCAGGGGTGTCACTAAAAGCCTGATGGTTGAGCATGGAGATCAACAGGCCAGGAGTGAGGAGTGAGGTAGGGGGAGTTGATCTGTGGGGCGCTGAATGCCAGGCTGAGCAGTGGGCCCAATCCTGCAGGCAGCAATGGCCATAGGGTAGGGCAGTGGGTGTGTTCCCTGGGGAGTGCATCTTGCCTTGGAGACTGGGGTCAAAGAAGTGCAGGTGTGACCTGTCCTTGGGGGGCCCCTCCTTCTCCAGGAGTCAGGGCTCAGAAGGTGTGGGCACTCAGGTGGAAGGGAAGGCCAAGGAAGAGGCGGCTGGGAAAGTGAGAGCAGAGTGAGGGCCCTTGGGCAGGCAGGGTGGCAGGGAAGCTGAACACAGACCAGCCTTCTGCTGCACGAGCCTCAAGGACCCTCCTGCCTGCACTGCCCTGAGAAGGTGCAGTGGAGGGATAAGATGAACAGAGGGATCAACTGATGTTCTCACATCTCCAACAGGGCAGGAGCAGGGTCATTGGCCCAATAAATCTCACTGAACTGTATCCAAAATGAAGTGAAGTGAAGTGAAAGTTGCTCAGTTGTGTCTGACTTTTTGCAACCCAATGGACCCATGGAATTCTCCAGGCCAAAATACTGGAGTGGGTAGCCTTTCCCTTCTCCAGGGGATCTTTTTTAACCCAGGGATCGAACCTATGTCTCCTGCATTGCAGGGGGATTCTTTACAAGCCGAGCCACCAGAGAAGCCCAAGAGTACTGGAGTGGGTAGCCTATCCCTTCTCCAGAGGATCGTCCCGATCCAGAGATCGAACCCATCCAAAGCTGGCAGTAAAGAGAAGCAAGGACAAGGGCCTTCCTGTTCCTCTGCCCCGGAGCAGCAGGCACCTCACCTCCCAGAGCCTCCAGACGTCATCGAAGGTCTTGAAGGCACGTTGAAAGCAGAGGCAGAACCAGGGGAAGAGGGATGGCACAGCCCCCGCACCCTTCCCTTCTGTGGGGAGAGAAGCCCAGGGGCCATGGTCAGGGGATGGGAGATAAAGCAGAAACACACATGGGCGAACAACTGAGCACGGAAACACACTTGGGAAATTAAAAAAAACCCAGGCTGTCACATTTCCATCTGCCCTTGGAGACTATTCAGGGTGGATTTTCAACTGTCCAGATCCTAACCCCATCCAGATGAACCCTCCTCCCGGGGCTGGAAGAAAAGACCAAATGATCTCACTTCCTCCCCCATGCTTGGGAGCTGCTGCCCTGGACCGGGTCCCGGCCCCCTCCCACGCCTTCCCTGGGGTTGAGGGAGGTGTATGGTAGCAGAGGGGGCCACTCACTTAAGTGCTCAGCGAACACGGGATCCAGGAAGTTGATCAGGGTGTTGAGCATGTCGAGGTTCTTCCCCACCCCGATGTTGATGACACAGCTGTGCTCCTGGGAGAGATGAGTGGGCAGGAGGGACCCCCTTGAAAGCACTAGATGAGTCAGCCTTGCTCCGTCAACTTCCCAATGCTGGAGGCCCTTTGTGTGTCTGGCTGGGCCTGGCCTGAGTCTCTGTATGTGTCTGGGTGTTGGAGCATCGGTGTTTATAAACACACATCTTGCCTGAGTGATGTGTGTGTGTAGTGGGGATGTAGAGATGGACAGGGTATGGCTCACAATGCAGTGAACTCAGATATTCTTCCGGACACATACCATGGGTCTGAACCAATCAGGTCAAGGAAAGAGCAGTGGCACGTTGTTTCAGGGATGGAGAAGGAGATGAGGGTGGGTTCTGGGCAGCCCCTCACAGATCATGAGGAAAGGGAGTAACAGGGAGCAGCACCTTTAAAGCTCTCAACCTCACAGTGTGGGAATACCGAGTCCCTGGAGGGCCTGGGTGCAGATCAAGTAGAAGTAGCAGTGAGAGACAAGAGTGAAGACAAGGCCTGGAGCGTTTGGCTGAGGTTTTGGGATTCTATTACGGAGCCCTGGAGGATTTGCAGGAGCAGAGCCATGTTTGGGGCAGGGCGAATGCTGGGGAAAGGTGCCCTCACTGGGCCTTTCCAAACCTTTCAAGGTCTGACAAGAGCTGGATCCAGTGCATTGCTATCCTCGTTTCTCAGTTCCAATGCTTCCACCCCGCACCCGGAACAAACCCCACCGGGGCTGGCATTGCCTTTTTCTGGGAGAAGCTCCTCTGGGACTCAGAGGGCTGTTTCAGGGCTGGAGGAAATGACTGGGACTGCCAGTGCCTGCCTAACCTCAAGGGGTCATTTGAGGAACACGGAGGTCCCTAAGCCAGGCCCAACTCTCACCGTTTTCTGTAGGAAGAACTGGAAAAGCCAGAAGGTCTCATGGTCGTGTTCTACCATCAGCTGGAAAATCATCACCATCTCATGGAAGCCCTGCTGGTACTCTGGAGTGGATGGGGGGCCAGTGAGGAGGGGCAGGGGCGGGGAATGGCGGGGGGGTTATGGCGGAGCCTGGGCTGGGGCAGGGCACTGTCCCAGGAAGGAGTTGAGAAAGGGGAGCTGAAGGGAGGCCCCGCCCTGTGGCACACCTGCTTGAGTGTTGCAGACATAACTCAGGAGCAGGATCTTCTCCAGCCTCTTCTTATCGAGGAGGACATTGCCCAGGGGGTCTTTGTCATAGAGTTTTTTAATGTCGCATGCTAGGTTGGGGGCAAGGGACAGGTGGGCGTCACCAGATCACGTCTAGCAGAATGTCCATGGGTGAGTTTATTACCCCCAATCCAAGAGGGTAGGACCCAGGACATCCTGGGAAGGGGGCTATGAAAAAATTTACATCGGGGACTTCCTTGGTGGTCCAGTGGTTGAGAATTCTGCCAACGCAGGGCACACAGGTTCTACCCCTGGTCTGGGACCTAAGATCCTACATGCTGCAGAGCAACTGAGCCTGAGTGCCACAACTACTGAGTCCAGACGCCCTAGAGCCCATGCTCCAGGACAAGATGAAGCCACTGGAATGAGAAGCCCATGCAGTGCAACAAGAGAAAGCCCATGCGCAGCAACCAAAAAAGAAATGAAAAAAGATACATCAGACCACCAAGCTTTACCCTTCACCACAACCTGAGCTGCCTGGAGTTTTTCCTGCCTCCAAATCTTTGACCAGTCTGTACCCTTTGCCAGGAACGTCCCTCCTTCCTGCAGTTCAAATCCAACCTGGTTCAAGGCCAAGAGGGGAAGAGATGTAGACAACCAGCGAAAGAGCATATGCCCAGGGACACACACTGGGCCACTTGGGGCAGCCGGTGGAGCCAGGCTGTTAGGGTAACCAAGATTGAGCCGGCAAAATCCGCAGCAATGTGTCAAGGCAGCACCCAGAAACCAGGGCACAGACATGACTAGGAGGAGCCAGGGAGGAGGGCTTCCAACCCTCCCCTCTGCCGGGCCCGGCCCACCCTCCTCGGCTCACTGATGCTGTTCCGAGTCTCTATGAAGTTCTGGTGCAGGTTTTCCAGAAGGGGCTGAATCTTCTGGTACATCTGGCATAAGGCCTCATAGTTCTTCCTGTGAGGACAGACCCAAGGCTGAAGGAGGCATCCTTCCCTCCAGGCCAGTCGGGGGAACTCCGAGCAGTGCCCTTACCCAGGCGGTGCGTGCTCCCAGTGCTGCCTCCCATCCCCCCAACTTGCCCAACCCTAACCATCCTCCGGTGGGCACCTGGAGTGCAGGGGAGGTTGCTCTGCAGTCTGACCCCTGCACCTGAATCCTGGATCCATAGTTTAAGAACTGGATGTCTGCCATTAGGGGATATCATGACTTGGGGATATCACTGGCCCTCCCTAAGCCTCCGTTTCCTTGTCTGTAGAGTGGGGCTAACACTAGCACCTGTGCCTCAGGATTGGAAGGACTGGATGAGGCGGAGTTTTGTGCCCATCATTGGAATGAGCTTAGGTGTGTGGTGGGCTGAATGGTGACCTCCAAAGATAGGTCCATGCCCTAACACCTGGAACTTGTGAATATGACTTTCTTTGGGAAAAGGGTCTTTGCAGGTGTACTTAATTAAGGATCTTGAGCTGAATTATCCGGGTGGCCCTACATCCCCCAACTGTCCTGGAGTGGTCTCTGGCTGGCCCCTGAGCATGTGGATATTCCCTACCTCAAGAAGGCTGCACAGGCCTAGGGATGGCTGGGCTGGGCAGGGTGGCGGGGCAGTGCGAGGAGGTGCTAGGGTCGAGCTCAAGTTGGCAGGGTGTGGACTGGTAATCGTGAGCAGGTGGGGCATGCAGGGTCCAGGGTGGGGGTGGGGGAGGTGCCTGTGCCCCCTGTGTGGGGGTCCTGAGTCAGGAGAGCCATGGGGGTTTTGCCTCTTGAAAAGAGAAGTCCATCTGAAGGAAGCAGCCTGACCCTAGCAGGCTGGGGTGGGCGCCCCCTCCCACCTACACTGTCGCCTCCCTCTTGAAAGGATCTGAAACGGTCTACCTCCTCATGCTGTCCACCATGAGCCGCTCGTCCCGGGAACTCTGCCATGAGTAGTAGCCCGTGAGGAACTTCCAGGCTTCTGTCCTCACTGTGGGGTGCAGGCCCTGGGTGGGGGCACAGGTGAGAGGTGGTGAGCCCCCTGAATGCCTGAAAGAGCCCCCTCCAATGCCATGCCTGCCCCGTTGCCCACCCACGCCCCCAGTCCAGGGTGAGGCCGAGGGTAGCTTAGGACTGTACCCTTTCCAGGATGTTAACACAAATGAAGTCTCGTGACTTGGCCAAGTGACCGTTCTCGTCAAAGAAGCCATCCCATTCCGTCTTGTCAATGGGCGGTTTTCTCTTCACCTGGCAAGGACAACCACGTCAGCCCTCGGTTAGGAACCTTTGGCTTTTCTTTAAGAGTGAGTTTTAAGTGATATAACTCTGGATTTTGCAACATGAATCAAAATTCACAGCCTCTGATTCACTTCTGAAAATTTAACCCCAGGAAATTACTGAAAACATATAGAAAAATGCTGTATGCACAATAATTTTCATTGCACACCACTTACTAGAATGAAAAAGGCAAGCACTCTCTAAATGTTGTGCAATAAGGGAATAGTTAAGTAAACTATGGTTTATATGCTCAATGGAATATTGTGAGGCATTTAAATCGATACTTACAAGGAATGAATAATCTGGGAAAATACAAATGTTAATGGAAAAAAGCAGAAAGCAAAGCTGTATATTCAGTCTGCATTCTGTCTATGTACATACTCCATATACATGTTACATATTGTAAAAACCACACCTTATATACTCTTAAAGTGAATTAACCACTATAAAAATCCTGTTTGAAAAAAGACTGAAAAAAAAAACCCTGAAAAAAACCACCTAAAAACAAAACAGTGATTATCTTTGAATGATAGGATTATAAGTAATTTTCCCTTTTTCTTGTATTTTCAAGCTTTTCTATAACTATAATGTATACTTGCCTTGATAATGGAAAAATAAAATAAGTACTAATTGAACACATCTATGAGATCCATTTTACCTTTTCTAGAAGAGTAAAATGGTACATCATAAGGAATGGTTTCTGCTTACATAAGGGGTGTGTGTGTGTGTGTGTGTGTGTGTGTGTGTGTGGGAAAGGTGACTGCAGTGTGTGCAAAATAATTTAAAATGCTCATAAGGCAATAATTAGGAGTTGAATTCCTGTTGGAATAGGGGAAGATGCCTAGAGGAGTCTTGCATTGAAGAGAATATCTTGAAATGCCACATCTCAGTCTTGAAAGTATGCTGATGGACAGAGCTTGGCAGGTGACTAGACATGTCTGATATATATATTCCCAACTTTCCATTGATAGATACCTGAATATGCATAGGTGTGACTCAAACTTAAATTTGCATACAAGTCACCTGAAGATCTTAAAATTCTGATGCTGACTCAAAATGTCTGGGGTGGAAGCCAAGATGACACATTTCTAACAAACTCCCAGGGCTTGCTGGGACCACAGGTGTAGAAAGGTGTTAGAGACAAAAACAGCACTGGAAATTAAGAATTAGAGCCTACAGGCCCAAATTTGGGGTAATTTCTGCTAACTCTGTTTGGTAGAGATGGATCGAGCAATATAGTTTAATAACTCATACATGCTCCATCTTCTAAACCAAAATAGAATATATGGGCCCAAGAAGGTACAAAAAATCTCGGCCTCGGCCTAACCTTGGGAAGCAGGGTCTGCCCTGATGCCACGTCCCAGTTGTATAGACATTGTCGTCTGAGCTGATCAGAGCCAGGCTTCTGCCCTCTGACAGGAGTCATGTTCTCACAACCTGTACTCGGAAACTGCAACACTTGGCAGGAAGTAGAAGGGAATAGGAAGAGCAGGGCTGTGTCCTGGGATCTTTCACTATAGAAGGGAATGACTGAACTTTAGGAATACATTTCCTTATGAATTTTAGTCAGTTGGTCAATTTCTAAAAAAAAAAAGGGAGCTGTGATTTTGATGGGAATTGCATTGAACCTATAGATCAATTTGTGGAGAATTGATAATGCTATTGAATCTTCTGACCCATAAAACATAGTATATTTCTCCATTTATTTAGGTCTTCTTTAATCTCTCTCAGCAATGTTTTGTGCATTTTGGCATGTAGGTTATTCATATATTTTATTTATTCACACATATTTCATATTTTGGATGCTGTTGTAAAAGGTGTCATTTTTAAACTTTCAACTTCCAACTCCTCATTGCTAGTATTTACAGATACAGCGGATTTTTATGTATTAATCTTGTATCCTACAACCTTGCTAACCTCACTTATTAGTCTTAGTAGCTTTTTTGGTGGGTCAATAGGATTTGTTATATAGGCCAGCAATCAGCAAACTATAACCCATGGGCCAAATCTGGCCTTCAATCCATTTTTGTTTTTGTTTTTTCAAATAAAGTTTTATTGGCACACAGTCATGCCTGTTCACTCATTTGTTGTCTGAAGCTGCTTTTATGCTACAATGGCAGAGTTTAGTAGTTACAACAGAGATGTATGGCACACACAGACTAAAGTACTTACTACTTTGACCCTTAACAGAAAAAGTTTGCCAACCCTGACATAGATGGGCATGTTATCTGTGAATAAAGGCAGTTTCAGTTCTTCTATTCCAAGCTGGATGTCTTTTATTTCTTTCTCATGTCTTATGCACTGACTAGAACTTCAAGGGCAATGTCAAATAAAAGTGGTGAGAACAGACATCTTAGCTTTGTTCCTAATCTTAAGGGGAAGGCATTTGGGCTTTTATGATTCGGTGTGATGTTAACTGCAGGCTTTTTGTAGATGCCCTTTATCAGGCTGGGAAGCTCCCTTCTGTTCCTAGTTTGGTGAGAGTTTTATCAGGGATGGATGTTCTTCATCAATGGAGATGATCATATGGTTTTTCATTTTTTAGTGTGTTAATATGGTAAATTACATTGAATTATTCTGAATGTTGTCATTCCTTGGATAAACCCTCGTGGTGATGTATTATCCTCTTTAGACATCATCGGATATTATTTGCTACAGTTTTATTTAGGATTTTTGCATCATTGTTCATGAGAGAGCTTGGTCTATAATCTTGTTTTCTTGTAATGTTTTTGATTTTGATGTCAGGGCAATGTTGGCCTCATGGAATAAGTAGGGACCTATTCCTGCTTTTCAATTTTTTTTAGAATAGTTTGTATAGAATTAGTATTATTTCTTTCTTCAGTATTTGGTGTAACTCACCAGTGAAGCCAGCTAGGTCTGGAGTGTTCTTTGTGGGAAGATTTTTAACTACAAATTCAATTTTTTATTAGATTGTAGGATAGTGTTAGAAGAAATTATTTTATTTTTGACTTTTTAAAATTAGAGATTTATCAGAATAGGGTATTTTCCTTCTAATTCACTTTAAAAAATAAACAATGCAGGAAACAGCAAGGAATGAATAAATGCATAAAGCATAAAAATGATTGAAACCCAAAGAAATTAATTATGGAAACAAATGCTTAAGTTTCCTTAATAGTCGTAAACATTTTAAAAGCACTGGTTTTATTTTAAGCACTTTATATTTACAACTGTTTAATCTTCACAACCACCCATGAGGCAGGTGAGGTTGTTACACTGCTTTACGTGTTAGGGAACCAGAGGTCTAGAGGGTTAATTAGTGTATCTGAAGTCACACAGTAAATATCAGAGGTGAGATTGAACCCAGAGTTGTTTGGTGCAAGAGTCAGGGTGCTTAACTCCAATGCCATGCCACCAGGGAGTATCAAAGGCAAGGATTTTCAGTTTAAATAAAAGATATACATCCTACTCGAGCTGTTAGGCTTTCCAGGTGGCTCAGTAGTAAAGAATCAGCTTGCCAATACAGGAGTCTCAGGAGACACGGGTTTGATTCCTGGGTCTGGAAGATCCCCTGGAGGAGGAAATGGCAACCCACTCCAGGATTCTTGCCTGGAAAATCCCATGAACAGAGGAGCCTGGTGGGCTACAGTCCATGGGGTCGCAAAGAGTTGGATATGATTGAGGGACTAAGCATGCATGAGAGCTGTTAACAAAAGGTATACGTTAAAATTAAATGCCATAGAAAGATTAAAAAATAAATGATGAACGAAGACATGAAAAAAGGGTTAAACATCATGAAAGTGGCAAACTAATCAAAGCAATATGCGCAGAACACTATAGTAAAAGATATGGCATCAACATAATAAGGCAGAGATGATTAGAAACATCACAAGAGGGCACCTGCTGAGTGCTCGGAGAATCTGCATCACTAAACCTCTACCTGCAACAGCTGGCCATCTGCCTACTTTGCCTTGGCTGAATTTGTTTTTTAAAAGCCACTGACTTCTTCCAGTAAACTCTGCTTCTCTCTGCCCAGCCTCTTCCCTGTATCTCCCTGGACCCAAGCAAACTACGGGGCACCCACAAGAACTTGTAAGACATTTGCTAGCAAGCCAAGGACAAGCTCAAAAAGCCTGACCACCTGCAGAGGCCTGCAGGTTGGTGCGGGGGTGGGGGGCAGAGGCAAGGTGGGTGGCGATAGGAATTTCCACAGGCAGTCCCCTCCCTCTCTTCACTAGTACATCAACACCGCCTGTCTATGCCAGAAAACAGAATCTGTATCTGGGGTTCTTCAAAATAATGGAGACGGTGACCTCAATGGCCACTCAAATCCACCTTCATCCTCCTATATTCCTCTATTCCTTGCTCCGCCAACCTGTTAACACCCTGCCCACAATCTGGGTACAAGGACCTGGTCATCCAGGAGGAGACTCTGGTAGTCCGTGTGGTGCTGGGTACTCTTCAGCTCTGCAATAACACCTTTCCTCGTCCCCTAGGAAGAGTACTGCTAGGCAAGGCAGGTATGGAAATCTCTTCCCGCCTTTGTGGTGTACCTCAGCAGGGTGAAACTCCCTACCGGCAAACCTGGGGAACGGTGGGCCACGCTTCCCCTGGAGAAGGGGGCCAGAGGTGGGAGCCTTAAATGGTTCAACCTCTTTAACAGCTGTTAGTGGCCCTTGCTGCAGGCATACATCTTTCCAGCTTCTTTCCCCCACTTCATCATTAGGTTAAGGATTTTCTCCAGTATTTTTTAGTAAAATAAGAAAGCCACTGGAGGATAAGAAAAATTTTCTTGAAGGGGTTTTTGATGCCAAGTTGCTCTGAATCCTTATAGCAACAGTTGTTGTTTAGTCTCTAAGTCGTGTCCGACTCTTTGCGACCCCATGGTCTGCAGCATGCAAGGCTCCTCTGTCCTTTACTATCTCCTGGAGTTTGCTTAGATTCATGTCCATTGAGTTGCTGATGCTATCTAATCATCTTATCCTCTGCCGCCCTCTTCTCCTTTAGCCGCCAATCTTTCCCAGCATCCGTGTCTTTTCTAATGAGTTGGGTCTTCGAATCAGGTGGCGAAAGTATTGGAGCTTCAGCTTCAGCAACAGTCCTTCCAATGAATATTCAGGGTTGATTTCCTTTAGGATTGACTGGTTTGAGCTCCCTTGCAATCCAAGGGACTCTCAAGAGTCTTCTCCAGCACCACAATTTGAAAGCATTGATTCTTCGGTGCTCAGCCTTCTTATGGTCCAACTCTCACATCCCGCGTAGCAACAGAGCCCCCAATAAAGCCTGAGTTCAACTGTGGACAAGACATACTCCCAACAGTAACCATAACCGTCTCAGAGATTCCTACCAAGGAAAGAGGGAGTGTCTCAAGGAGGGCAGGCATATTAAGAGTAGACAGTTTGAGGGAGGGATGTGTGTGACTTGAGAGAGTTATCTGGGTGATATTTATCAACCCAGGTGTGGAGTGTGTATCATCAGAGTAGTATAGTTATCTTTAAAAAATGGCTTAGGGACTTCCCTGGTGGTCCAGTGGTTAAGATTCCACCTTGCAATGCAGGGGATGCAGGTTTGATCCCTGGTTGGGAATTAAGATCCCATATGCCGCAGAGCAACTAGAGATTCGTGTGATGCAGTGAAGAAGTTAGGTGCACATCAGAATGACCCAGAGGTGAAACTATAGATTGATGGGCCCCTTGCCCAGAGTTTCTGGTTCAAAAGATCTGGGACTCAAGAATCTGCATTCCTTATTAGACCAAAGTTGATGCTGATGCTGCAGACTCAGTCACCATGCTTGGAGAATCACTGAGTAGGAGATGGACTCCACAGCTTGGTTTAAATACCCACTCTGCCACTGACTGGGCTTCCCAGGTGGCGTTAGTGGTAAAGAACCTGCCTGCCAATGTGGGAGGCATAAGAGATGCAGGTTCGATCCCTGGTTCAAGAAGATCCCTGGAGGAGGGCATGGCAACCCATTCCAGTGTTCTTCCTGGATGAATCCCATGGACAGAGGAGCCCGGTGGGCTGTGGTCCATGGGGTCACAAAGAGTTGGACATGACTGAAGCGACTGAGCACAGCACAGCTGCCATTTACTAGCAGTGGGTCTGTAGGAAGTTGCTTAGCCCCACGGGCTCAGTGTTCTCATTTATAAAGTGAATATAATAGCTTCATCAACCTCACAGAGTTATGATGAGACTGACTGTAAAGAAATCATTTACAACAGTCATTGTACATAATACATGCCATATGACAGTTTGTTATTTTATTATTATCCTTCTCTAAATTTAGAGAAATGAAGAGAGATATAGAGAAAATTCAAATCAAGGCCTGGTGATAACTTGCAATAAAGCAGTAACATTTAAAACTCAGGGAGAGAGGTACCCATTTTGCATTTCTGCTTTTCTATGTATCACTCTCTAAATCACAATGATTAATGAGACTTGAGATTGGTTAAGGTCATTATAATTAGTCACCATGATTTTGAAAAATATCCAGTGTGGAAAATTCTGACTGAGGCTGAATTCTAATGAATAGCTACTCTTATTAATTGGACGTGGAAACCACCTGCTAACAAAAGCATTACTGCCACCTGGTGGCAGCATACAAAATTGTTGGCAAAAACACCGAGGAAAATTCAGCATCTTTAAGACAACTTGCAAACCAGGAACTCGTTAAAGTTAGAATGTCACATATGGGAGAAAAGTAACACCGGATTAGATAGAAGGGTAAAGGAAGGACTTGTGTTTTTCAGTCCTGTTGTCGGTGATGACGGTGAGACCAAGGTTTGACCTACCCTGCTCCACCTTCTAGGCCAGCTCAGGCTTCCAGTCCTTCCCACCCAACAGGGGAAAATAGCCCTAACAGGGGAAAATAGCCCTACTGCAAACCAGAGATTGGGGAGGGAGGGACTCGGAGCTGACGAAGAACACCCACCAGGATGAAGGAGGCCGACTGCCTGGCAGAGAGACTGTTTTCGGGAGAGAGGGTGGTCATGGCCCCTTCTGGCTGTCTTCAAGCAGCTTCTGACTGGAGTTTACTTGGAGCCCTAAGTGATGCTTTAATTAAGCAGGGGAAGGTGGTCTTCCTTTGGGGGATGCGTTGCTTTCCCAGGAGGATCTGGGCCTCTGCTGACCTCCCATACTCGAACAGAGCCAGCCAATATGTCATAAAGCCCCTGGAATGCTCGTCACAATGGCCTTGGAACATGGGAGCACTCAACTTTAGAGGTAAGACACACCCAAGAACCCAGGGGACTAAACCTCCCAATCACCCAGAAAAATTGTAGTGCTCACAGGATGTGTAATGGGGGCTGGGATCAGAGGACATGTAGACCAGCGTGCTGGGCTGATCAGGGAGGGTTTCCTGGAAGAGGCCAACCAGGAAGTCTTTCCATCTCTGGCTCTCCCTCTTCTGGGCCCCCTTCACTTGTTATCCCACCAGACTAGTACATAAACCTGGAAAGCACCTAGAATAGGAGATTTAGGTCTCTTGAGTATAACTTTCAGAGATTCAGAATCAGAATGTCTGGGCTGGGGACACGGGGAACTGTATTTTGAAAAACTCCCTGGGTGACTCAGATTAGGTATTTGGATGGTAGCTTCAAGGGGTAGAGATCAGTTTCTTTTATCTTTATATCTAGAGCATTAAAGACAGTGCCCAAGTGACTGAACAAATAATTTAATTGAAGAGTAAATGAAGCCCTTAGATGTCCTCTTACTTTCCTCTCTGTATATATTACAGAGGTTTCTACACGTGCTGCATCCCCACTCCGTCCCTGAGTTCCTTTTGGCCAAGGTCAGTGTCTGACCCTTATGTTTCCCCCTCCCAGTGCCAGCCCCACCTCCTGGCACTTGGTGGGTGCTCAGTATTTGCTGAATGAACCTGAGGAGCTGGCTTCTCTTGGCTCCAGCATCAGTTCTCCACCTTAAGCATTGCTTGCATTCCTATTCAGGTCTCAACCGTTAAAGCCATCTGGCTCTAAAGCATCCTTAGTCATTAGGAATAAGTAATTAGACCGACCAAATTGTAATCAGGAGCTTAGAGCTGGAGTGTGGACTCTGACCTCAAATTTGGATGCTCCCCCCTCTTCTGAGCCACGGATCCCCCAGCCATGAAATCAGAATACAGTCAGCCTCTGGGTTGCACGTCCTTATTAGCATAATGAATCAGCATCCATGTGGAAGTCTTCAGTGGACACAATTCACTGTCTCATTTACTGTTACTGTTCTGCTCGCTTGCAGCACTGTAGGAGGCCTTTTAAATCAAAACGCTTTATTCTCTGCCTCTCTCCACTACTCCATCCCAACCTAGGAAAGCGTGACAGCCTCTTCCTCTTGATCTGTTGCCCCTAGGTCTTCAAGGAGCAGGAGGTGGGGCAGCTTTGAGTAGGGGAGTGGTGGAATAAGGACAGGGCAGCCTCTAACAGGATACCTTCCTTCTGCGCCTTTCGAAGCAAATGTCCAGAGCGGGAGGCATGGCGAGGGCATTACTCACCATTTGGGATTATCTATGCCTCTGTTCCTCCACATCAATGACATCGACAACTGAGAATTAACTATGATTTTTGCCTCGAGAAACTGAGAATCAGGCAGGGAGCTGGAAAATCTGAGTGCTAAATCCGATGTGGCTTCTAAAATGAACATGACGGGCATAGATCATCTACTGAACTTCCTTTCACCTCTGGCTCCTTATCTGCAAATTGCAGATAATAACCCTTCCCCAATTAGCCAGTATAGTTTGGTCATATCACAAAAGCCTCATAGCAACTGCATGGAGACTTAATATTCAAACAGGACCCTGTGCTGAAGTGAGGATTTTGATCTCGTTTTCCCCTCTTTCTGATTCTTATAAGGATTTACATGTGTCAATCTCATTTTCTCTAGGGCTGAATGGTCCTTCCCATGTCCATTTATTTGCATTTACCAGCTCAGCTGGTAAAGAATCCGCCTGCAATGTGGGAGACCTGGGTTTGACCCCTGGGTCAGGAAGATCCCCTGGAGAAGGGAACAGCTACCCACTCCAGTATTCTGGCCTGGAGAACTCCATGGAATATATGGGGTTGCAAAGAGCTGGATGCAACTGAGTGACTTTCACTTTCCAAATTCTGTAGATTCTCCTGCGTTACATTCCCCACGTCCCTGATGGGGGCCCACTTTTCTGCTTTAAATTCCTGTATGTGGGGATTCTTCAGGGCACAAGAATCCCAGGTTTTAAAATATTATTCTTGGTATTAGAGTGTGGGTAAAGGTTGGTGAGATAGAGCATTTGTTATTAGAGAAGTCCTGGGAGGGAGAAAACCTCCCAGTCCATCTTTGCTCTGAGGACTCTGATTGTCCAGGGGCTGCCGGGACAGTGGTGGGGAGGCAGACTCGGAAGAGAGACTGGCTATGGGAATTTCTTGGTTATAACTTACCCCCACCCCCACCAGAGCCTATAAATCTATGCCTGTTCCACACTGCATATTTATTTGCTGTTTGTAATGCCGATCTGGGTTTGATCCCTGAATTGGGAAGATTCCCTGGAGGAGGGCATGGCAACCCTCTCCAGTATTCTTGCATGGAGAATCCCATGGATGGAGGAGCCTGGCAGGCTACAGTTCACAGGATCGCAAAGAGTCGGACACGACTGAAGTGACTTAGCAGGCACACACGCAGTGCTGATCTGTGGTACAGTTTTTCTGAACTTCTTAAATAGAAGAAGCAGGCAAGGGAACCCCAATGATACTGAAACATGCCTCAGTTCCCTGTATGGAACTGGTGAGAGGTGCCTGGCGGAGTGACATACAGCGCTGGTGCAATGAGAAGCTCGTGGGCTCTGATGCCAGAAAAACCCAGGTTCAGATCCTGACCCTGCCGCCCAGCCCCGATGTGAACTTAGCCCAACTTGTTAGGAAAGACCATTTCATTTGTGCTGTCTTTCCGCCCCTGCTCAGCATGTAAGAGTGGGTCTTAGGCCCGGGGCGCTCCCTTGCCAAGAGATAGGGAGCCCTTGCAGGCTATGCTGGGCTGACCGCCTCGTGTGGGGTAGTTTTCCCTGTTTTAGATTTAGTGTGTGCTCCTTTGTTCTGCTTGAGTGTGTGCATCATACGGCACCTGGCCAATCCTGCTGCTGTATCTCCACCCGGCAGGGAGAGAAAGGGGTCTTTTTGGGGCCCCGGGGGACCGATGCCAGCTACTGAAGCGGATCCTGCTCTGTCGCCTCTCTGCGTGAGTAAAGCACTCTTCCCTCCAGTGCCTGTGGGAGTCGTGTCTTTCTTGGTGACCCTGACACACTTGCAGACCATGGAGCAGGTTGACATTCCGGGCTGCTGCTGGCAGGCATTGCTGTGCTCTTTGCTCTCCTCCATGCAGTGGGACTGCTCCCTCCCCACCCCAGAGGTGGTAACAGGTGTCATTTGCTTGACACCATCTCTTAACCTTTCTGAGTCTCAGCATCGTATGTCCTGGGGCGGGGAATGATAGCACCTCATGGAACAGGTGGGTATGAAGCAGCCTGTGTTGAGAGCTGAGCAGGGTCCAAGAGCCCAGGGCGCGGGCATAGTCAGAAACCTCAGCATCAACATTAGTATTACCAATGCCCAGGAAACGTCTGTGAAAATCTCTATGAACTAGACTTGAGTCAAGATGCCGCCGGCTTCCACCAGGGTTGCAAGAAAATCAGTGAAAAAGTTCAAAGAGCTTGTGAGCCCGACAGTTCCTGTTTCTCTGCCTTTTTCCAGGAACCCGAGGACCACGGTTGCTATGAAAGCGGGGTGAGGCCCGTATTAGAAACCAAGTTCCTTCCAGTTCCCTTCATGTCAATGCGACATGACACGACTCTGTGAAATGAGATGCGCCGGGTCCCTGGAACAGTTATCAGGTAGCCTCCTTCAAAGGATGCCTACCCGTGACTGTCTAGTCTGGGCCATGCTACCTCTTGGTATAAATCACATGCATTCGGATTTGATTTCACCGCGAAGTGCCAACAACCTTTTATGCTAAAGCAGTGCTTTTCTCTTTGCCCCTGTTTGTGGGGAACCGGGATAAGTTTAGGTTTTCGGCAGCAGGTTTTCTGCCCTCGCCCCCATGGAGTGCGGTATTTCTGACAATGCTGGAGACAGCCGCCCCTCATGTGTCACTAGCAGGAGGGGAACAGAGGGCTGGGGCTTGGGGGTGGAGACAGCTGTCTTCTGAGCGTGTGGTGTTGGAATTCCCCAGAGCAATAGCCTGCCCAGCCACCTGAAGTCCCTGGAGCCAGTTGGGGTGTCCTGGGTTATTTGCTGCACTGGGGGCCAACCTCATCATCTTGGGGAGCCCTCCCTTGCTCTATCCTTCCCCTTAGTTAGTTAAAGATGACAGCGCTTGTCACCTTCAATCCAGCTGTCATGCACGCCAGGAATAACTCATAGGAGCAACTCGAGGTAGAAACCACCACAGTCAGCAAAGAAGAGGTGCTTTCAGCCCTGGGCAGCAGTCCCCACAAGCTCGCCCCTGCTCTGAAGGTGGTCTTGCTCCTTAGAGGGTCCTCATCATGGTTCTTCCTGACTCTTGCCCTCCAAGCACAGGACTCCGATTCTCAGTGAGAGGCTGCCTCTTTCATGCTGCGCTGTCTACTGCTCATTCAGTGCCCAGAAGCCCCTGTCTTGTCCCTGGACATCCTGACCATGACTTCCTTTTAGAGGGCCCCCGCTATGTACCTCAGGGGAGGGGCTTTGTATATGTCATTGCCAACCTTGACCGCCTGGTGAGGGCAACAGAAGCTACTTGCTTGGGATCGACCAGCTAGTCAGTGGGGAGCCAGGAACCTCCATACTCTGCTTGGACTGGCTACCAGCCAGGCCAGCTCTGTGTCATGTTAAGCTGACCCCCTCATCCTATGAGCAGAAGTGGGCATCTATGAACCCCTTGCTGGCTCAGGGGACCATGATCCCAGAACCCAGGCGGGAGGAGGGAGCTTGCTCTAACTCCTCATCCAGGCTTTAAAATAGTTATTCCATCCAAATTCAGAGTGTGCAGTGTTGGGGGAGATAGTGGGGCAGTGTTACAACCTACATGTAAAGAGGATGGAAAAGAGTGAAATGGAGAGGAAAAAGGACAAGGAATTCCAGCAAACTCCAGGGACGGCTAATGGAGAGAAATAACATGGCTAATTACATCTCTGAAGGCTATCTGTTCCAAAATGAATTTTTAATGAAAAAATAATGCATTTCCCCTACAACTGAAATCCAAGAAAAAAAGGAATGGGCAGCGTCTCCCAGCACAGGCAGGAGCCACTGTGTGTCCAGTGGTGTCTCTGACCACTTGACCTGAGTCCCTTCCCAGCATCATTACCCCTAGGGTGATGCAAAGCAGGCATAAGAACCAGCAGCGGGAACCTTGTACACACAGGGCTCCAGGGACAGCAGTGTGGACTGAGATCTGTACATCAAGCTCCATCACCTGTCAGAGCTGAGAGGGAGTTCTCTCCAGTAGTTCCAGGGGCCTTTTCTAGGTGGTGGTGTTCAGTCGCTCTGTCGTGTCCGACTCTTTGCAATCCCATGAACTGCAGCATGCCATGCTTTCCCTGTCGTTCACCATCTCCCAGAGTTTGCTCAAACTCATGTCCATTGAGTTGGTGATGCCATCCAACCATCTCATCCTCAGTCGCCTCCTTCTCCTTCTGCCCTCAGTCTTTTTCAGCATCAGTGTCTTTTCCAATGAGTCAGTTCTTCGTATCAGGTGGCCAAAGTATTGGAGCTTCAGCAACAGTCCTTCCAATGAATATTCAAGACTGATTTCCTTTAGGACTGACTGGTTTGATTTCCTTGCAGTCCAAGGGACTCTCAAGAGTCTTCTCCAGCACAATTTGAAAGCATCAATTTTTTGGCACTCAGCCTTCTTAATGGTCCAACTCTCACATCTGTACATGACTAACAGGAAAAACCATAGCTTTGACTATATGGGCCTTTGTCAACAAAGTGATGTCTCTGCTTTTTATTTCCCCTGCCCACCCCCTCCTATTCTTCTCATCAGGAGTCATGGATCTTAAATCCATGGGTATAAAACTCCTTCTGTGAAATTAAGGTTTATCCATGGCTTTGTGAAGAAGTGAGCCCCATTCTCCCCTCTTTCTGGGACAATCTGTAAGTGGGAATAGGGAGAGACGAGCACAAATTTTAGAGTCAAACAGTCTTAGGTTCAGATCCGAGTCTTACAATCTCTTTACTGTGTGACCCAGGGAAAGTTATTTAATTTCTCAGGCTCAGTTTCCTCACCTGTAAAATGGAGAAATAGTAGCTACCTGATATACTATTGTGAGGTTTAAATAATGTCTGTATGGTGCTTAGCACAGTGTCCAGCACAGACTGAGCAGTTGTTTGTGTTATTATTTCTTCCAGGACACATCTAGGCTAACATTGAACCTCCCAAGAAACTCTCTCCTGGGACCCCAGAGAAAGTTATTTAATTTCCCAGTCTCAGTTCTCTTACCTGAAAAAGGGGGAAAAGTAGCTACTTGATATACCCCAGCCTCAGTCAGCCCCTACCTAGCATGGCCACCTGGGCCAGGTGTTAAGAACCACAGGGACAGCTAGGAGCACCGAGCTTGGTGCTGACTGTTGACCTCAGACAGGCTGTTTGGTCAGAGGCCCAGCTTGCCCTCTGGTGCAAGAAGATGCAGCAAGGCTAGAGTTTGCAGGAGGCTTCTCCACGAAAAAACGTGACCATGATGCTCCAAGGTCTACAGGTGCCCAGCCCACGTTACCCTCAGGGCAGACAGATCCCTATGTCAGTGCTCTATAGCCACATGCTCACCCCTCAGTGGGTTCACACCCCTGTCACTCATTCTACATGAGAGCTCCAAAATCATGCATAACACCCCTCAAGTTCAGGAATACACAAGTGCCCCTAAACTGCAGGACCACAGGCTTTAGTATCATTCTCCACATAGTCACACCCGAACAGCCCCATCAAAGTGTGTGCAAACACACATATATACTGCCCTGCCCCACAACACACACATCCACACATTTCCTAAAGCACAGCATGACGTCAATCCAGGGCACCTCACCTCTACGCCAAACTTGCCATCTAAAGTGTGTCCTGCAGATGATGGGATGGTAAAGCCTGCCATGAGCACGTGTGTTTCTGAAAGAGAGGTGGGAAAACAGGCTTTTTATCAGTTTTATAGAAACAGAGCTTCTTTAGAAGATCAAGTTCCCTCCCGAGTTAAAAGCCAAAATGAAACCAGAAGCCGGTTTGTTGAATTAATGAGCCTCCCCAGGTGACTTCCTCAGGTCTAGCACTGGTACTGCTCTTGTGTTTATCAGCCACGATTACCGATGTTCTTTGGTCTACAAGTGAAATGGAGACGAGACTGAAGGGAAACCGCATTGGCTTTAGGGATCTTCTGTGGTAACCAGGCTGGCTGCGGTAGGACGGGGGCCTGAAGTTCAGTGATGCCAGGGCTCTCGTGAAAAGAAATGTAGAGGGCTTTAGCTGGACGGAAAACATGGCGGCCAGCGATCCAGTGGTGGTCTTGTAGGAAGCAGAAAGAGACAGCATTTGAGAATGAACTTCCATGTGAAGCAAGGCCATGAAAGGAAAAGAAATTCTAAATTGGGGGTTCTCCAGTTTCACTCCATCTTAGTCTTCTTCATGCTGATCCTTTAGTAATATAGGTCGAGTTACCCATGGCTTCAAATTCAACATCGTGTACAAGAGGTTTTGCTACTAGAGATTAGAAAGACTAGAAAAGTAAGGCGGGAAAGAACCGTGTTATCATGGATACATACAAAATTAGGACTTTCAGGAAGGTATGCATGTGTGTCAAATTTGATAAAATCTCATTTTACATGTTTTTTATACTTTCATAAAGTGTGTACTACAGAGTACATGCACGAGTGTGTATGCGTGTGTACACAAACACACACCCACCCTCAGGTACACACAATGGGCAGGTGGCAGGGCTGGCACAGCTGGGCCTAACCAATCCTGGCAGCAGATCACAGGTGGTTCCCATTCCAGAGAGAGCCCGAGCTGCAGAGGCCAGTGAGGGGTGGTAGGCCAAGGGCTGACTCTGGGGACTTCCTGGAGGGCAAAACAAGAGGACCCCAGGCGTCCAGAGTGATGGGAGGGGGCATGCCATGCTGGGGCCTGGGGAGGTGAAGGAGGTTGCTGAAGACCGAGTCCTGGAGGCAGAGAGGAGATCCTGACACACATCAGCACCTCACAAAGCAGGGAGGTCGAAAGTATTCCTTTCCCACCTATTTTTTCCTTTTCTGGAACAGTTCTATCCTCCAGACCCTGGGAGACTGAGAGCACTGGCCCTGACCTCATGAGTAGGTCCGTGATTGTTCTAGGGACCAGACACAGGAAACCTATTACTGGGATTCTCAGAAGGAGGCGTCTGGCTGGTGCCTAAGCCATGTCAGTTCGTGGGTCCTGCTTGGAGGACCAGAACCCCTGCAGCCTTGGTCCTGTCTTTGGGGCCTGCTCTGCTGGGAGAAATATCAATAACCTCAGATATGCAGATGACACCACCCTTATGGCAGAAAGTGAAGAGGAACTAAAAAGCCTCTTGATGAAAGTGAAAGAGGAGAATGAAAAAGTTGGCTTAAAGCTCAACATTCAGAAAACGAAGATCATGGCATCTGGTCCCATCACTTCATGGGAAATAGATGGGGAAACTGTGGAAACAGTGTCAGACTTTATTTTTCTGGGCTCCAAAATCACTGCAGATGGTTACTGCAGCCGGGAAATTAAAAGGCGCTTACTTCTTGGAAGAAAAGCTATGACCAACCTAGATAGCATATTAAAAAGCGGAGACATTACTTTGCCAACAAAGGTCTGTCTAGTCAAGGCTTTGGTTTTTCCAGTGGTCATGTATGGATGTGAGCGGAGAAGGCGATGGCATCCCACTCCAGTACTCTTGCCTGGAAAATCCCATGGACGGAGGAGCCTGGTGGGCTGCAGTCCATGGGGTTGCGAAGAGTCGGACTCGACTGAAGTGACTTAGCAGCAGCAGCAGCAGCATGTATGGATGTGAGAGTTGGACTGTGAAGAAAGCTGAGTGCCGAAGAATTGATGCTTTTGAACTGTGGTGTTGGAGAAAACTCTTGAGAGTCCCTTGGACTGCAAGGAGATCCAACAAGTCCATTCTAAAGGAGTTCAGCCATGGGTGTTCTTTGGAAGGAATGATGCTAAAGCTGAAACTCCAGTACTTTGGCTTTGGCCACCTCATGCAAAGAGTTGACTCATTGGAAAAGACTCTGATGCTGGGAGGGATTGGGGGCAGGAGGAAAAGGGGACGACAGAGGATGAGATGGCTGGATGGCATCACCGACTTGATGGACGTGAGTTTGAGTGAACTCCGGGAGATGGTGATGGACAGGGAGGCCCGGCGTGCTGTGATTCATGGGGTCTCAAAGAGTCAGACACGACTGAGCGACTGAACTGAACTGAACTGGGGGGCAGGGGGTGGGGAAGAACAGGAGTAGAGAATCTTAATTCTTCTGTGTGTGCAACTGTTTCACTTGCCCAGCTGGGGAGGGGCTGTACCTGTGGGGGGTAAGCTGCTTACCAGCCCTAACCTAACTCACCAGTCTGGTGGGATTATAAGCATGCCACATGCGGAAGCAGAGGGTCCTAAGAGGTTCCTCCTCCCACCACCTACTCCTCCCCTGTCCTGTGCCCCCTTCTCTTCTTCCTCCAGCATTCCAGGGATACAGCCTGCAGACTTCTCTGCCTTCTGTAGTCCTCGAGCAGCTGCGGACAGCTGTTATAGGAATTGTTCCTCCCCTTCATGGGCAGAACCCATGGGCTCATCTTTCCAGTGATGGGATTATACAGAAAAACATTTGGCCAAGGACTTGGAGGCAATCAGAGTTATGAGGGCAGTTCTTCTGTGACAGGATCTGAGAAAGACGATTCTACCATCTGAACCTGAATGGAACCCTGGCCTGGGCACAGGCTGGTCTTGATCCCAGAGTTGTAAACTGAAAGCTGAAAAAACACTTACAGCAACTCTGCTTCATAGATAGAGAAATTAAGCTCCAGAGTGGGGAAGTAACTTGCTCAAGGTCACACAGCAAATCAAAGGCAGACTTGTAAGTAGAATCCAGTCTCCTGCCTCCTGTCTTCGTATCTTTAGATCTCAGAAAAATGTGATGTTTTAAAGCCAGGCTTTGAACAAAAGAAGGGGGATGTACAGGTGAGGAGGGACCCTGATGAAAGTTTAATGAAGGAGTCGAGGAAGCTCTCCCTTTCTGGGGTGTAGGCGTTTTTTTTCCTTCTCCTCCCCTCTGCGGTCGGGCTAGGTGAAGGGCAGAAAGTGCTAGGTTCCTCTCATCCTGGGGGGTGGATAAGGAGCTGAGGGGAGGCAGCAGCCCTGGGTCAGGCATCACCTGCTACTCTGGTCTCTCCTGGAGTAGCAGCGGCTGCAGAAGCACGTGGTGCCACCGCACAGAGAAGCTGAGATAAGAAGGAGGATTGATCTTTCTGCTGCTTCAAAGAGGATGGAAGCTGTCCCTGTCACGACTGTTGATCAAAGTCTCTGCAGAGGATGTTTTGCGTGCCCTCCCCTTCCCTGCTTCAGGCTGTTGGAGCAGAAGTCCCACTCCTTCTCGTCATGCTGAGGCCTTCCTCCAAGTCTCCCTGAAAACTAGAGAGACATCCTCCAGCTAGAATCTCATAGCAGCTACCAGGAGCCAGGCGTCCAAATTCTCCATTCAACCTTTTCTCCAGGCAGCTCAGCCCAAGGTCATGACCCAGTCTATGGGAACTGATATTAGCCTCATTGTACAGAGGACAAATTGAGGCATAGAGAGGTTAAGTGACTTGTCCAGAGCTACAGGCTAGTTAGCCCCATTATTATGGAGTTACATGGCCCTTGCCCTCAGAAAGTCCCCTGGCTGGTGGCAGAGCCATGTTCTTGCCTCTGGAGCCGGTTCACTTAGCATGTGTAGACTCCAGAAAGACTGTGAAAATAACCTCTGTGAAAAAGGAGGGATAAGCCTATTTCTAAACTGTCTTATTTCAGGCATCTGGAAACATCCAGATTCTTTACTTTTACTTTGCCTCTTTTGCAGGACAGAACACAGATTTTTCCTTCCCCAGCCCCACCATCCCCCAATCTATATCCAACTGCCTCTATCTGCAAATATGCGCCTTATGTATGAAAATCCTTAAATGCTTATCTATTAAATACAGTGCCAATTCCAAATTCCTTAGCCTAGCCTTCAAGGTTCTGAAGAACTTTGAGAGCCACATGGCCTGTGGTTAAGAACTAGCTTGCCGGCTCCTCAAACTCTGAGATTTTGACCCGTGTATTATTTAGCAAGCAGTGTGTTGCTTAATTTCTAGTGTTTGGGGGATTTTCCAGATGTTCTCATTTTTGTTTCTTTTCTTTTATTCCTTAAGTTCCAAGTTTTCTTCTGGTATCATTTCTTTCTTTCTTTATTTTGGGAGAGGGCCTTACCATCTGGCTTGTGTTCCTCACCAGGGACTAAACCTGGGTCACTGCAGTGGAGTGCTGAGTTCTAACCACTGGACTTCCAGGGAATTCCTTCATTTCTCTTTCTCTTAAAGAACTTCTTCTTACATTTCATTTAGAGCTGGCATGCTGGCAATTAATCTTCTTGGTTTTCCTTCAACTAAAAATGTCTTTATTTTGCCTTTGAAAAACATTTTCACTGAATATGGAATTCTGGGTTGACAGTTCTTTTGTTCCAGCACTTTAGAGATGGGGTTCCACTGTCTTCTGGCCTCCGTGTCTTCTGATAAGAAATCTGTGGTCATTTAATTATGTTCCCTTATGTGTAATGTATTGCTTTCCTCTGGTGTTTTCAAAAACATTTTCTTTTTCTTTGTTTTTTTTAGCAGTTTGATTAAGATGTATTTGAATCAGGTTTTCTTTGAATTTGTCTTTCTTTTGGGGTTTGCTGAGCTGTTTAGATCTATACATTTATGTCTTTTCACCAAATTTAGAAAATGTTCAATCATAATTTCTTCAATATTTTTCTGCACCAAGCCTTTGCTCCAATCTGTCTGAGACACCAAAGATAGGAATGTTAGAGATTTTGCTCTTATCCTATAAATCCCCAAAACTTTATTTTTTTTTCCAATTTTTTTTCTGTTTTTCAGGTTAGATAATTTCTACTAATCTATCTTCAAGTTCTTTGACCCTTTCCTCTTCATCTCCATTTTGCCATTGAGCTCATGGAGTGAATTTTTTATTTCAGTTATTGAATCTTCAGTTATAAAATTTTCTTTTGGTTCTTTTTTTATAGGTTTCATTTCCTTCTAAGAGTTTCTGTCTTTCCATTCATTTCAAGATCATTCCTCCTCACTTCATGAACTATAGTTGTAACATATATGATATGTTTTATATGATATATGCTATGTGATGTAACAGTCTTTATGTGATAGTGTTCCATAAACAGTCCTTATGTGATAATTCCAATTGATGGAATTGATAATTCCATCAATTCCATTTGATTCCCTGGATCATCTTGAGGCCAACATCTGCTAATTATCTTTTTCTTTGAGAGTAGCTGAGATTTTCCTAGTTCCTTGTATGTGGAGTTACTTGGGGCGTTTTGAATGTGATATAATATTGTATAATCAATCCTGTTTATTTTAGACCCCAAGTCCTGACCTGCCTTCTGCTTTGGCTCAGTTCTGTGAATGCACAACTCAAGAGTGAGTTCAAGACTTTATACACAGATTTAAGAGAGCTTTTTTTCCAGTTCTCCATGCCTGACTTCACCCTCTATGGCTCCTAGAAGCCCTTTTCCTGATCATTGGGCTAGAAACTGGGGCTTTTAGCCTCTTCATGTTGTCACACACTTCCCCTGACTGTGTTCACTTTCTGGGTAAAGCAAGATAAGAGAGAGAAAAAGTTAACAGAATCTCCCCCCTACTCCCCACAAGGGCTGCTTTACTCAGTGTCTCCAGCTAGAGAGAAGGGTTTCCTCTCAGAGTTTTAGTCCTGCGCCACCAACGCGGCAGGAGTATAACCTCAAGACCAGGGCTTTCCTCACATCACACTCTGGACAGTAAATGAGAAAAAGTGGAGATTCCGCAACCCCCACCCTTCTTGCCATCCTGCAGGGTCCCTCTCCCCAATCCTCTGGTAAGAAGAAAGAGGGTTTTTCTGGAGTTCTTTCTGTTTGTGGCCACTGCACAGTCTGGGGTTCATGCTTTCTAGAGTCTAAGCTGGGAAATAGTGGAGGAAAAAATACTTAAGAAACTTACTTCTGTATTGGTCATTCTTTGAGTGTTTATTTACCTCTCCAATCCACCTTCTATTATTTATTTTTCAGAGTCCTTAGGCAGTGTTGTATGTAGCTTTTCCAGGGTTTTTATTTATAATCAATGGGAGGGGGAAAAGAAGTATGCTTATTCTATCTTAGCTATAACAGAAGCCTGTAGACATGTAGTTTTACATTGAAAGGTATGGGAGACTTGAACGAATTTTGCAAAAGTACTGCAAAATTTAAAAGAATGCGAAAGTCACTGTATTTATAAATTTAATTTGTCAGACTCACAACAATTTTACGAGTACCAGATCCTTGTTCAATTAGACATTTAAGTTACTTAGGAAAATCAAATATTTTAAATGTTCCTATGTAGTTGAAATTGTTTAAGCAAATTTAATTAAGTTGTAAATGGCACTGATTGTTTAAGAGTTTAGTTTTTCCAACTTGAGTTAATCAAACTTTAATTGAAGAAAAAGTGAAGGTCTTGTGCTGATTACATTACATTTATAAATAGAATAAGATCAGTAAGTGGAACTTAATCCTGAAGAAAAGCTTTGCTTTCAAATGTGTGTCCTTAGTAAATTGAATATTAATTTTAAAAAGGCAACTATAAATAGTATTTTTGTGTGCACAACACCCCCTCTCGGTTCAGTTCAGTTCAATCGCTCAGTCGTGTTCGACTCTTTGCGACCCCATGGATGGCAGCACACCAGGCCTCCCTGTCCATCAGCTACTCCTGGAGCTCACTCAGACTCACGTTCATCAAGTCGGTGATGCCATCCAATCACCTCAGCCTCTGTCGTCCCCTTCTCCTCCCGCCTTCAATCTTTCCCAGCATCAAGGTCTTTTCCAAGGAGTCAGTTCTTAGCATCAGGTGGCCAAAGTATTGGAGTTTCAGCTTCAGCATCAGTCCTTCCAATGAATATTCAGGACTGATTTCCTTGAGGATTGACTGGTTTCATCTCCTTGCAGTCCAAGGGACTCTCAAGAGTCTTCTCCAACACCACAGTTCAAAAACATCAATTCTTCGGCATTCAGCTTTCTTCACAGTCCAACTCTCACTTCCATACATGACCGCTGGAAAAACCATAGCCTTGACTAGACAGACTTTTGTTGGCAAAGTAATGTCTCTGCTTTTTAATATGCTGTCTAGGTTGGTCATAACTTTTCTTACAAGGAGCAAGGGTCTTTTAATTTCATGACTGCAGTCACCATCTGCAGTGATTTTGGAGCCCCCCCCCCCAAAATAAAGTCTGTAACTGTTTCCATTGTTTCCCCATCTATTTTCCATGAAGTGATGGGACCAGATGTCATGATCTTCATTTTCTGAATGTTGAGCTTTGAGCCAACTTTTTCACTCTCCTCTTTCACTTTCATCAAGAGGCTTTTTAGTTCCTCTTAACTTTCTTCCATAAGGGTGGTGTCATCTGCATATCTGAGGTTATTGATATTTCTCTTGGCAATCTTGATTCCAGCTTGTGCTTCATCCAGTCCAGCGTTTCTCATGATGTACTCTGCATAGAAGTTAAAAAAGTAGGCTGATAATATACAGCCTTGACGTACTCCTTTCCTGATTTGGAACTAGTCTGTTGTTCCATGTCCAGTTCTAACTGTTGCTTCTTGACCTGCATACAGATTTCTCAGGAAGTAGGTCAGGTTGTCTGGTATTCCCATCTCTTGAAGAATTTTCCACAGTTTGTTGTGATCCACACAGTCACTCTGCACATACACTAAAAATCAGTGATGGGGGATCACCTCCTCCAGAGATGATGTCACTCTCAGAGCACTCTCACTGTTGGTAAAATGTCTTTCTTTTTCCCTGAAATCTTGGGGTAGTGTGGACTGAACAACTTTCAAAGATTGACTGGCATGTTACTTTACTTCTTGGAGACTCAGTTTTCTTATCTGCAAAATGGAAATAAAAAGAACCTACCTCTAAGGTTAGTTTTAAGATCCAATAAGATGGTGTATGTAAAGTGCTTGTGTGTGTATGTGTATGTAAAGTGCTCAGCATAGAAACTGTAGCAGTTGGAGTAGAAGCAAAAGTAATAGTAAAGCTATTACTATTGCTAATGTTGTGCTCTGAACCAGTTCCCAGAGGTGCCAGGCCCTGGCACTGGGAGAGGCAACGAGAAAACCAAACTGACATGGGGTTGGCAGGAGGACTCTCAGTCCTGCCCTACCTGCATGGCTGTTCCCTCCTTGACCCAGAGCTCCTGCCAGTGCAGGCAGCTGTCTGGTGTTGCCAGATAGTGGGTGAAAGATGCAGAGCTTGGCAGAGAGACCCATATTCAGACCCAGGCTTTGCCCGTCCCCCTAGGTGGTTTGGAAAAGATCCCCAGGCTCTAAAAAAACAAGCCTCTGTTCCTTCCCCTACCCATGGAGGTGAGGATCATGATCCCAGTGGGTAGCTCTGAGTCTTCAATGAGGCCCTGTGCAGCGTCCAGCTCAGTACCTAGCATGAGCACATATACAGGGCTTACCGTATATCTCCGCAGGGTGAATTTGATTCCAAAATGGATTCTTCTGCTCCTGGTAATCCAGTTATCTGCACTAACCCAAGTTATCTGGCTATCTTGTCTACACTGACCCAGCTTATCTGGTTAGTTTGTCTATGCTGACTCAGCTGAGGAGCAGAAGGCCAGGTCCTAGTCCTGGACCTCGATACAGGTCAAACCCCTTCTTCTCCCTGGGACTCAGATTTCCAATCTCTAGGTTGGGTATAATAATCCCCATTTTGGGGCCACTGGACCCACATAGCTCAAATGGCCTATGGATGTGGAGAGCTTAGTTCTGAGGGGCCGGTTTGCCCTGTCAGACCTAGGAGATCTGTGGGCAGAGCAGGATTCCCTGGCCCCTTCTCACTACGACCAGAAGTTGTGCTTCTTAGGGCTGATAGTCGGCTTCCATTATGATCAGGCCTGAGAGCAGAAGCAGGCAGCCACCTGCAGGCCTGTGTTCTGGGTCATTCATTCATCAGTCCAGTGCTCACTCCTTCACAGAAAAGGCAGAAGGGGAACTCCTGGGCACCAGTGCCATCCATCCTGCCTCTGCTCGAATCCCCCTGCAGCCACTGCTGGCTCCCCTGCAGCTGCACTCCTGTGTCTGGGGGTCTGTTCCTTAGCACTGCCATGGGTGGCCCCCCAAGGAGTTTTGTGTGCCTGCCTTTGAGTCTTGCAACCTCAATCAGCCATGCCCAGGCTCACTGCAGCAGCAGCCATGTCCTTCAAGGTCAACTCATGCCCTTCCCTTCTGCCAGGAAGCCCTCTTGGCTCATCTAGCCCATGCCACCCTGTCCATTCCTGGAGAGTCTGAGCCCCACCCTTTGTCTCCTGCTCATACTCTGTCCTGCCCTGGCCTCTCCCTGTTCTTTAGGAGGCTCTGTCACCTCATCAACACTTTATGTGGGAGCTTCAGAAGGGAATGCCCAGAACACCTTCTCTTCCTCCCTGACAGTCCTACTCTGGGGTGGGCCCAGAGGGGCTCTGAGGCTGTTGACTGGTTGGGTGGGGGGCTGGGGCCAGCTCTTGGCTGTGTTCCTCAAAGTATAGGCTGCAAAGAGGGTCTTAAGCCCCCACAGTGAGACCCAAAGCTCCCTGGGGAGCAATCTCTGGTCTTAATAATGAGAACATCTCCCATATATGTAGGGCTTCATGGATTCAGAAGGTCTTTTTCATCCCTGCAGCCGTTTGATAGAGTGAGTTTGATGACCTCTGCCTGCAAAACAGACATTCAGATATAGAAAAGAAAAGCTGGATCTCCCAAGGGTGCAGAGGTGCTAAGGCAGTTGCCCTGGCTAGAACCTCAGGTTTTGTTTGACTTTCAGCCTCTTAATCTCTGTCTCTGACTTGCATGAGGTGAGGTGGGAGGTGGTACAGAAGTGAGTGAGCGCCTGCCTGCAGCCTTTCTGTGCTTCCTTCAGTCTTCTCTGCTGGAGAGGGGGCAGACCAGGAAGGAGGTGGAGCAGAGAAGCAAAGCTGGGGACTCTGCATCGCATCAGCCCCCATCACAGTATCTGAAAGCCATGGGGGCGGGGTGGATGTGAGTATAGGCCTGGCGTCCCTCCACCCTGCTGTCCCAGCCCTGGACACGGGGACCCTGTGAATTCCCATCCCAGGCTCCTTCCTGGTATCCTGAGAGGCACAGATCTGAGTGTCTCTAGAATGAGCTGGAGGTGAGGTTGGAGAAAGCAATGATCTCAGCTAGAGACTGCGATCTAGCTCAGAGGCCCCTGCCTCCTCCCTTCCTGCACTGTATCCCAGGAAGATTTGCTGTCTGAAATCTCTCGTCCTTGTTTTCAATAAGCTGGCCTAGAAGGGTCTTCCCCTTTCTGGATAATTTTGCTCTGGTTCATTTTCTTCCTTTCTTTTCTTTTCACCTGACTCTAGCACAGCCTGTCAGCATTCCTTCCCACTGGCCCAGCAGAAGCTGCCAGGAGAGGAGCTTGAACGTGTGTGTGTGTCCGTATGTACACGTCCCTGTGTGTATTTCCTAAAGACAGGGCAGGACTCCCCTGTCAGACGGGCAGGGACCCGGACTTGCTCAGCAGAGCTTGCAGGAGAGATGACCCCCAGCACCAAGCTTACTGGCAGGCTCAGGAAGTGGAAGCTGCTGGCAGTCAAAAAAAGCCAGGCCAACTCAGTAGCCACCTTCCAAAGGTTTGGCTAGGGCTGCCGGCAGACGGGAAGATCTGATGCTGAACTTAGGGCCAGTGAGGAGTGGTGGAAGGAACCAGACCAGAGCTGGCAGCTAGAGGACTAGACACATGGGTGAATGTCATAGATGCTCAGCATTGGCAGGGAGTGTGGAGAAGGCTCAGCACAACCCCTCATTATCCATATGGGGAATCTGAGGCTCGGAGGGGTCAGGGCTTGGCCAGGTGTCACAGAGCAAGGTTGTTCAGTCGCCCAGTCGTGTTCACCTCTTTGTGACCCCAGGAACTGCCGTGTGCCAGGCCTCCCTGTCTCTCACCATCTCCCGGAGTGTGCCCAAGTTCATGTTCATTGTGTCAGTGATGCTGTCTGGCTATCTCATCCTCTGATGCCCTCTTCTCCTTCTGCCCTCGATCTTTCCCAGGATCAGGGACTTTTCCAATGAGTCATCTGTTTGCATCAGATGACCAAAATACTGGAGCTTCAGCTTCAGCATCAGTCCTTCCAGTGAATATTCAGGGTTGATCTCTCTTAAGACCGACTGGTTTGATCTCCTTGCTGAGGAGCAAGGTAAGCTCTGAAGATAGATCTTTGGGGTTTTTTTGGTTTTGTTTCTTAATTTTATTGAGGTATAGTTGATTTGCAATGTTGTGTTTAATTTCTGTTATACAACGAAGTGACTCAGTTATACATACACACACGTATTCTTTTTCATATTCTTTCGTTATGGTTTATCCCAAGATATTGAATACAGTTCCTTGTGCTGTATAGTAGCACCTTGTTGTTCATTCTGTATAGAATAGTTTACATTTGCTAATCGCAAACTCCCAACATGTCTCTCCTCCAGTCTCCACCCACTTGGCAACCACAGTTTGTTCTTTATATCTGGGTCTGGGTTTTTTCACAGGTATATTAATTTGTGTCATATTTTAGATTCCACATGTAAGTGATATCATATGGTATTTGTCTTTCTCTTACTGACTTGCTTCGTTTAGGCTGACAATCTCTGGGTCTATCCATGTTGCTGCAAATGGCCTTATTTCATTCTTTTTTAATGGCCAGGTAATATTCCATTGTATGTATATTTATACCACACCTCTATCTGTTCATCTGTTGATGGCCATTTAGGTTGCTTCTGTGTCTTGGCTATCGTGAGCAGTGGTGCTGTGAACACAGGGATGCGTGCATCTTTTTGAAATATAGTTCTGTCTTGATATATGCCCAGGAGTGGGATTGCTGGATCCTATGGCAACCCTGTTTTAGTTTTTTTTAGGAACCTGTATACTGTTTTCCATAGTGGCTGCACCAGTTTACATCCTCACCAACAGTGTAAGAAGGTTCACTTTTCTCCACACCCTTTCCAGCAATTATTATTTGTAGACTTTTTAATGATGGCCATTCTGACCAGTGTGAGGTGGTGTCTCATTGTTTGATTTGCATTTCTGTAATAATTAGCAGTGATGAGCAATTTTTCATGTGCCTCTTTGTCTATGTTTTTGTCTTCTTTGGACAAATGTCTTTTTAGGTCTTCTGCGCATTTGAAAATAGGTCTTTGGATTTCAGGTTTTTTTTTTTTCTTTACAATGCATCATGTCACGTTGTTTGAAAATCAAAAGCTGGAAAGTGTATTCATCTCTATTTGTTGCCCCCTTCCCAGGTGCTTCTTAGTATCAGAAACTCTGATGAGCCTCTGTGAGATCTAGGAGTCCTGGAGGCCTGCTCCCTCTGTGGCCGGGCAGGACCTACTTACTATTCAGAAACTAGCAGAGCTCCATGAGTTAATGACTGTGCCACAGTAAAGCTAAGGCAGACTACAGTGGGATGTGGGGAGGGGCAGAGAGGAAAAGGAGGGAATTTTACTCACTTACACCTTGTGTTGTTCCTAAAAGGTTTAAGGTGGCTAGGAGGCTGTGTATCCATAAAGGTCTCTAGAGTATGACCTGACCTCGAAGGAAAAACAGGATACAAAGAGGACAAGACAGAACAGGCATTCTAGGAGGAGGGAATAGGTTGTGCAGAGATATAGTACATGTGTGAGGCTTCACGAAGCTCAAGGTGGCTGGAAATGTGAGGGCAGTGGGAAATGCTGAAGGAAAGGGGGACTCTACTCAGACTCCCTAATAACCAGCCCACTGTGGGCACTATTATGGATAAACTCACATCTTCCTAGGCTGATCTCCTTAGCCTTAGTCACTGTATAGTCTCAATAATGCTGTGTAACAAACCCTTGGAATTCAGTGTTTTGAAATAATAAGCATTTAACTTACTATTCTGTGGGTCAGCAATTTAGGTTGGGCTCTGCTGAGTGGTTCTTCAGGTCTCAGTTGGGCTCATTCACATCTCTGGAGGTTGGCTGGTCACTGACTGCCCTAGACGAGCCTTGGCTGGGGTGACTATGATGAGTTGGCTCTGCTCCACGTTTCTCATCCTCCAGTAGGCTAGTGGGGGTGTGTTCTCATGGTGATGGCAGAGCACAAGAAGGCAGCCTCTGATGTCAAAGCACATTTCAAGCCTGCTGGCTTCCCATAGGCCCAGGCAAGTCATGGCTGTTCTCAGGGGCAGGGGAGGATAGGGAAGAGCAATGCAGAATCCCACAGTAAAGGGCATGGACACGGGGGCAATAAAGCACTGGGGCCATGAATGTGATCCACCACAGTCGTTTTCCGTCCAGCCTTGCTTGGTGCAAGTATCCGCACCTGCATCCTTGGACAGGAGCAGAGCAAGCCTTCAGGACCTAGTTCAAGTCCTGCCTTCTCAGGGGAACACTCCATGATGGCTTAGCTCTCAACTTCTTGGTCCTCTGAGGGCTCAGGTAGGGGTGTGTGTGTGTGTGTGTGTGTGTGTGTGTGTATTGTGTTGTCACCTCAGTGAGATGACTGGATCTAGTGAGTGGTTGCCTGCTGGTTTTTTTTTTTTTTTTAAATCATACCACCATGCTGGGCTGTGGAGCTCAGAGGTGAATTAGAGATATCCCCTGCCCTCCAGGATGCCCAGTTCTCTGAAGGAGACACTCCTTCCAGCAGTGACAACCCAGCAAGGACCAAGACACAAGATCATGGGGCACAAAGAGAGACCAGGGGTGTTACTGGGCCTAGCCTGGTGGCTAGGAAAGGCTTCCTGAAGAAGGTAGAACTTCATTGGCATCTAGAAGCAGAGTCGAGGACTAGAAGCGGACCAGTAGTTCTAGGCAGATCTGGGAGAATCTGTCCTGTGCAGAGGGCATAGCATGGGAGAGGGCAGGAGGGATCAGGTGGGTGTGTTTGGGGAATGGCCGTGGTTGTGTGAAGCTGAACCCAGGGAGGTATGTTGGGGAGCGTGTGGATGGGCCTGGAGAGGTTACACGGACCCTGTCACTGTATCGTGGGTGTTGGTGCAGGATGAGGGTGGTCATGAAGCTGAGCTGGAAAGCTGGCCCTGCAGTGGATGGGGAAGAACAGAGGCTGAACGAACATATAGACAGCAGTCCAGGGGTCACATGAGGAATGTCTGATCCGGGCAGAGGTAGTAGAACCAAAGAAGAGGGGGTGGTTTAGAATCTGCTGGGCTTGGTGGCCTGAGTCATCTTGGGCCCAGAATTCAGGCGCTGGGACCCCCTACAGCTCCAGAGACTGCCCGCTGGTTAGAAGTCGTTGGACCTAGGCTAGGGTGGCTCGGGACCCCCAGAGGTCAGGGCTCTAGCCTCCTGGGCTGGGCCTGGGCTGCTGACAGGTTTCAGGGCCTGACTCTGCACAGCACCCACCCAGGGGCCCCGGCCTTGCTCAGGAGCAGCCTGGCACAGCCCGTCTCCCCCGCCCCTGCTTCTTCACTGGGCACATCCTGACACGACAGCACTGCTGACCGAGAGCAGAGGGGCCTTGAAACAGCCACCAAAGAAAGGAGGTGTCCAAGCAACATCCCAGACCTGCTCCAGACACCTCACTCATGCCACAGGCCTGAGGGGACCGACTGATCACCAAGGAGGACCCAGGTTCCATGTCCACTCCGTGGGGAGCTTTCGAAGACAGCCCTGAACGGCCAACCTCCTGTTTTCCACCAGAAGTGGAAGTCTCAGCCCCCCGGGGAGCCTTTGGTGCCTTCTCCCCTTACCTTTAGCTGACATTGGCTCAAGGAGCACCCCTTCCTCCGCCACGGTGTCCTCTGGCCCCTGGGCTCCCTTTGAGAACTTGTCGAACTTGTCACTAACTGTGCCCCGCCGGCCCAGAGCAAGGGCTTCTCCACTTTGCCAGAGCCTGAGACTGGCTCATTGTGCAGGTGGCCCAGACTGCTCAGGGCAGTGACGCCCCTGAATCTCAAATTAAGAATCCCCTGGGGAAGAACCATGCTCTGCTGAAGTCTTTTCTTTCCTTCTTTTATTTATCAGCAGGAGCTGGGCTTTGGAATAAGCTCAGGCTGCAGAATCAGGAAGCCTGGGTTCCTATCATTTGACTTTGGGAAACTTCTTTCGGCTTCAGTTCCTGCAGCTCTAGAATGATGCTAATAAACCTCAGAGGCTGGTCTGTGAATCCCTTGGCACATCATAGGTGGTAATTTTTTAAATTCATTAATTCAATAATGTGCATAAGAAGTTATCACACACCCTCGATTCCTAATACATGGGGAAGCCCCAGAAGGGAGAGATCCTTGAGGGGAAGGACCTTGTAGAGTTCACAGGTGTATCCTGTTAAATGTTCCTGCCCCACACCCTGCATCAAAGGACACAGATCAGAATAAATCCAGCCAGCAGGTCCCAGAGTTGGAGACCTGGGACCAGGTCAGGCTTCTGAGGCTGGGGTTGGAGATGGTGGCATGGGCTGGGTGATCAGGAGGAAAGAAGTGAGCTGGGCCTAGCATTTTGAAAGGCAGAGAGGATAGAGATAAGACATCCTCATAAACCCAGTGTGGTACTGATCAGGGGCCCTTTAGGGGACCTTCTCCCCTGGAAGGAAGAGACTTTGATCTATGAATACTTGGTCTCTTGGTTGACAAGGGTCATGTCCTACTGGTCTGGCCAGGGAGATCAAGCAATCCTACATTGCAGGCCCTGGGCCAGGTCTACTCAGGCCCAGGATAGTGGGGCAGCATGGCCTTGCGCCTCTTGGGCATCCTGGAGCATTTTCTGCCACAGACCCACCTGGGCAATGCCAGGGGTTTTGCTGCTGGAATTGGAAGCCTGGAAGGGGAGGGGTCCTGGGATACAGAAACTGCACAAGGACCAGGAGGTGGCCCTCCGAAGATCTGGAGTTCCTGGGTGGAGGGAGTGTCTTAACCTCTGGTTAAGATGCAGAGGGGGTGGGGAGAACCGTAAAAAGGCAGAGCACACCCAGGGCTCCTCCAGAGCAGGAGACTGTGCCTCATTTTCTCCCTGGAGCACAGGGCCTGGTGCAGTAGCAGTGGGAGTGTTTGTCAAATTGGTTTGATAAGAAATGTAGAGTGAGATACAGTCACAGAGCGGGGAGACCGACAGACAGAGAAGCCAAGAGAGGGAAAGACATGCAGAGCCAGGTAGAAAAACCTAGAGAGATAATGGAAATGGAGAGAGGAGAGAGAGGAGAAATAAAACAGAGCAGAGATGGAGAAGGAGAGAGAGAGAAGATTGTGTCTTCACCAAGTCCCAAAATAGCAGCTGCTGGTGCCGGCAGCCTGCCCTGAGATGGCCCCTTAATTGGGGCTGAATTCAGCATTCTCTGAGCCCAGCACAGTGTCACTGAGGACGGCATGTGCTGGGCCAAGGTTGACAGAAAGGGCCCAGCTGGAGCTGGGATGTGCCTGGGGTCCGTGGCTTCCTGCCCCAGGCTTCCTACGCCCCCTCCAGCTCATGTTATGCACACTCAGCTCACGCAAGGATGCTGCTCTGAGAAGGTGGCTCAGCCTGGGGAGATCAGGGCCTCTTCTGCTCACCTGAGGAGGGGGGAGAGGGATTGGGCTGAGGGAGCAGGGAAACAGTGGAGGGGAACAGAGGCTCCTTGCATTTGGGAAGAGACAGTGGCTGGAAAATTGGATTCTTGGTGCTATTAGTTCAGTACAAGTTGTACTTTCACAAAACGATCTTAACAGGCTGATTTGTCTGCTCACCTGCTCTCAGCCAGCACCCAGCAGTGTGGCCCCAGCAGCCATAATCTCAGTACCACCCTCGCTCCAATCCATTTCCCTGCTGCATGGGAAAAAGGGCTGGTCCTGTGTCTTAAGGAAACACAGCCCCTGCTCCAGCCAGGTATAAAAGGAGGTCTGGCTGGATTCCATTTCCCCTTAGGGCAAAATGAAAATGCCTGCTATTCCTTGTGCTGTGAAGAATTTTTGTTGGATGCCAAGAATTTTCCAGCACCATAAAAATCAAGGCTAGCATATAAGGAGAGTTGAATTGATTGACCATCACCTACTCCCCTGCTCTGGCACATGGAAAATTTGAAACTTTTCCTGTAGACTTGTGCCACCCCGTGCTTGTGATGCTCAGTATTGGGTTAACAAAAATTTGTTAATAGGCGGTTATATGGAAACTGTCCCAGACCCAAAAGAAGAAGGAAAGGAAATTCATATTTGTTGAACACATTTTTATATGCCAGGCACTGTGCTAAACAGGTTTCCTTCTGTTGCATCATTTAACCCTCTTAACAGGCCTGTGATGTTTTTATTATAATTTCTGCTTATGACATGGGAATAGTGACTTGAAAAGATTAGGTAATGAGCCCAGGTTCACCTAGCTGGTCAGTGGAGTAGCTGAGACCCAAACCCCGATCTTCTTGCATTCAAAGCCCATTTGACTATGGCAGGTGACCCAGAGAACATCAGGGAAGGCCTGCTGCTAGAAGCAAGACTGAGGGCTGTCATTGAAAGTGGAGTGAGCAGTCTTTAGGAAATTGGGGGAAAAACTGATAGGCAAGGTGGCTCTCCTGGGCCTTGATGGGCCTGGGTCTGAGGTGTCAGATGGTGCAGGGGTATCAATAGGAAGCCTAATCCCATGGGGCCAAGATTTTAGTTTGTGTTCACCTGGAAGCATACTCTGAAATGATTAATATGCAGAAACTCTATTGGAGAATGGCCTCAGGGCCAGTGTTTGTGGGGGAGGAAAAGGAGCAGGACTGGGCAGAGGGAGAGGCTGAGTTGCAAGGCAGTCTCAGTGATAGTCTCAGCTGATTCTGCAGGAGCTCTGATGCTGGAATGATCCTTCAGAGTTGTCTTGAGTTGGGGTTAAGGAGCTGGGCCTTTATACTGTGTCATTGACCAGTAATTGGGTGTTGACTGCTTTGGGAAGGGAATGTGATCTTGGACAAGGACACTTTCTTCAGAGACAATTCCCATAGAGAGTGGAGAGATGAGAGCTGTCAGACAAGCACCTCCCAACAACTGTGAGAGTGAGTCCTGTAAGGGCCATCTGGGTGGGGCAGCACAGCCTCCATGGCAAGGTTTCTCACTGACGCCAATGGGAGAGGTGACTGGAGACAACACCCAGGCATAATAAAGACCATGGATGAGGATTTCATAGGGTCAGGTGTCCTACAGCCTATGGGAGAAAGAGAAGGAAACTGGACTGAGGAGTTCTGGCAGGCAGCTTAAAGTCTGAATATTTCCCCTCTACTCCCTGTACCAACAATGCCAGATAGAAGAGGTGCCCAGGATGGGACTGTGAAAGGAAAAAGCTGAGGACAAAGTCATCCTCTGGCTAATGGGTCATACAGAAAGAACCTGAGTGCCTAGCCCTGTGTGGATCTGCAATGAGTAGGAGGATAAGGAGAGAACAGAAGAGACAAGTGAAGGACAAGTTGGTCCTGTCTCAAGGCAGCACATTCTGGGTAGGGGTGCCGCTTCATGTGTGGGAGCAGGCAGAGAGCAGCACACGGTGTGCTCCCAGGCTGCTTTGGGTGGTTCTGTCAGATCTTGGGGTAAATTAATTCAGAGAAGGGAGCCAGCAAGGTGGGAAAGTCAAGGAGAGATTCTCAGAACAAGAGACTTAGGATGAGCCTTGAATAACAGAGAGAATTCAGGCAAGCAGAGATCCATGCTCCTGAAATGTCCTCCCACTTCCCTGCTCTGCAACCTTGAGTGAAGGGAGTCAGTATTCACCCAGGGCTGGTCCATCTCCAGTAAGAGGTGACCCAGAGACGCACCCAGTTCTTTCTTTTATCTTCATAAACCTTTGCTTTCTCAGGCACCCTGGATCTATCCGTGGTGCTGAATAACAGGGCGCTTGTCCTAGCCTCACCTGGGGAAGACCAAGTCTGCAGAGTTTCCGTTTCTCCTTCTGCCAGAAAGTAGCAAGATGAGCCTCTTCACAGAGGGTTTGTGTATGGGGCTGCAGCCAAGACCAGGAGATCTGCCCCTGGATACCCAGGCCTTAACTTCCCTTCACTGGGCAGAGCCGGACAGGATAAGTAGACTGTCCAATCTGCGAGCAGAGCATAGGGGCTGTCACGTCCTTGGTGCCTATGAGCAGAGTATAATGGGGGCCATTTAAGTTGTGCCCTCAAGGGAGCTTCTCTTTGGTAATAGAACCATTTTGTATCTTGATTGTAGCAGTGGTAATACAGATTTATTCATGCAATAAACTTACAGAACGAAGAATTGATGCTTTCAAACTGTGGTGCTGGAGAAGACTCTTGAGAGTCCCTTAGACTGCAAGGAGATAAAATCAGTCAATCCTAAATACTCAACTCTGGATATTCATTGGAAGGACTGATGCTGAAGCTGAAACTCCAATACTTTGGCTACCTGATATGAAGAGCTGACTCATTGGAAAAGGCCCTGATACTGAGAAAGATTGAAGGCAGGAAGAGAAGGGGGTGACAGAGGATGAGATGGTTGGATGATATCACTGAGTCAATGGACATGAGTTTGAGCAAACTCCAGGAGATAGTGAAGGACAGGGAAGCCTGGCATGCTGCAGTCCATGGGGTTGCAGAGTCAGACACGACTGAGCAGCTAAATAACAAACAACAACAACTACACATATACAAAAAGTGAATCCAGGCAAAAACTAGTAAAATCTGGGTAGGGTCTATAGTCTAGTTAATTGTATTGTGTTAACATCAATTTCTTGATTTTGAAATCACTATAATTGTCCCTATGTTCCCCCATACCATTGGGGTAGCTGAGTGACAGGTACTTAAGGACATTTTTATGTTATTTTTGCAACTTCTTGAAGTCTACAGTCATTTAAAAATTAAAAAAATACATCATGCCCAATGGCTGAGCTTGCTTAATATCCTCTTATCAGCCCCTCTTCTTCACCTATCTAGATCCTTTGAGGGCTGAGCTGAAGTCTTTTCTTCTCCAGGAAGCTTTCTGATTACCCGTGCCCACCTCTGGGTTCCTATAGTACTTATGCTGTGAACGCATAGCCAGGCCTCTGACCTCTGTGGTTTCATGTGTCTGCTTTACCTCCATAACCACGCTGAGAGTTTCCTGAGGGTGGGGATTTTATCTTCTGGGACTTTCATTTCCTTCTCAGATCCTGAGGATACACAACTGGTGCTCAATTATTACCTGGTGACAGACTGATAAATATCTGCTTCTCACAGAACCCGGACTTTCCCAAGCCTTTAATTGCCTCCTTCCTTCCAGCGCTCCTGTTAAGTACAGCTTTGTGGTAGCCTGTCTCCAACAAACATACGAGGAAATGAGAGAACACGGGGCTTGGAGCCGCAAGAGCCACTGAGCCATGAACCACTTACTGCACGTCCACGTCACGACAGCGCTGAATGTCCCGTGCCTCTGATCTAATCTTCGTAGGAATGCTGCAAATAGGGAGCTGCACCCCTACTTTACAATGAGGACAGACACACTGTAGGAGGGGGTCGCAGTAAAGAATCAAAACCCAAAGCTGTTTCCCAGATGTGCCACCTACACATTGTGTGAACTTGGGCCAGCTGCTTAACCTCTCTGCTCGTCAGTTTCCTCATCTGTAAAATGGGAAGAATAGTACCTCCATCATAGGGATTTTGTGAGAGGTAATGACATAACCTTCGTATCTTTTGCTATTCTGTGGACTCCTTAGAGGCAGGACCAGGCCTGAAGTGTGGTGGATGTTTACTATGTATTTGCTGAAGTAACTGGTGAATGACTTAATGATCGAAAAGAATGAACGAATGTTTATAAAATGCTCCCTCAGTTTTGAGCACAGGGTAGGAACTCTCTAAATGTTGTTGTTCAGTTGCTAAGTCATGTCTGACTCTTTGTGACCCCATGGACTGCAGCATGCCAGGCTTCCCTGTCTTTCACTATCTCTCTAAATGTTAGCTCATTCCTTCATTCCACCTCGGCCCTTTCTGGCATGAATTCCCATTCAAACAATGCCAGAATGGTGGAGAAGCTGCCAGTCCCTTCTGTTTCCAAAGGAAGGAAAATGCACCCCTTGCAGTTTGGGGGGTTTGAGCATGGGAAAGTGGCAAGTCCAGGCTGGCCCTCCCTCTGCCCCTGAACTCCTCTCAGGGCTAGCAGAATGCTGTGCGAACCGGTTACCTGGGAGTTGGCTGCTCCAGGGTCTTTTCCAGGGTGCCTAGAGAGTGAGCCTCAAGTGCCAGGCCTGCAGCCCCAGTGTTCTCCCACGAAGGAACCCTATGCAAATAGGTCAGGGGCTCCACGGAGGATTGTAAAACTGCCCCTCTGAGGAAAAGGCAACAGGGCCTTAGAGCATGTGTGTGTGTGTCCTTGACACAGAATCTTGGAATCCAAGCTTATGAGGGAACTTGTATATCATTAAAATCCCATGGACGGAGGAGCCTGGTAGGCTGCAGTCCATGGGGTCGCGAAGAGTCGGACACGACTGAACTACTTCACTTTCACTTTTCACTTTCATGCATTGGAGAAGGAAATGGCAACCCATTCCAGTGTTCTTGCCTGGAGAATCCCAGGGACGGGGGAGCCTGGTGGGCTGCCGTCTATGGGGTCGCACAGAGTCGGACACAACTGAAGCAACTTAGCAGCAGCAATGCACACTTCAGAAGGCAGATTTCTGTTCAAGGAACTGGTCCAAGGCTTGACACCGCTAAGGATGGGATCTTTCTACTTCCTGGGCATGTCCATTCACTGCTTATGCTTGTGAGAAGGGCAAGAAGGACCATTTGCTCATTTCTGCGATTCAGGGGTGACTGAACCGAGCTGAGAGAGCAGTGGCTGTGTAGTTGAAGGCTCCATGATTGATTCTTTTCACTGTGATACCTGGGACAGAATCTTGCATTTTCCTGGAGGGTTCAGGCTGACAGATTAACCCCTTAGGGAGGGGTAAAGTGGCTATAGAATTCACACTTAAGTGTAAATGATTGACAGGCTGGGTTCTTCCCTGTCTGATTAAGACCTGGCCTGCTGGTCCCAAACACGGAACTCTGAGGGGCCATTCCAGATAGTTATTGTCTCTAGGGATGTTTGACCAGATGGATAAGACAGCACATCTCTACTGGTCCCTCTCTTCTTGGTTCCAACATCCCATCCCTTTTGGCCCCAGGAGTCCACTTTGGTAGAGGATTATTGGATTTAATCAGTATGTCCTTAGCTTAACATAATTCTCCTCATTCTGGCTCAGTTGTGCAGGGTCCTTTCCTTTTGCCTGTTTCAATTTCAGGGCTGAAAAGAATTCCCGACGCTTTTAAGGTCCTTCTCATAAATCATCTCCCATGGTTAAACATGAATGGATTTATAGTTCTGTTCTGAAGATAAGGAAGCCAAGCCTGTGCAGGTGATGGTAAAGGGGCGTGCCTAATGTCACACTGGGAGACCCTGGCAAGGCTGAGTCTGAATCCCAGGGCTCCTAGTTTCTGCTCTTGCACTTGGCTCAGGGTTAGCGTTCCCACCAACTTTCCAGTCTGCCAGCAAAGGTACCAACTACAGTGGTTTTACCTTTTTTACAACTGCCAGCTAATGTCATCCTTTATTTCCAGTTCTTCCTGCTTAGACATGAGTGCCTGCTTTCAGGAAGAAATAGGGCTTTGTCCTCAGGAGGCTCATGTTTGGGTGGGCAGACAAGAGTGTGACTCAGGGAGCAAGGAGATGCAGCAAGGGGGTGCAGGCTGAAGGGGGTCAGTGCATGAACACCAAGGAGAGCTGGGAGATCACCGAGGTCTTCCCAGAAGAGAGCACTTGGGAGGGCTCGCAGCCCACTGCGGGCTCAGGGCAGCTTCTTGAGTGGAGTGTCAGCGAGGTGATGGGCTCCTTTTGGGAACAGAGGCTGGAGAGTTAGTGAGGATTCTGTTAAGTCCTCCCTACCTGTAGATATTTGCTTTTTTCCATCACACAGTCCCTTCCTTAGAAGAGCCCTCCATATGCCCAGAGTCCCTGGTCAAGCTTGCTTCCTTTTCCAGAGGCCAGATGCCCTTCCCAGGTCCACAAGCTGCCCTCATATCCACTTCTGAAGATGGGCCTCCAGAGGGAGCTTGGATCTTATCCTCACTTTTTCCCACCTCTCCCCACCCCCAGCTTGGAGCATATTCTAACAGAGCAGCAGTCTCCCTCAAAGACTTCCCCAGGGACTTCCCTGGCAGTGAGTCTAGTGGTTAAGAATCCCCGTTTCCAATACAGAGGGTGTGGGTTCTATCTCTTGTCAGGGAACTAAGATTACACTCACACATGCCCTGTGGTGTGACCAAAAAAACCCAATGTTTTTAAATTGAAAGAAAACTTAAAAAAAAAATCTAAAAATTTATTAAAAAAAAAAAGACTTCCTCAAAGTCCCCAGTGGCCTTGATGGACAGGAAAGGCTGGGCCATGGGGGCAGGGCTAGTTTGTGTCAGTCATACTGACACAGTCTCGTCTCTAGGGGTCAAGGTTTTTTTCTAAAGTGATCAGTAGAATGAAGGCTCAGGTTAGGCCCAAAATGAAGTCCTGTCTCTGGGCAGTCAGGGCTCAGTTGTAGGAGTCAGTGATGAGGTGTCCCAAACAGCGGCACAACATGGTCTTTGTCTTTTGTTTCAGAAAGCAGGAAAGGCCGTGCAGCCGCATGCACATGACTTCACTGTGCGTCCTTCTCAGAACCCCGCCCCAAGCCAGGTGCAAGGGGGAGGTGGAGGAGACAAACCCCCCTCAAGGAGCTCCCGGCTCCGGGGCCAGATCAGCCTTACTCAGAGAACAGTTCCCAAGCCTGTTCGTTTCTGAGGGCTGCCACGATAAAGTACCACAAACCTGGTGGCCTAAAACAACACAGTTAATTCTCTTACAGTTTTGGAGGTCAGATGTCTGGCGCAGGTTTCACTGGTTAAAGTCAAAGTGTTGACCGGACTGTGTTCCCTTCTGGAGGCTCTAGAGGAGAATCTATTTCCTTGCCTTTCCCAGCGTCTAGTATCTGTCCTCCTTCTTTGGCTCATGGCCCCTTCCTCCAGTCTTCAAAGCCAGAAATGCTGGTTGTGTCTTTCTAGTACAGCACTCTGACATGACTTGTTTGCCTCCTGCTTCTGCTTTTAAGGACCATCGTGATTGTATGCATGCATGCTCACTTGTATCTGACTCTTTGTGACCCTGCGGACTGTAGCCCACCAGGCTTGTCTGTCCATAGAATTTTCCAGATAAGAATACTAGAGTGGGTTGCCATTTCCTTCTTCAGGGGATCTCTTCTATCCAGGGATTGAACCTGAGTCTCCTGCATTGGCAGGTGGATCCTTTACCACTGAGCCACTAGGGAAGCCCCCTAGATAACTAAGGGACTCTAAAATATTAAGAACCACTCTTTAGGGCACTGTACTTACCTGCTTGGTTGTAGCTGAGTCAAGGGTATGTCTTGAGTATGGGCTTATGGGAAGGGAGGATAATGGAGCAAATGCCAAGGTTCCATGGCCCAGGCCTGGAAATCGTGTATACTGCATTCACTATTGGTGAGAATTTGCAACCAAATTGCACTTGGTTGCACAGAGGTTGGGAAATGTAGTCCCTAGCTGACAACCACATGGCCAACTACAACTTTATCATTATGGAAGGAGGAGAATGGATTTGGTATAGAACTAGCCGTCCTCGCTGTAATTCTTTAGTTCTCTGCCATCTCACAGGGACAGGAATGAAATCTGCCCAAATCACAGCTTCATCTGATAAATACCCCCTAGGGATGTGTCCTCATCTATTCCAACTCAGCCACAGCCTCAAGTCTCTGGGCATCCTGGTGACAATCACGATGCCAAGGTCATTGTCCAGTTCGGAGTGAGGGTGAGCCAAGAGGAGAAAATGGCTTTACGTTTTGGTCTGCCTAAGTTTGAGAAGGCAGTCAATCTTAAAGGAAATCAGCCCTGAATACTCATTGGAAGGACTGATGCTGAAGCTGAAATTCCAGTATTCTGGTCACCTGAGGCGAACAGTTGACTCATTGGAAAATTCCGTGATGCTGGGAAAGATTGGGGGCAGAAGGAGAAGAGGGTGTCAGAAGATGAGATGGTTGGATGGCATGACCGATGCAATGGACATGAACTTGGGCAAACTTCAGGAGATGGTGGGAGACGTGGAGGCCTGGAGTACTGCAGTCCGTGGCATCACAAAGTGTCAGTACAACTGGGAATAACAACAAGTTTGAGTAGACAGAAGTTGGGGTTAAGGGATCATATTTAGGATATTGGACATACTTACTTTGATTTGTCCCCTTGGAATCCATAAAACACCGGGGATTTTCAAGATATACCAAGGACAGCAGGATGGGGAACACACTGGTTCCTGCTCCTTCCCCTCTACCTATATCATCAGTGCCAACATTTACTGAGCATTCACTGTGTCTCAATTCCTGAGTTGTATGCTTAATGAGAAAGTGACACTGTTTGCTGAAGACTTGAGAAATGCTCAAAGTTACAGGTGGGGAAAATGGGGAAATAGCTGTCCATCCACTCCTCCCTCCCACCATATTGTTCCAGGAACTTCTTAGGGTAAGGTGAGAGGCCTCTTTCTTCATACTGGTCACAGCCTAGGGGTGGAGGATGGAGCTCCCGCCTTGCCTTGGGTTCAGAAGCCCAGGGAGTACGTCTTCTGGTTTTCTCTCAGTCGCACTGAGCTTCTCCATTCAGACTTTCTGACCATGGCATGAATGTTCTGGACGTTCACTCTCAGGTGGCCTGTGTTTTCTCCCCTCTGGCCAGCATTGGCTGAGCTTCCTGCAGAAACAGTGTCCTGAGCTGGACTGTCTGGAGCTTGGGGCCAGGCCATGACTTCTGCAGAGGAACTCTGAAGAATGTGCCTGCATTTTCTGTGGCTGTTGGGGAAGATGCTGCTTGTTGTGCAGCTCAATGTCCCCTCAGTGATGGCTCCCATGATAAATTTTGCTTAGAATTTAGTGCCAGAGATGTGTTTATGTCTCCTGAAAAACTGGCCTTTTGTTCTGGCAGGGAGAACACTATATCCTTTTGGTTCCACTTTGGTCTGAGCTGCCAGGAACCTTGGAGCTAAATTTAATGATTAATTGCAACAACCTCAATATTTTCAGCAGAGGATGTAGTTCTTGGTTCCTTTCCCATTCACCAGAGCTTCTCAAAGAAAGGGCTGTGGATGCCTGGAACAGAATCAACTTGCTAAAGTGCAGCTTACTGGTCCGATCTCAGACCTACTGGATAAGCATCTGGGTGAGGTGTGGGGTTGGGGAAGCATGTCTTCTGCATCCCAAGTCCATCCTTATGTAAACTGAAGACTCTCTGCTATGAGTAATATTGCTCTTTTATCTCAAACATCCTCCAGTAAGAGTATGTTCTCCTTCGTGTGTGCATGCTTAGTCGCTCACTTGTGTCTGACTCTTTGTGACCCCATGGACTGTAGCCCACCAGGTTCCTCTGTCCGTGAGATTCTCCAGGCAAGAATACTGGAGTGCGTTGCCATTCCCTTCTCCAGGGGATCTTCCCAACCCAGGGACTGAGCCCAGGTCTCCTGCATCGCAGGGAGAAACTTGACCCTTGAGCAACCAGGGAAGCTGCATGGTCTCCTTCAAACCACTTCAAAATGTTTTTGGATGTAGAAAGATTTTTGAATTACATAAAGTCAGCAATGGAATACTGTGTAGCTGTGAAAATGAATGAAGGGACTTTCTAAGAAATAAAAAGATCGAGATATTTCATTAGGTGAAATAAGAAAGGAGCAGAATAGGATAGAATACTATATAGGATATAGTATACTAACTTTGGTGAAAGTTAGTATAGGATACAATACTATATAGGATACTATAGGATATAGGATACCAACTTTGGTGGAAAATAGGGGAGAAATGTAAATATATATTTGGTTATGCTTATAACAGACATAAGGAAAGTCTGGAAGACTTCATAAGAAATTAGTAGCAGTTTGGAGGTGGGGGCATAGGAACTGGTTGAATCTTAGATGGGAATGAAAGGGAACCTTTCACTGTATAGCTTTAATGTATTTCCTTTCCAGGCTAGGTGAAGATATTTCAGATTCAAAAAAATTTTTTTAAATCTCTATATCTGATCAAAAGACAGTGCTGTTTCACAACCGTGTTACTTACCTGTTCTGTTAAGACGTGTGTTTGGAGCTATAACGTTTCCTCTGTGTGAACCCTTATCTCACACAACTCCATCCCAAGTCAACCTTCCCTGAAAGGGCCCTGGAGCTCATGGTTCTGGACAGAACCAGCTGAACCTAGAAAGAACGCAGTGGAGTGAGGAAATTAGAGTGAGCATGGTTCCTAGCTTCTAAGAATGTTCGATGTTCACCGCCCATGTTCAAGAATGTTTCTCCAACAAGTTTGCCTGTCCGACGGGGTTTCTTGCTAAGACAGGCTCCTCTGAGGCCCTTAAATGTCAATAAGACCAATCAGAATTTGGAGACTGAGGCTTTGGTTTGCATCTGGGTCAACACTGGGGCTCTTTGTGGTCTGGGAAAAGGTGGTTTGAAATAAGCAGTTTGTCGGAAGCAGGATGGCAAAGTTCAAGGCAGGCATAAATCAGATGAGAATGAAAAGAGAGACAAGAGTCAGAGAGAGAATAAGAGAGCAGAGGGAAAGAGGAGGGCAGAAACCAGCACTGAAGCCCCTGTAATTCCCTCCTGTAAAGAACAGCTCCCTTTGGGATCCTCCCAAGATAAGGGATGACAAAGCATTATCTTCACAGCCCCTGTGACGGTCCTTGACTTTAAATTCTCTCCAGAATGCTGGGAGGCCTACCTTTTGCTAGTTGTTGTCGTTCAGCCCCTAAGTCATGTCTGACTCTCTGTGACCCCATGGACTGCAGCACACGAGGCTCCTGTGTCCTCCACTATCTCCCAGAGTTTGCTCAAATTCATGTCCATTGGGTCAGTGATGCTATCTAACCATTTCATGAGCTGAGGTCTCTGGGACACATGCTTACCCAGTTCTTGGTGGGGGTGGGGTGGGGGGAAGCTTTAGAGTTCATCCAATCAGGCCCCTTCATTTTCCAGAGAAGGTAAGAGTGTGGAGAGTGAACTCTCCAAGGCCACACAGCTTGGACCTAGAGTTGCCATTGTTCCCTTGGAGTCATCAGGGGTGAAGTGGTGGGGTTTCCCTGAAATGCTGACATCCCCAGGGGATCCAGCAGGCAAAGGGACCTTATCTTCTTGTCATCATTCAGTTTGTACTTTGGGGACCTGTACCCTCAGATCAGAGGCAGGGACTGCCCCAAGGTAAGTTTGGGGGAGATAATGGAGAAAACACCCCTGAAAGACGTGATACACACGTCTTGGGTCATTAGGAATGGCTAGCTAGGAAGACAGAGATGTTTCAGAAAGACTGTCCTTAAGAAGGAGAGAGAATGGCATAAATTATGACTTAACACCCGCCCTCCCCCCAGTAAATCCTGACCTGGTATTTCAGTGTTCTAGCTGCAGGCATAAATGCTGGGCCTCTGACGGATGGATGGATGGTGTACTTGAAATGATGGAGCGCTCCTCCTGTGTCTCTCCAATCTCTTGGATGATGCCGGCCCTGTTTTATGCTCAGTATCTATAACAAGGATGTGTCCTATAATAAAAGATGGTTCAGGGATGGCAGGACCAACCTGTCTCCATTACATCCTCTTTGGCAATGGAGGACTGCTGGCTGGCCTTGGGGCCAGTGGAGTGCACAGTCCAGCTCCTAGTGGAAGGAGAATACATGGGGCGCTGGCCTCCTCTCCCGCCAGTATCTCACCACTGTGTGGCCATGGTGGGGGGCGGTTGACTTTGATCCTTCACGACTGGCACAGCAGAAGGGAGACATTTATTCCAGTCTCTGTGGTTTCATTTTCTGTGGCTTGGGGAATAGGTCAGGATTGGGGAACCTGTTGTGTAGACACAAGAGTAAGAGGCCTGAATCCTTGGCTGATTGGATCTCAAACTGACGTGGAGATGGATTCATCCATTTGGGGAAATGAATGCACCCCTGGGCACAAGCACTACTCACAGAGAAACATTTGATCCCATAGTGGCCTTGGACCTGCTGGGATCTCCTAGGAGTTCTGTGCACCCCACCCTGGACCTTAGTTCTGTGCTGAAGTTCAAATGAACTCTTTCTGAATATTCTTTCTCATCTCTATGCATTTACGTAGGCACTGAGCCAGCCAGGATGCATTCCGATCCTTTAATGTTTCAAGTCATTTTTTCTCGTCCTGCAAAGGTCAGGTTCAGGCCCTTCCTCATCCAAGAAGCCTGCACTGAGGACTCTGGCCTGCACTGAATTCCTCCTCCCCCAGCTCCTGAGCATTCATTCACCATGTGAACCACCTATCACTTTGGGTTACTACCTAAGTGACAAGTGACTTATATCTAATTACTAGGAATAGGTTTCCATTCCTAACAAACCTTGAACCTCTTAAGCTTCTCTCGCCCTGCCCACCTGGGCCTTGCAGGGAGTAGATGTTCAACAGATGGGAGCTCAATGACTGCCTTGAATTGGAGGACAAGTCTCTTCTCTCCCACCAGCCTGGGAGGTCACCAAGTGTAAAGAAGCTGCCTTTTCTGCCAGCCTGTTGCCCTGCAGAGAGCACTGGCAGAGGATGCAGGGAGAATGCGGGCCAATAAAGCTGGCCTGTGCAGTCCCACAAAGCAAAGGCTGAGCCGGCTCTCTCAGTAGTGGCTGGCAGAGCAAGCCTGCCCCAGATATCAGTGCTGAGCCCTTGTTCCTAGCATGAATCACCCCCTGGATCCCAGACACCCGGCCCTCCATGAGGGCCTAAACTCCCTCTCCTCCCAGGGCCCCTGGGCTTCTGTCCATCAGAGCCTCTGGAATGCCCAGGAGGAGACCTGCTGCTTCCTCTGGGTTCAGGAGTGGAATTCACACCGGCTGTGTTCCTAGTCTAACAAGGGGCAACACCAAAAGAGAAAAAGGGGTCACTCGGAGCTGTCAGACCCAAGCACGGTGACATCCTCCTCCATGGGGCCTGGCTGAGCTCCCACCCTCCCATTTCTGGCCTGCAGAAGGGCTCTGGGAGTTGCTGTACACTGAGCCCCCTTCCGTGTGTCCTCTTCCCAAATGTTATCTGTGTAGACTCCTCACTCGACTATCGAGCTGTTCTTATTCCTACAGATCTTGGAGAGGTCAGTTCGTCCAGGCCTCTGTGTCCAAGTCAGTCCAGGAGTGAAGTACATGTCCTTGTGGAAAGAAGATGATGTCACATTTATGCCAAAGTTTAGCCACCCGCTTCTCCAGGAAGTTCATCCTTGTATCCGACCCACATCTCTCTCGGTGCAGCCGCAGCCCAGCTTGCTCACTGTCCTCCACGGAGCTTGGCTCCTATCCTCAAGCTCCCGCCCTTGCCACCTCTTCTCTGGCTGTGTGGCCAAGATGGGATCATCCCGTGACCTCGCTTTAAATCTCAGAGCCTGGGGAACGGCTTTCATCATCCCCGCCGGTTGATTCCATCTGTCTTAATTACATTTTCGATTTTGTCACTTTACTGTCATTTCTTATTTCATTCAGCGGCTGAGCGTGGCCATGAGGACCCGGGTGGGGGTGGTCCCTACCTTTCCCGGCCACTCAGCGGTTCCCAGCTGTCACTCAGGACTGGCAAATTGCTGGCACCTGCCCTGGGGCTCGCTGCAGAGGAGGATGAATAAGTCGCCACCCTTACCCTCCACCTCAACTAAACAGCCTTGGCTCTGGCCCAAGGCTCTGATCCAGGACGTCCCTGCTGCCAACTCCTCCAGCCAGCTGCCTGCCTGCCTGCCTGCCGCCTGCCCGTGGGTTTCAGGGTGACCTGGGGCTTGTCTCCAAAGCACTGCAGGAAGCTGTGAGGGCACCAGACTGCCCTGGGCTGGGCACCTGCTCAGCTGGCCTCTTGCCTGGTTCTGTCTCTTTCTGAACTTGTTGTGAGAGGCGAGGCAGCTCATCTTACCCTGTACCTGTCTGCCCTCTTCTACCAGAGGGACAAAGGGTCTGTACTACAGTTTTGGGGAAGAGTAATGAGAGGGTTTTGAAAGTTACTGCTGCTACTGCTGCTAAGTCGCTTCAGTCGTGTCCAACTCTGTGCGACCCCACAGACAGCAGCCCACCAGGCTCCCCTGTCCCTGGGATTCTCCAGGCAAGAGTACTGGAGTGGGGTGCCATTGCCTTCTCCAATGCATGAAAGTGAAAAGTGAAAGTGAAGTCGCTCAGTCATGTCCGACTCTTGGTGACCCCATGGACTGCAGCCTACCAGGCTCCTCCATCCATGGGACTTTCCAGGCAAGAGTACTGGAGTGGGGTGCCATTGCCTTCTCCATTTGAAAGTTAAGAAAGATGTAAATGAAGATATTACACTTATACCCTGATAGCCTTTAATTATGGTTTATTATCTAGGAAGCTGATGAAGTTGAGCTTATACACAGGGGGTCAGTTAGTTCAACACTCTTTCCCCATCACAAACTAAGTCCAGGGGCTTCCCTGGTGGTCCATGACTGAGACTGTGAACACCCAGTGCAGGGGGCCTGGGTTCTACCCAGGGGTCAAGGAACTAGATCCCGCAAGCTGCAACTAAGAGTTAGCACACCTCTACCAGAGATCCTGCCTGCCACAACTGGGACCTGATGCAGCCAGATAAATAAATATTAAAAAAACAAAAAGACTAAGTCCATACTCCAGTTCCAGACTGAGCCCTGCCAGTGGTCCTAGTCACAAGCTAAGCTGTGACCTTGGCTCCAGGCCAAGCCCAACCCTAGTTCCCTGATTGGTCCCTGTGCCAGGCTGATTTCTGATCCTGGCCCTGGACTATGCCTCTATGCTGGACGTCCTGGCCTGGTCTCTAAATGAGCCCTGACCTAGGCCAGCTGGGTGTATCCTGCCTCTAAATACATACTCTTCCCACAGGGGGGTGAAGTGAGAATGACTGGTGGGCTGTGGCATTGCCCCAGTGCTTGGCATGAAGGTTCATCTGACCGTCCTTGTTCCCCAGGCTGCAGGCCCACTAAAGGGACCCCTGTTTGAAGAGTGAATGCTGTGTGCCTTCCTGAGGAGGAGCCGCAGGTGGGGAGGGGGCGAGTCAGAACCCAGCATCAGTTCATGACCTGGAGCCCATTGCTTGAGTGCATCCATCCCCATCCTGTCCTGTCTTCAGAGTCTAAATATCTCAGAGACACAGGGCTCTGTCTTTGCAGCCAGCCTTAGCCCCTCACCCTGCACACCTCCTGGGCCGCCATCTGGTTTCCATTCTGCTGCAGGTTGAAGGTCAGCCCCGCCTGGTGAGCCATAGGCACCACGGCACCACACCTCTCTCCCCCTGCCCCATGACAGCTTGCCGCTTGTACAGCCCCGGGAAAGGGACAATAAAGTGGCCTCCATTGGAAAGCCTTTTTCTTCCTCCCTATCTCCAGCTCTGCCTCCTCCAAGAAGTCTTCCACAACACCCCATCCCCTCCAAGCACTCCACAACTTCCCTCCGCGTAGCCGCAATGGCCCATGTTTGGCGCCAGCCATCCACAGCCCTGAATACTTCTTTCTCAGCTGATGGCATATTTATTGCCACACTCATAATGGCCAGGTTTGAATTGCTCCTCCAGTAGCGTCAACACCACACATTCTGGAAGCGATACCTCTGAGACCTCATTTCACACATCACGATGCTGTGTCAGGACACAGGCTCGGCTGCTGAAACGGAGGCTGAAGCAAGGTAGAAGTTTCTGTCTCATTCATGCAAAATCCCAGCCCCTCTGGCATCTCGGTGACCCCTGTTGTGATTCTCCGCCACCCTGGGATGTTACCTTCACCCTCCTGTTCTTATCTCAGCTGCCAGGAAGGGTGAGGGTGAATACTGTTAGCGTTCGGCTCCCCACCCCACCCCCTCCACCACGCTTTCACTTTATCACAGCGCCTGGAAACCTCCTTACTGAATTTCTCAGAGTCCTATGAGACTAGGACTCAGGTTATGAGTTCCAGCGCGTGTGCTCCACCCACATGCAATTTGGAAGGCAAAAAGAGGGCTGCGGCCATTCTTCCTTGGGCGATAGACATGGATGGTCTGTAGCCACTGGCTCATGGGAGTTTTGACAGTAGCTGGATCTTCAGTGCATTGTCTGGTCACCTTGTGTCTGTTGGTGGCTGTGACTTGGGAGCCGTTTCCTGGGGCATCCTGACCCCTGGTTTGTAGCTGCCATGATGTGATCAGAAATCCTAGCAGCATCCCACAACCTCCATACTTTCAGCCCTGCCAGTGACTTTGTAAGTGCCTACCCCTTTATCAGGGCTTTCCCAGATGGTACAGTAGTAAAGAATCCACCTGCCAATGCAGGAGACACAAGGGACGTGGGTTTGATCCTTGGGTTGAGAAGATCCTCTGGAGTAGGAAATGCCAATCCACTCCAGTATTCTTGCCTGGAGAATCCCATGGATAGAGGAGTCTGGTGGGCTACCGTCTCTTGGGTCTCAAAGAGTAGGACATGATTGAGCACAGCACAGCACCCCTTTATTAAATCTCATTTTACTTGGAAAACCTAGAATAGTTTCCTGTTCTGCACCCAGACTGATTCTGACTCTCAGATTATGTCCACGACAGCCAGGGAGGATGAGAAGGGTAGACTTTGCTCTGAGAGGCCATGTACCCAGTGAAAACACAGTCTATCTATTAATATTACCATAGGAAAGGGGAGCAAATGGATGTGGAGGAACACTAGCCATCTGCCTTGGGTACTATGATAAATCTGAGAACACAGGACAGGCCTCATGGGTGCTACTACCCCAGTTTATTAACTTTAAAGCTCCCCAAGACCACATAAGATTCCTGAACCCCATTCGTCAATCCAAATCCACTGACATAGCCAGTTTCTCTGCCACTGATGTTCTGACCAAGGTATGGAGATGAAGTGAGATGAATGGAGACAGTTCAGGCCGTGGGAAACTGTGTCAGCTGGGCTTCCTAAGGGCCTGGCCTTTTGCTCTGTGCTAAGGTTACATTAAATTCATTCATCCCATAAGCCCCGGGTGGAGTGAGTTGACCCCTCTCTGGACTCCTGCTCCTCTGGTGCTTATCTCCAACTAGGCACTGGCCCCAGTGGATTGTACTGGTCGGTCCATGGCTCTGCCTCTCCCGTAACATGGCGTGTGGGTCTGAGTTGGCAGGGGCCTGTCTGATCCTCCTCTGGATTCTCAGAGCCCCGTGCTGCCTTACCTATCCTCAATCCACATACAACCCCTGCCCTTCCCAAACATGTAGTACTTTCTTCTATCACAGGGACTTTAAAAGGGTGTTCCTTCCACTATGTCTTCTCAACCTTCCATCCCTGAGTCTTACCAGACAAGACCCACCAGGTACCACCTCCTCCAAGAAACTTTTCCTTCATCCCCAAAGATGGACCGAGTGCCTCCTCTAGGCTCCCACAGCGTCTAAGCTTCCCTCCATACCCTCCCTACTCAGAATGTGGTCCGGGACCAGTGGAGTTGGCATCTCTTGGACGCTTGTTGGAAATGAAGACTTTCAGGCCCCACCTTGAACCTCCTGAGCCAGAACAAGCAGTTTCGCAACATCCCCAGGTGACTCCTGTGCCCATTCAAGTGATTACAAGGATCGGGGTCATCTGTCTGGGGTCTTTCATCTCCAACCAGACGGTGAGCGTGTTCTAAGGGTAAGAAAGATTTCTTATTCTTTTTATCCTTTCCTTCCTTCCCCAGTAGGGTTGCCAGACTTAGCAAATAAAAATACAGGATGCCCAGTAAAATTTGAATTTCAGATGAACGATGAATAACGTTTCCTAGAAATACGTCCATTACAACATGGGGGGTACAGCTACACTACAAAACGACTCCTTGTTTACCTGAAATTCAAGTTTAATTGGGCATCCTGTATTTTATCTGCAACCCTACCCCGGCCCTCGCTCAGTGCTGACTTGCACAAAACAGGTGTTCAACCCACATTTGCCGAATGGGAGCTTAAAGGACGTGTGAATGTGAGCCTCATCTATAAACCAGAGAAGCTTGCCTGCCAGTCTCCTTCCCAGGGTTGCCACTAAAATAAAACTAGTGGAAGTGCTTTAGAAATGCTAAAGCTGTGTACAAATGTGTTATTATAGTCATCATCACCATTGCCGTCATCCAAACAGCCCCAAATACGCCTAAGCTAGGCTTTGCGAGCATTTGTGGATGTCAGTAATTCTTTTATATTGCTCAGATCAATCTGGAGTTAGCACATTAGGGCAGATGACATTATATTATAATCATGTTATTACTATTATTATTGCCACTATTGATATTGTTACAGTATGCTACTTTATGGATCACTGTGATTATTTTCCCTGCAGAGAATATTATGTTCTTGTCATTGACTTCGTTATAACAATGATACCTGAGACCTTCCCCAGGGCTCTGAGTGGCAGGTGCCTGGAAGCCCTGCCTCTCTCTCTCTCTCCCTCGGAAGCGGAAGTGTGTCGGCCTTGGATCCTTCAGGAGAACCAGAGATACAAGGTTAATTTCTGAGTCAAAATCTAGGTCAGCAGTTCTCACAGTGTGCTCCTTGGACCAGCAGCGTTGGCATCACCTGGTAGCTGGTTAGGAACACAGATTCTCGGATTCCACTCCAGATCTCCTGACTCAAAAACACCCAGGGACCCATGTTTTAACAGCCTTCCAGGGGATTTGATGCACCAAAAATATGAGAAACATTGGGACTTGGAGTTCTTGGGCCCCTTCCAACCCTACAACTATAATTCTACTGTGTTAAGCAGGGTTTGGGGAGACAGGGGCCAAGGGAATGAGGTGGGGGAAGCTTGGGTGCTGGGAGAAGGGATAATACTGTGGTCTTAGGCCGCATGGCCAGGGCCCTCCTTCTATTCACAGGCTTCCTAGGGAAGAAATGGATTTCCACAGGTGGGACAGGGGAGGATAGAGCACTCCAAGCAGAAGAAATGTCATGTGCAAAGGCCCTGAAACTTGGAAGAGAGGGGTGAGTTTGGCAACAAATGGATTTCCAGGTTCTCTGGCATCTGTGATATGAAGGAAGATCATTTAGAGAGCTGGAGTGTGGCAACCCTTGGATGCCATGGGATGCTTCAGATTTCCTCCCGTTGGTTTGTGAAGGCCTCTGGAGGCTTTTGAACATCAGCAGAGCTGTGCTTGTATATAATGGAGGAGGGAAGACAGGAAGCTGTGAACACAGCCAGGGAAATTCTGTCAGGGCTGACTCCAACAGTCAAGAAGGCAGGCCTGAGTTTGTACAACATGCCACCCATGGCCCTGGCTCCAAGAGTAAAGTCGGTGTCCTTCTCCACACAGCTATCATTTTTTTACTCACGGCATGAAAAAAAGTGAAAGACCAGTCCTGACTGGCCTTTCCTGCTCCGCTGACTAGGAGATGGCCATCTGGGATGGTGACAGCCAAGACAGGTCTGGCTCCCTCCGGCAGGCTTTGGGTCCCAATCCGGGCAGAGGCTTTGATCTGGCTGCAGCTGATGCCAGGGACTTTGGTGAGGGTTGTTGCCCTGCAGGAGCCTGGATGGGTCTGGGGACACACAGAGGGCATGATGACAGATGGACCCTGGCCCTGGCCCCTCCCTGCTGCCCTTGGATATGGCCTCATCAAGGTCTGGAGAGGGAGGAAGCAGGGTGGGGTGGGGCTGAAGGTGAAGGAGAAGGAAAGGACAAATAATTATGCTACTCCTGTTCCCTTTCTCTCGCAGCCTTCACCCTGCCCCTAAGCTGCCTCAAGGTACGGGAGAGGGGGGGGTCTCACCTCTTTCTTTGAGGAACATCAGAGAATATCATGCCTCTTGGCCTCTTGAGGACTAGCAGCATTGGGAGCACAGCCACACGAGCCTTTCTCATAAAAGGGATTGGCCATGGAGGCAGCCGTGGGGTCATCTCCTGTGGCTCTACAGGACGTGGGCATCACTGAGAGGGTCTCTGGCAGGAGAGCAGGGACATGGCCTACCCCCAACTGATGAGAGAAAATACTCATCCGAGTACAATGGACATACCCCATGGAGACTCCAGATATCACTATATGTGTTGGGGGGCATCTGTACATGGGGCTGGTCCTTGGATGTCAAGTCAGGCAGTTGCGGTGACCGTGCCTTCATTATAGGCTTCCCTGGTGGCTCAGATGGTTAAGAGTCTGCCTACAATGCAGGATACCCAGGTTCCATCCCTGGGTCAGGAAGATCCCCTGGAGGAGGAAATGGCAACCCACTCCAGTCTTCTTGCCTGGGAAATCCCATGGACAGAGGAGCCTGGCAGGCTATAGTCCCTGAGTCCCTGGTGGGCTCAGTTGGACATGACTGAGTGATTAACACTTTCACTTTTTTCTTTCTGCCTCTATTGTGCTCCTAGGTTGGGGAGCCAAGAATTACACGTGCAAAGTCCCTGGCATAATATTACCACCCAATAAATGCTCAAATTCCCTAAATTGTCTTGAGCAGTCAGTGTGACCTAGGTTCTTTTGTGACCCTGTGGGCCTCTCCCCCCAGTCCCTTGGAGACAGGGCCATTGATTCCTCCAAGTCATGAAATGTATCTTCTCTGCTTCCCATGGACATCTGGTCTCACCTTCTGATGGGGGGATTCCCAGGGATGCTTCACATATCTACTGGCTAAAGCCAAAATGTTAGATGTGAGGCTCTTCAAGGCTTTGTAACTAATGGCCCATTCACATGGTAGAGGTAGGAAAGGGGTCTAGTGGTGGAAAATTACTGGCCTCAAGTCACGAAGGGAGTCAGGGACACAGCATTAGAATCTGGGATGTCTGACTTTCACTTGCTCCACTGAGTCACGTTATCAGTCTTCGGTACCATCCCTGGAGGGGTGGAGGAGGGTTTGCCGCAAAGAGAGCCCTGACACCATGAGGCCAGTACTCCCCTTTCCCCCATCCTCCTGAGAAAGGACCTTAGGAAAATTACTCCTCACCCCTCTGGATGGTTCGGGCTCTTGAATCACATCACCCAGGCCTTTAGAGTAGTTGCCGGGCTTACTGATTACATATTGGGCAACTTAATGGTTAAGGGCACAGAGTCTGGAACCAGATTGACTGAGTTCATGTTCCTGTTTTGAACCTATTGCCTAGATTGACTTGGGCAAGAATCTCAACCTCCCTGTGTCTCAGTTTTCTTATCTCAAACTAGGGATACCAACAATACCTACCTTATAGGGTTGCTGAGGATGAAGTGTTGACCGTCTGGTGATGTCCATGTGTAGAGTCTTCTCTTGTGTTGTTGGAAGAGGGTGTTTGCTATGACTAGTGCATTCTCTTGGCAAAACTCTATTAGCCTTTGCCCTGCTTCATTCTGTACTCCAAGGCCAAATTTGCCTGTTACTCCAGGTGTTTCTTGACTTCCTACTTTTGCATTCCAGTCCCCTATAATGAAAAGGACATCTTTTTTGGGTGTTAGTTCTAAAAGGTCTTGTAGGTCTTCATAGAACTGTTCAACTTCAGCTTCTTCAGCATTACTGGTTGGGGCATAGGCTTGGATTACCGTGATATTGAATGGTTTGCCTTGGAAACAAACAGAGATCATTCTGTCGTTTTTGAGATTGCATCCAAGTACTGCATTTTGGACTCTTTTGTTGACCATGATGGCCTCTCCTAAGAGATTCTTCTAAGAGATTTTTGCCCACAATAGTAGATATAACGGTCATCTGAGTTAAATTCACCCATTCCAGTCCATTTTAGTTCACCGATTCCTAGAATGTCGATGTTCACTCTTGCCATCTCCTGTTTGACCACTTCCAATTTGCCTTGATTCATGGACCTAACATTCCAGGTTCCTATGCAATATTGCTCTTTACAGCATCGGACCTTGCTTCTATCACCAGTCACATCTACAAATGGGTATTGTTTTTTGCTTTGACTCCATCCCTTCATTCTTTCTGGAGTTATTTCTCCACTGATCTCCAGTAGCATATTGGGCACCTACTGACCTGGGGAGTTCCTCTCAGTATCCTATCATTTTGCCTTTTCACACTGTTCATGGGGTTCTCAAGGCAAGAATACTGAAGTGGTTTGCCATTCCCTTCTCCAGTGGACCACATTCTGTCAGACCTCTCCACCATGACCCATCCATCTTGGGTGACCCCACACGGCATGGCTTAGTTTCATTGAGTTAGACAAGGCTGTGATCCATGTGATCAGATTGGCTAGTTTTCTGTGATTATGGTTTCAGTGTGTCTGCCCTCTGATGCCCTCTCACAACACCTACCATCTTACTTGTGTTTCTCTTACCTTGAACATGGGGTATCTCTTCTCAGCTGCTCCAGCAAGGCAATACAGTCAGCAAAAACAAGACCGGGAGCTGACTGTGGCTCAGATCATGAATTCCTTATTGCAAAATTCAGACTTAAATTGCAGAAAATAGGGAAAACAATTCAAGTATGACCTAAATCAAATCCCTTATGATTATACAGTGGGAGTGAGAAATAGATTTAAGAGACTAGATCTGATAGACAAGAGTGCCTGATGAACTATGGACGGAGGTTCATGACATTGTACAGGAGACAGGGATCAAGACCATCCCCATGGAAAAGAAATGCAAAAAAGCAAAATGGCTGTCTGAGGAAGCCTTAAAAATAGCTGTGAAAAGAAGAGAAGCGAAAAGCAAAGGAGAAAAGGAAAGATATTCCCATTTGAATGCAGAGTTCCAAAGAATAGCAAGGAGAGAAAGAAAAGCTTTCCTCAGCGATCAATGCAAAGAAATAGAGGAAAACAACAGAATGGGAAAGACTAGAGATCTCTTGAAGGAAATTAGAGATACCAAGGGAACATTTCATGCAAAGATGGGCTTGATAAAAGACAGAAATGGTATGGACCTAACAGAAGCAGAAGATATTAAGAAGAGATGGCAAGAATACACAGAAGAACTGTACAAAAAAGATCTTCATGACCCAGATGATCATGATGGTGTGATCACTCACCTACAGCCAGACATCCTGGAATATGAAGTCAAGTGGGCCTTAGAAAGCATCACTAGGAACAAAGCTAGTGGAGGTGATGGAATTCCAGTTGAGCTATTTCAAATCCTGAAAGATAATGCTGTGAAAGTGCTGCACTCAATATGCCAGCAAATTTGGAAAACTCAGCAATGGCCACAGGACTGGAAAAGGTCAGTTTTCATTCCAATCCCTAAGAAAGGCAATGCCAAAGAATGCTCAAACTACTGCACAATTGCACTCATCTCACACGCTAGTAAAGTAATCCTCAAAATTCTCCAAGCCAGGCTTCAGCAGTACGTGAACCATGAAATTCCAGATGTTCAAGCTGGTTTTACAAAAGGCAGAGGAACCAGGGATCAAATTGCCAACATCTGCTGGATCATGGAAAAAGCAAGAGAGTTCCAGTAAAACATCTATTTCTGCTTTATTGACTATGCCAAAGCCTTTGACTGTGTGGATCACAATAAACTGTGGGAAATTCTGAAAGAGATGGGAATACCAGACCACCTGACCTGCCTCTTGAGAAACATGTATGCAGGTCAAGAAGCAACAGTGAGAACTGGACATGGAACAACAGACTGGTTCCAAATAGGAAAAGGAGTACGTCAAGGCTGTATATTGTCACCCTGCTTATTTAACTTATATGCAGAGTACATCATGAAAAACTCTGGGCTGGAAGAAGCACAAGCTGGAATCAAGATTGCCGGGAGAAATATCAATAACCTCAGATATGCAGATGACCCCACCCTTATGGCAGAAAATGAAGAGGAACTAAAAAGCCTCTTGATGAAAGTGAAAGAGGAGAGTGAAAAAGTTGGCTTAAAGCTCAACATTCAGAAAACTAAGATCATGACATCTGGTCCCATCACTTCACGGGAAATAGATGGGGAAACAGTGTCAGACTTTATTTTCTGGGGCTCCAAAATCACTGCAGATGGTGATTTCAGCCGTGAAATTAAAAGACGCTTACTCCTTGGAAGGAAAGTTATGATCAACCTAGATAGCATATTCAAAAGCAGAGACATTACTTTGCCAACAAAGGTCCATGTAGTCGAGGCTATGGTTTTTCCAGTAGTCATGTATGGATGTGAGAGTTGGACTGTGAAGAAAGCTGAGCGCTGAAGAATTGATGCTTTTGAACTGTGGTGTTGGAGAAGACTCTTGAGAGTCCCTTGGACTGCTAGGAGATCCAATCAGTCCATTATAAAGGAGATCAGTCCTGGGTGTTCATTGGAAGGACTGATGCTGAAGCTGAAACTCCAATACTCGGCCACCTCATGCGAAGAGTTGACTCATTGGAAAAGACTCTGATGCTGGGAGGGATTGGGGGCAGGAGGAGAAGGGGCCAACAGAGGATGAGATGGTTGGATGGCATCACCGACTTGATTGACACGAGTTTGCGTAAACTCTGGGAGTTGGTGATGGATAGGGAGGCCTGGTGTGCTGCGATTCATGGGGTTGCAAAGAGTTGGACATGACTGAGCAACTGAATTGAACTGAACTGAACTGAGGATGAAGCGAATTCCTCTTTTTAAGGGACTTAGAGCTGTGTCTGGCGTACTGTGAGAGCTCGACAAGAGTTTAATGCAACAACCTAAACTGTTATAATTTAGGTTTCCTGGAAATGGAGCCCAAGATAGAGATTCAGGTGCATAGGATTTATTGAGGGGTTCTGGCAGGAGAATGGGAGGGAGGGAGAGAGGGAAGGAAGACAGAAGAACATGGGGAAGATTTAAGTAAGGATGTGGTCTCAGCTGGGGTCTGGCTGCCCCACTGTGAAATAGCACCTGCTTCATAGAAGGAGTCTCAACCTGAGGTGAGGGGGGCACATGGTAAGGAAAAAGGATGCAGCTTTTTGCCTATACAATTCAGTTCTTGTCTATAGGATCCTCTGAGTGCAGTGAGAGTGGAAGTTTCCAAGAGAGGTGAATGCTATTTGCCAAAAGCAATTCTAGAGAAGAAGGAGCCTGAGAGCCATTGGCAGCTGACGTTTGCAGCAGCTGGGAGTGGATGCATGGGCCCAGCAAAAAGGGTCTGGGCGGGGCATCAGTGGTGCTAGCTAGCTTAGAGCACTGCTGCTGCTGCTGCAGCTGAGTCGCTTCCGTCGTGTCCGACTCTGTGCGACCCCATAGAGGGCAGCCCTCCAGGCTCCCCCGTCCCTGGGATTCACCAGGCAAGAACACTGGAGCGGGTTGCCATTTCCTTCTCCAATGCATGAAAGTGAAAAGTGAAAGTGAAGTTGCTCAGTCGTGTCCGACTCTCAGCGACCCCATGGACTGCAGCCTACCAGGCTCCTCCATCCATGGAATTTTCTAGGCAAAAGTACTGGAGTGGGGTGCCATTTGCACTAGGACCTCGCAAATTCACCTTCACTCAGCAGAAAGGAGGAAGCTTTCCTTGGTCCTGACTCTTCCATTCTAGCACCTCTTGTAGGCTGGACTTTCTCTCCTACTCTATCCCCAGCAAGAAATCAAAACTCTCACCAAGAGCTAGAGAAATTCAAGTGCATTCCCTAACTCCTGTACCACTTTATCAGATCCCACCAGCATCCTCCCAGCAGAGCGCTTTCCCAAGCTTTTCTAAGCTCAGGAGGTTCTGACTCCTGGCACTCATGCAGGATCCAGCTCTTCTGGCGATAGCTTGGTCTCAGTGCCTCCTCCCACCCCTGGGTCCCTGTGGTGGGTTCTTAACCATGCAGGAATTTCTATCACACCATGAACACCTTGGAGGAAAATTGGCAAAATTAATTGGAAATTAAAGTCACCAAATGAGCACTGAATTAAGAAACCATTAACTCCAAATGACTGCTGGAAGGGAGCGGAAGTTAATTACAAAGGCTGCCTGGTTATTTTGTGTGTTTTCAGCATCACAGTTATCACCTTAGATCCTGATGTCGGAGTCTGATTAACATTCTTGGCTCTCAATACTGCTTTCGGTGTGATGTGCAACCCTCCCCAGGCATCCATGGACCAACTCAGGCATTGAGGAAGCCTCCCCCTCCCTGCCTGATGCACAGCCACTTCTTCCCATATCTGCCCCCTGCCTCAGTATCCTCTAAGGGAAGCCATTGCCGCTGGCATCCCAGGGAGTCCTTGCCCACACATTATCATTGCATAACGGGCACCACCATCCACCTCATTAGGCTCTGCTGGGGATCAGGATTAAATGGGATAAAATGGAAGAAACCCATAGCTTATTAGCCAAGGGGGCTGTGGGAAAGAGTTGTGAGGAGGAGCTGACTGTTTGAGAAAGAGCTGCCCAGCTGTACCACTCTAAAAGGCAACTCTGGGCCAGCTCTATTCTCTCCCTGGGAGCAATCTGAAGCAATAGAGATGACTATAGGATGGCTGCTTCATGAAGGCAGGGGTTTTTGTTATTTTGTTCACAGTTCTAGCCCCATGGCCTAGACCTATACCTAGAACAATAACTGTTGTTGAATGAATGAGCGAACTGGAACTCCCAAGAAACCTCCACTTGCTCATTTGCTGAGGGAAAGTTGCTGTTTGCGATGGCAAATCAACTGCTGGGAGCCAGGGTATCTCACCTGCGGGATGTGGTCGAGGCTGTTATGATCTATCACCGGTGCTGTGACAGAGCTGGCCCCTCTATCTGACCTTGCATCCCCATCCCCTCCCCCATTTTCTATATTCCATCCCAGAGTGATTGTTCCAAAGTCTCTATCCAAGGGTGCTTGCATTCGTGCTCAGTTGCTAAGTCGTGTTCACTCTTTGTGACCCCATGGACTGTAGCCCGCCAGGCTCCTCTGTCCATGGGGTTTTCCAGGCAAGAATAATGGAATGGGTTGCCATTTTCTTCTCCAGGGGATCTTTCCAATCCGGGAATTGAACCGTAGGCTCCTGCCGCATCTCCTGCACTGGCGGATGGCTTCTTTACTGCTGAGCCACCAGGGAAGCCCTATCTAATGATGCCCCTCCCCAATTCAATATGCTTCAGTGACTCTTTGCTGCCTACAGAGTAAACTATAACAATGTAAAAGTCCCCAGCCTGGAATTGGAAACCCTCAGAGATTTATAATCCCCAAAGCTTCCCTCCCAGAATGTTCCTCCTCCAGGAAGCCCTTCCCAACCACCTGGGCCCACTGTGAGCCTGAGTTCTCTCTTCTGTGACCTTCTTTGTTTTGCATTTAGCACATAACCAGGCACTTTCCAATATTTGATCCTCTCTAGTGCCCTATGCAGAGAAGGCAATGGCACCCCACTCCAGTACTCTTGCCTGGAAAATCCCATGGACGGAGGAGCCTGATAGGCTGCAGTCCATGGGGTCTCGAAGAGTCGGACACGACTGAGCGACTTCACTTTCACTTTTCTCTTTCATGCACTGGAGAAGGCAATGGAACCCACTCCAGTGTTCTTGCCTGGAGAATCCCAGGGATGGGGGAGCCTGGTGGGCTGCCGTCTATGGGGTCGCACAGAGTCAGACACGACTGAAGCAACTTAACAGCAGTAGCAGCAGCAGCAGTGCCCTATGAGTGGTTTCTGTCCTTCTCCATATTGATTATAATCTCCTTGAGCAAATGGATTAGTATATCCTTGGGCCTCCCACGGAAAATGCAGGGAAGGGCTGAGAACATAGAGATCTCATTACGAAGGACATTGGTTGCTCGATCAATGAGTTCCTCGGCTTCCCATTGTTGCATTCCCCACCACATTCAGCATATCTCTGCTCCGCAATTCTCACACCATCTTGTAAGCATTGATTTTCACATCTGGCTTCATCTTCTTGGCTGTGGGATCTTAGAGAATAGGGGATGAATGCCCTTTCTTCCTGTTTTCCTAGCAATTGGCACAATGCCTGGCACCCTCAGTAAACAAGAGATGATAAAAATGATACCTCCCTGGCTCTATGTTCTTATCCCATACTCTGAGAGAACCTTATCTATACCTTCCATAGCATTCCTTTCATCTCTTGCTCATTTATTCATTTATTTTTTAGGCAACTGTTTATTAAGCATCGATTATGTGTCAGGTATGAGGCTAGGTATTGGAGGCAGGGTGATGAATGATGAAAAGACAAGCAGTCTAGACATTTTCATCTCTATATCATACATTGAATTGCTTGAGGTTGGGAACATGCCTGAATCAACTCCATGGTTCCATTGCTTAGTGCGGGACTTGGCACTTGAAGTATTCACTAAGTGAATTCACTACTGAATTAATCAGAAATGTGTCTAATTGACTTTAGTCCCCTTTAAGCTTGTGGTCACCCATTAATTCTATTTTTTAGAGGGACTGGAATTGCTATAAGGCTGGAGTTGGAGAAGTCACACAAAGGCCAATGTATTGGGAAGATGTTTTCATTCAACAAACAGTTCTTGAAAATGTCCCTGCCCTCAAAGAGCCCATAATCTAAAGGAAAAGACCAAGAGTAAACAAAGAGAAATAAACCTTGTGGGATAAGTGCAGGATCAGAGGGAGAGTGGATGTTGGTATAAGACTAGCAGAGATGAGGGAATCCTTTCTTCTGCCCCGGGGTGGGGAGCAGACTTCCCAGAGAAGAGAATTTTTGATCTGGGCAGTGACATGAAGACAAAATGAGAAAGGCAGAGGGAACAGAGTGTGCAAAGACACAGTGAAGACCTGGGGCATTAGGGGAATTTCTGGTGAGAGCTCAACGCTGCTAGAGATTATAAGATAAAAGAGTGGTGAGGCAGGCGAGAGGGAGACCATGTGGTAGCCTAAAGCCTAAGAAGTGCAGGCTTCAGTTACATAAGCTGGGAGAGACTCAGACTTTGCTATAGCCTCTTGAAAAGACATCAGAGAAAGAGAAAATGGAAATCCATATGGGAGAAATAATAAGAACCCAGCAGGTGGGGTGAGAGGTTTATTTGTAGTCCTTGCTCATCTACCTAAGTCTATCTAAGTATCCATCCAGTGGGGTTACCTACCCAACATCCACCCCACCACATAGCCCACAGCTGGCCAGCCACAATATTCTACTCCCCGGGCCACTGGTTGGCTTAGAGTTGATCGTGTGACCCCATCCAAGCCACTGAGACTCAGTTCTGGGCTGTTTTGTTAGGATGAAGGGGATAGCTCTTCTGCAGAGGACGTTGAGAGGATATGAGAAACTGAAGCTATTTGCAGCCCTCTGCCCACCATGTGGTATAGGCGGGCCTGAATGAAGCCAGTTTTGAGGGCTGCGGAGCCAAGAGATGAGGTGCAGCTAAGTTCTGGTTTCATCACCTGACTGCTGGAAGCAGTGAGTTGTATTTCTGGATTTTTCAGAGAATTTTAAAAAAAATTTGACCATTTAAAAAAAATTGGACCATTAGGCATCTGTTATTTGCAACTTGAAAATTTCTAACACACTGAGAAAGATTAAAAAGGAAATGTAAGTTTCCTAGGGGTGAATACCAGGTCAACTGCTGGCATTGTCTGGACTTGCTAGACAATGGATTAATATATTCTTGGACCTCCCACAGAAAATGCAGGGAAGGACTGAGAACATAGAGATCTCATTACGAAGGACGTTGGTTGCTCGATCAATGAATTTCTTGGCTCAGGGAAGATAAGCATAAGGCTGTGTGCCTAAAATGGATAAGTTGGGAAAGACCTGTAGGAAAAAGCCAGAGAACACCACTGAGTTAGTATTTGAGGAGAGTAGTGGGAATTTAAAGAAATGAGATAGACCTAGGACTCACATAGGTAGGGAAGTCTGTTTATCCAGGAATGGAGGGAGCTAAGAAAAGACCCCATCCTGAGTTAGGGGGAAAAGTAGGCATAAATGGAATTACCAGTAATACAAGACTGTGCTCAGAACAAAAGTTTGCCCCAAGAGAATAATCTAGAGCAGGGATTGGAACGTTATGTCCTATAAAGGTCTAGTTAGGAAATATTTAGGTTTTGTGGGTCATAAAATCTGTTGCAGCTACTCAACTCTGCTGTTGCAGAGCAAAAGCAACCATATATATGCTAAGTCATTTCAGTCGTGTCCGACTCTGTGCGACCCCATAGACGGCAGCCCACCAGGCTCCCCCGTCCCTGGGATTCTCCAGGCAAGAACACTGGAGTGGGTTGCCATTTCTTTCTCCAATGCATGAAAGTGAAAAGTGAAAGGGAAGTCGCTCAGTCGTGTCCTACCCTCAGCGACCCCATGGACTGCAGCCTACCAGGCTCCTCTGTCCACGGGATTTTCCAGGCAAGAGTACTGGAGTGGGGTGCCATAGACAATAAGCAAACAAATGGGCATAGGTGTGTCCCAATAAAATTTTATTTATATGACTCACAGATTTGGTTGTGCATCATAATTTGCTATGTTGGACCTTAGTTAGACCTTGCATAGTTAGACCTTCAATATAGACTGTTTAGTGCAGTAAACAGAGCCATGTAAAAGCATGTGTTTGTAACTCACAAGTCATTTTCTATTTATCCCTACCTTGCCTGCCATAGAGGAATTCCTCAGTGGAGTAGCAGGAGTGATGCTAGGGTGGACTGTAATTCCCTTAAGTCCTCTAGATCTTGGTGTAAAAATTCAGCCTTGAAGCTGAAAAGAAAAGGCATTAAGGTCAACAGTACCAAGGACAGTGCCACTCCTTGGCGGGCAGGGTTGGTTTGGAAAGCCCCTTGTTTTCATACAGATAGAACAAGCCTGTGATCAAGGGCCCAGAAGGACATCTTTGCAACTCTTACCATGAGGTGGAGGAGCAAAAGAAATGACCTGATATCCTGAGACGTGTCCTGAGAATCTCGGTGCTTGCCTCTACCTGCTGACCCCACTGTATAATCAAGGAGAAAGAATCTTTTTCCCAAACGACCTAAAAATAAGCCACCATTTCATGCTAGTAGGTCTAGGTATGAATGAAAGTGGTGGCTCAAAGTGATCTTGGAAAGTCACTTTAGCTCATGATGTCTCCTCTTCCTCATCTGTCAAAGAGAGATAATAATTGCTTCCCTGCCTGGCTTACAGGGTCATTATGATTATCAAATGAGACAGTGGGCAGAAAAGCTGTGAGCATCAGAAAGTACTCAGTCCAAGTGTCCAGCTCAGCCTCTGACCTGCCATAACTCTCATCCTTTTCTTTCTTATCCTTTAAAAAAAAAATCTTTTCTTTCCAAATGATGCAGGGAGTCAAAACTAGTTTCAACCTTACTACCAGTAGCAGGCATTGCTGCTCACTTACCCAATATCCATCCCATCTTCCAACCATTTCTCCCACTAACAGAGCTCAGGCTGTGTGCAGAGGCAACCGCCTTCTCTAGAAGGTGGTGGGTTTCGTTAAAGTAGTCATAGTGGTCCCATTTGCCTTGCCAATTGTTATCTTAGGAAAGGATGTTTGAACAATTCTGGCCAATGAGATGTAAGAGAAAGACTGATGGGAGGTATGGATAATGAGCTCACATTGATTTTTTAAAAAACATTAAAAGGAACATTTAGGAAGAACTGATCTCCCAGAATAGAGTGAAGCCAATAGTGGAAAAGCACAGGAAAAACTGGTCCTGGAGCCCCTGGAGTCCACCCCGCCTTTGGGGCTCTTGTTTTGTGAGATACTAAAATTCCTTGTTGTTTGAACCAGTTGGGCCAGAGCTTTCTCTTATCTTCAACCAAAGGCATTCTCACTGGCAATCACAGCTCACGACGACCCGGGAATGCTGTGTGCTCACAGGTTCCTACCTCCTCCCAGATCCTCTCCCTCTAACCACAGCTTCCTTTCCCCTTCTTTTCAGAGCTTCATTTGGAAGTGAAACTGACAAGCCATATGCTCCCCAGGCCTGTGCTCATCTTTAATTGATCTTTGGAGGCAGGGAGCTGCAACTGTGGGGGAGGCTGGCTGTTAGAAGCGCAGTCCTTGTCTCCCCACAACCCGCAGACCTGAAGAATTGCCTCCTTCACTCACATGCCTCTCCTACTCACAGCTGAGGGATAGCACATGTTTAGGGAAATCTTTACTCTGACTTGGACCAAGAGTGGAAGAAGGAACTTGTGGCTCCTGGGGTATGTGCTTGAGAAGAGCCAGGAGTTAAGGCCCATCCATTTGGGAGTACAGAGCCAGGCTTAGGCCCTGCGAGTTTATCTTGGAGCTTGCGTCTGGGATGGGTTTGTCTGAAGTGGATGGCTCAACTTACTCCCAGAGTAAGAAAGCCACTAATTATGACTCAGCCCCTCTTGGCTGCACCAGGCATCAGCTGTCTTCGAACAAAAGACGTTCAGATCTAATGGATATTCCAAACCTTAGAGGAAATGGCTGAGTTAGGGGTAGGAGTATGACATTAGGCTGACCATGGGGAAGCCCGGGACTTCCTCATAGGGTGAACCAGATCAAGTGATGTGGGGCCCAAACTGAGTCAGCAGAAGTGTAAGGTGTGGTTGGGCTTATTCAGCTGGGAAAGAGACTTATATCAGCTTCAGAGACTGATAGACAAGAAGGAGGCTCAGATGAGAACAGGCAAGGCGCGCGGTCACAGGCCAAGGCCACAGAAGACAAGGTGATATCCTGTTTCCTAGAAGACTAAACTATGTTAAGCCCAGAGCCATCCTATTAATGGCAAGGGCTTCCTTGCCAGCTCCAGCCCAATCCATCCAGTTCTCTTAGATGTCTTCCTCTCTGACAGCAGACTAGAATGCAAGCGAAAATGTTGCTGGCCCCACTATGGAGCTCTGCTGGAAGATGAATCATGGCCTCTACTCTGGGTTGGCTCGTCCCTCCAATCATCAAATATTAAAATACATCCAGGCTTCCCCTGACTCAATCATTCTTGTTCTTTCTCTCCATGTCGACCATCTGTGCCCACATCCAACCGACCACCATCTCTCATCCTATTAGGAGAGCCTCCTGTTCCCCAAACTCCAGTGTCTTCCTCTTTTATCTACTGCCTCCACTCTGGAAACTAGAAAGACCTTTCTAAAGCATGAGTCTTAGCACATCACTCTCTTGTTCAGAACTTTCAGTGGCTCCTCATTACCTTCAACATGAAGTCCAATCCAACTTCCTTAACACGGCTTAAGAGGCCTTCTATTATTCTGCCTGCTTACCTGTCAAGCTTCATCTTAAACCAGACCCATTTTTTTAATTCAGTGCATTGGCCATGTCAGAGCCTCCAATATGTCACGTTCTCTTGCATCTCTGAGCCTTTCTGTGTAGACTGCTTTATTCCCTACAAATTTCCCTTATCTCCTCTCCCACCACCATCATTGCCTGACTGTCCCTACCCACCCTTCAGCTCATACTATTGCCGCTTCCTCTGGGAAGCCTTCTTGATGCCCCAACTCAGGCTCACTCCTCTGTTTGGGATTTTCATAACTCCCTGTGCTTATTCCCATCAAAGCTTGTCACTCCATGTGGTGGTTGCCTCTGTATCACCCAACTGCATTGGAGTGTCCCAAGTATTTTTTCTTGCCATGCCATGTGGCAAGTGGGATCTTCCCCAGTCAGGAATTGAACCTGTGCCCCCTGCATTGGGAGCATGGAATCTTAACCACTGGACTTCCAGGGAAGTCCCAAATGTTCCAAGTATTAAATTGCAATATGAAACGTTCAGTATTTGACCATTTTGACTTACAAAATGGTCAGCTTCATATGGTTCTGCTCAACACAATGACCATGACTGTTCTGTTATCTGTTGGATCCCAGTGTCCAGCACAAAGAACAAAACACAGTGAGTGCTCAGCAAATGTAGATCACTGTTTCTTAGTGCGACTTCAGTTTGAGTTTTCACGCCTGATGGCCAACATTGGCAGAAATCTCTTTGATGATAGAAACAAAGTGTATAAGGAAGAGGTCTACTAGGGTCACCTGATCCAGCCTCCTGCCTCCTCTCAGCATTGAGGTACATATGAGTATTGACTTCATCTAGAGCTGTCCCCCACCAGAAGTATGCTTCAGCAGGACCTAGGGCATGTTCTGAAGCTGGGGGACACCAACCCAAGTTTAGCTGGTGACACCATCATGGTCACAGATGATCATTGTCTGATGAGAACATTTTGATGTTTCTTTGGCCAAAGGTTGAGCATGTCTAGTACAGCTCTGCAAAGCCGTGCTTTATGCTAAGTCATTTCAGTCGTGTCTGACTCTTTGTGACCCATGGACTGTGGCCCGCCAGGCTCCTCTGTCCATGGGATTCTCCAGGCAAGATACTGGAGTGGGTTGTCATTTCCTCCTCCAGGGGATCTTCCTGACCCAGGGATCGAACCTGCATCTCTTACGTCAGTCTCCTGCATTGGCAGGTGGGGTTCTTACCACTAGCACCACCTGGGAAGCTCCCCTGCAAAGCCAGGCTAGGCCTTATGGACTATGAAAATCATACATTGCAAAGCCCTATTAAAGTTCTGGAAACCTGGATAAAACATCAAAAAGATTACCAGACTTGATATTTGGACGCTCCTCATTGATACATGACGTTGTGCTACCTCAGGGACCACACAGGGTCTTGGATCAGGGGTGGAGAGTCCAGCTGCCTCTCCCAGGAGCCTGTCTCTCAAGTGAGGTCTACGTTAAGGCATCAACAACTCATTTGTCCTGTTCCCCAGTTAGGAGGGTGACATGCAATGGCATCCTTCTACTAATAATTAAATGATACCTTCTTTTGATTGGCAGTGACTTTTTTCCTTTTCCAGGGCCTTCTGCCTGTGATAAAACCACAAGTGCCTATGAGATCCTGGTGGATTGATCCTGGCGCTGTTGCCTCGAGGAGAGGAAAGCAGTCTGTGGGTCTGCCAAAGCATCCCATGAGCTTCAGCTGAACCTCTGTGCCCTTGCAGTGCCGTGGGTGGTTTGGCAGAGTCCCTGTCAGCAGCCAGAGCTGTGCTGGCACAGATGGTCCAGCAGCATTTTCTCCAGGTACGTGGGAGGCTGGGGAGGAGTCCTCACAATGACTTGTGGTCATGTCACATCTCTGTAGGCCTGGGATCCCAGTCACATTTTCTCAGCTCCCATGCACACTTACCTCCTGCACACACATATATACACCTCCTCTAGGGTGAAGTCGGTCGTTTCTGCCAGGACTGGCAGACTACACACTACTTTGTTCTCATGCTTCTCAATCTCAAGAGGAGTCGAATCTGGAAGGCTGCTGGGAATTCCCAGGGCTTGCCAGCTCAGGGCCCTTTTTCCTCTTGGCTTTGCCCTTTCAGTGCCTACCTCTGTCCTCAGCAGGATGGTCTAGGCAAGAAACCCCACCCTCTCCAGGCTCCCCCACGGAATGCACTCATACCTGAGCATTAGTGAGAGATGCAGTGTTTACTAAAGAGTTTGTAGGGCAAATAAAGGGCATCTATACCACACACTTCAGGAACATCAGGACCTGTCTCCAGAACCCCTACTTGACTGCCCCCCAGGGCATTCTCTCTCGGGCCCTCCCCACTCCAGACTCAACCTCTATGTCTCCCCTCTTCTCCTCCAGGGTCTGATCACACCCACCCCCAATTGCATCTTCAGCCCTCTGGGCTCCTACTCCTACTCGACCCAGCAAAGTACCTGGTGGATGGGAGGCCTTCCTAGTTCTCATTGCCAACCCTGGAGGATACCTGGAGATTCAGAAATTCTGTTCTGCCTGATTCTCCTGGTTGTGACCACAGTATCCTTGCACCTCCTTTAGCCATGCTGCCTTAGCAATCTACTGGGTTATTTCCCAATTCCTCCCAGCTTCAGTTCTGCCCCTGGTTCCAGCATTGCCTCCTCCCACAGCCTGGGGTAAAGCCCCTTCCCCTAGCTTGGCTCAAGCCCCAAGACCTGTCATCTGTACGCACCCTGACCTCTGACAGGCTGTGTGCCCTGCTCTTCTTTCCTCCTGGTCTTGCCAGGGGGACTTAGCACAGAAGTAAGGAGTAACAGATGGAATGGTTTACACTTGAAGAACCAGGAAACTGTGCTAGTGAAGATAAGACCGGAGGGATATGGAATTCAGAGAAAATATTTTGGCAGTGATGTTAAGGAAGAAAGAGGAGCCACTTGAAGATTTTTGGAGTAGATTAAGACTAGGGCCATGGGCACCTGACCTAGGGTGGCAACCTTGAGAATGGACCCAAGGGGATGGGCTAGGAGAGCTATTTTCTGAGCAAAGTAAAGAATTACTTGTGGAGTTAGCTGTGGAGCAAACTGGGTGTGAACAGTTGAAGTTGAGGGAGAGAGTAGAAAAAAATGAAAAAGGAGGGGGTGGGAGAGATTGACAGCAAGATAACAGGAATTTCAAGGTCCAGAAAAGAAACGAGAAGAAAGAAGGAAGCAGATATCAAGAGAGAGAGAGAGGAAAATGGAAAGAGAGCTGGAGGCAAAGAACTGCGCAGAAATCATGGTGGGGTCCACTGGGGCCTGCTGCGGGACGGGAACCCACGCTTGGGAGAAACTGCAGGGGGACCAGCTGTGTACATCGCCCTTCCATGCCAGAGCCAGGCTGGTGCAGCCCAGGGAGAGTGTCCATCCTGCTGGGTGTCAGAACAGGGACCTGGGGCCTACGGGAGGGGGACATGATTTACTCATGGAAGATCAGCAAGTGCAGGGGTTCGTTTTGAGTCCAGACCCCAGCCCAGGAACCTGCTTCTTCACCTCATCCTGCCCCAGCCTGACTCTGAATCCCTTTTCTAGGCAGCACCCTGTGTGAAGGAGCTGCAGCCTGAGCCTTCCCTGGGGAGAGGAGAGACTGCAGGCCCCGGAGGGGAACCAGGATCTCAGCTTTGGAGAGAGAAGCAGGCCATGAGCGTGTGGGGAACTGGGAGCACATAGCCATACCCCCACCAGCTCCAGAAGGCCCCAGGGTGATCCCTCTCCTTGCCTGCCGTGGTAAAGCCCGAGTTCTTGGCCCATCACTCAAGGTCCTGCATGGCTAGGCTGCCTTGGGCTGGGGGAGTTTCTTGCTCCTCTAGAATGGAGTTTAGGGGAGCTTCTTGCTCCCCTAGAATGAAGGCCCAGCCGGGGCTCCGTACACACGAGGGCATCCCCACCTCCTCATCCATCCTTAGGCATTTCTCCCTGCCTGGGGTACTCCCTGTGACTCCCTGCCTCTGTTGACCCTCCTCCTTCTCTCATAAGCTGCTCCACACTGCCTTCTCCAAGCAACTGCCCAGGCCCCTACGACCTGGGCAGGGGGCAGGAAGCTGAGGCAAGAACTGTGCTGGGGTGGGGGCAACATGACATCTGTCAAAATGGTCAGAAGATAGAATATGTATTGAAACTCCTGGGAGAATGGATACATGTATATGTACAGCTGAATCCCTTTGCTGTCCACCTGAAACTCTCACAACATTGTTGATCAGCTATGTGCTCAGTCTGATCACTAAGCAGTCATGTCTGACTCTCTTCAACCCTATCGACTGTAGCCTGCCAGACTCCTCTGTCCATGGGATTCTCCAAGAATACTGGAGTGGGTTGCCATTTCCTACTCTATAATCGGCTATACCCCAATACAAAATAAAAAAATTAAAACAAAAACTCTCTATTTTGGCCAATTTCTCATTTACCAGCTCAACCCTAGACCCAAGATACAGGAGGGCGTCATCCCACAGCCTCCAGGGTGGGCTGCAAGGTGTGAGCTGGACACTAACCTCACGGCTCAAGACCCGTGTGACACACACCTCCTCACAACCCCAAGCAGGGAAGGTTCCAAGTCTCTCCCAGCCCTCTGCTCACCCGCAGAGTCCCTGAGCCCAGCAGCAGAAGCCACACCCTCCCTCCACGAAGAGAATGTCCTTCCTTTAAAGATAGGAAAGGACTGAAGGTGTGACCCGTCTCAGGGGCCTGTGTGGTAAAGCTGATCAGGGCAGGGTGCAGGATGGGGGTTTTTTGGAGTCAAAGTTGGGAGGGCACTTCAAAAACCCCTCAAAACACACTGGCAACATCCCCAAGCAGATCCTGGGGTCCTGCACCTCCCCTCAGGGCAGCCCTCACACCCTCCTCTATTCTAGGTACCCCCTGGCTTCTACTGCTAGGACTTTCAGTGACTCAGAGACGGATCAGCTCCGAGATATTTCCTTTTCATTTAACAGGGAAACCAAAGAAAAGAAAAAAGATGCGGAAGAAAGTGTTTAAGATGCCCTTGGCTAAGAACCTCAGCCATCCTTTAATGCCAGATGTTAAAAGTCTGGCCTTCAAAGAGCTGCTCCTGGTGGCTGGCTCAGCCAGGGAGGAGGCGGCGTGTTGAGAGCGCGGGCCAGGGTGCAAGCTTGCCCTCACTCAGGCTCAGCTGCCCCTTCCCTGACCTCCAGACCCACAGCCCTGGGCTCCCACTTTGGACCCTGTTCTCATTAGCCCAGCTCGTTCCTCCATAGCCCGGGGCACTGGAAGGAGCCCTCCGCTAAGGTCAGAAGGGCAGCCCTGCTGTGATGAGCTGAGTGGCCGTAGGCAAGTCACTCTCTTCCTAATCTCAGCCACCTCCCCTGGCAGAGGGTGTTGTGGATATATTGATCACCAGGGACCTGAGGTTATTAACTGTTTTCTCTCTTTGTCTCCTTCGTGTGCATCCAGACATGCCTCGTGGTGCCTGCCCACTCAGAGCCTCTTTAAGAAAGGCCTCCCTGCTGCAACCCCTGAAGCAGAGACTCTCTTGTTTTGCTCTCCCCTCACCCCACTACCTGGCTGCTGCTCATGGGACAGGCATAGGCATGTGGTCCAGTGTTCACGAGCCAGTGACCTGTGTTGATGAGCACATGCCAGGGGAAACTGTCCTTGTGAGAGAGCTTCCTTGATAAAGTGGCATTTAAGCCAAGACCTGAATGGAAAGTAGGATTGGCCAGGTGGAGAGGGAGCACAGCGTGTGCGGAGGCCAGGGATGGGGGGAGCCTGGAATGGGAGAGTCAGTGAGGCTGGCACTGCGGATTTGGAGGAGGGGGAAGAAGGGGTGAGAGAGGGAGAAGGACAGGCCTCCGGGGTCCTGCAGAGCCCGCATGGCGTTGGGATTGACCCCTGCCTGCTTCCTTCTGTCCTGCCTCCAACTAGCTGTCTGTTCCCTTATGGCTTTTGCTTCTTTGTAATTTCAGCTGCACAGAACCAACCCAGCCTCTCTGGAGGCCTCTGTCTCCTGAGGTTACTACATCAACTTTTGCTGCTAACAAGTACCTGCTGTAAGAATCCCCAGGAGCTGCATGGCCACTATTTCCTGGGCACAGCCTCACTGCCCTCCACAATGACCCTGACAGTATGGTCTCCATTTCCTAGATGACAAAACCAAACTCAGAGAGGTGAAATCACCTGCCCAAGCCAACGTGGCTGGCAAATGTCAGAGGCTGGATTGGGGCCCATATGTGTGTGATATCACCCCCATCCCTGCTGGTGCTATGCTCCTGGTGCTATGAGGCTGCAGGCAGGGTTGTGTGGAGTAAGGGGTCCACTGTGGTAGGCTCTAATGGGAGCCGAGAGGCCCAGGGCTTTTACAGGCTGATCTGGAAGGTCTGAGAAGGAAGCGTCTTCCAATGGTGAGGGTGGGCAGAAGGCAGAGCCTGGACCGCCTGGGAGCACTGGGGCAGGAGCGTGGAGTCTCTGGGTGTTCAGAAGGCCTGAGACCATGGCCTGTGCAGCCAGTCTGCCAGCACGGCCTGGGTTCCATCTAACCCGAGCCTGGGGCCCACCGTGGAACCAGGAGCCAGGGGCATCTAAGCCCTGCAATGGGAGTGGCCCAGCTGAACCAAAGACCCTCAGAGTTCTAGAGAATCATTTATCCATGGAACACCTCAAAACCAGATGCCTGAGACCGAGTTTGTTGGGTGGCAATGGATTTCACTCCTTGATTGTGCTTGATTTGGTTGAGATTAAATTAATTTGTGTTTCCTTCAGCACACGGTAATTAGAATAGCACAGCGATAGGAATGGGAGGACCCTTACAGGTCACTTTGTCCACTTTTCTGAAGCCTCTTCAACTCCAGCCTCCCTCTGACAAATATAAAAAGCTCATACTTGGGCTTCCCTTGTGGTCCAGTGGTTAGGAATCTGCCTTGCAATCCAGGGGATACTGTTTCAATCCCTGGTCTGGAAAGATCCCACGTCCCACGGGGCAACTGAGCCCGTGTGCCAGAACTACTGAGCCTGCGCGCCTTAGAGCCCATGCTCCACGAGAGAAGCCACAGCAATGAGGTGCCCATGCACTGCCACTAGACAGAGCAGCCTCTGCTTGCTGCAACCAGATAAAGCCCACGTAACACGGAAGACCCAGTGCAGCCAAAAATAAGTACAAATAAATAAATATCAAAACCAAAACCTCACACTTGCCTTTAGTGATAGGTGACATTTCTAAATGGATTCGATGCTGTGGTTGTAGCAGGCTGAGTAATAGCCCCCGAAGATATCAGGTTCTGATCCCTGGGGCCCGGAAATGTCACCTTATTTGGAAAAGGGGTCTTTGTAGATGTGATGAGGTTAAGGGTCTAGAGATGGGGAGAGTGTATTTTGAAGTATCTGGGTGGACTCTGAATGCTATCCCTGGTGTCCTTAGAAGAGGGAGACAAAGGGAGATTTGGAGGGATGTGGCCAGAGGCCGATGAAAGCCACAGCTCCCAGAATGTGGAAGAGCAAGGAATGGATGCTCCCCTGGAGCCCCTGGAGGGACTGCAGCTCTGCAGAATCTTTGATTTCAGCTCAATGTAAAAGATTTCAGAGAATGAATCTATGTTGTTTTAAGCCACCCAGCTTGTGGTAATTTGTTATGGCAGCCACACAAAGTTAATATAATCAGAGTCACAGTGAACTAACTAAGTTGTTTACCAACCTGAAAAGTCACCCTTGGAGGTTCTGATGGTCCCCCAGGCTGAGCGTTTGATATTATTTAATGCACCCAATTTACAGAGAAGACTGAAGTCTAGAGAAATGTAAGGACTTGCCCAAGATTACAAAAGTAATTATTGGCAGAGATAGAACTGGAACCCAAGAAAATCAACTCTCAGTCCTCCCATGGCCCCAAGCCACCTCCTCCCACCTTTTATTCCCTGTCTGGGGAGAAGTTTCTAGAAAGTTCTGGTGAAACAGAAAAGTGAGATTGGGGCCAGGTTGGGGAAAACCTGGAACAGCACAGCCCAGAGTTGGAAGCTTATCTGATCGATAAAAGGTGCAGATAGTCCAATATTTTTCTTACTAAAAAGTAGCTTCCAGAGATTGTGAAAAGTGTCAGATCTGATGCATAGGGCCTTAAGGAAGAGACTGCAGTTATAAACCCCATGACAGATGTCAGACCTGGGTTCCTGTCAGTCAAGAAAGGCTCTGGTGGGGAAACAGTGCAGAAGGGAAGGATAGAGGGGTGGCTAAGAACAGAATGAGAGGTGGGGTGAGGGCCAGAGGGAGTAGTGGGGTCCAGCTGCAAAGTCCTCAAACAGCTCAACTTTGCTGAAGACCAGCCTTTGCCATGAGCAGAAAAGTGAAACGAGTGAAGTGAAAGTGTTAGTCACTCAGTCATGTCCGAGTCTTTTCTATCTTAAGGACTGGAGCCCGCCAGGCTCCTCTGTCCATGGAATTCTCCAGGCAAGAAAAAATACTGGAGTGTATTGCCATTTCCTTCTCCAGGGGCTCCCACCCCAGGGACTGAACCCCAGTCTCCTGCATTGGAGGTGGATTCTTTATCATCTCAGTGACCAGGGAAGCCTCCCATGAGCAGAAGATGTGACCAGTGTGATCACTGGTGTATGTATGCACACTGCATGCACACATGTGCTCAGAAGCACACATGGGACCCAGCCACGTACACACACACACACACACACACACACACACACACACACACATGAGGGCTGGAGCCAAGCCTGGGCAGCCAGAAAGAGCTATCTATAATTTGCCAGTTGCCCTTTGGGTTACACTGTAAGTCCAAAAGCCAAGTGGAGCATGTTGCCACAGTTTGTTCTCCTGGCATCCCAGCTCTAGCCAGGGTCCACAGTGTGAGATGCAACGTGGCCAGGAATCACACTGCTTCCTCTCTGTGATGCTCTGCTGCCCAGCCACCCAAAGGCCCCTCTCCCTGGGCCTGACTCCCCCACCCCTCCCTGATGTCCCCCTGCTGGATCCCCAGAACAGGAACTGGGAGATCCAAATCCCCATGATAGATAGCCAGACTCAAATGCTCCAGGATTTTGGAAACACTGTTTTGTAACTATTTTTAAGGGGAGAGACAAGTTTTCAGCTTAGACGGGAAGAGAGGGCTCAGGAGAGCAGCTGACCTAGGAAAAGAGCCTCAAGCCCAGAAGCACCTGTCACATGTGTCCAGCATCTATCTCAGAAAGACCATTGTCTTGGGGAGCAGGAGAAATATACCCAAGGAAACCAGCCCAGCAACCGGCGCCAGAGCAGAAAGTACAAAGCACACAGCAGAAAGTGAGGGCACAGCTGAACAGTCAGCCCCCTTGGCTTGGAGCAGGCGGCCATCGACATAGCACAGACACCTGGGATACAGGGACCAGAGGGCGACCTGCTGGAACCCCGGACAGAAAGGAACATCTGTTACCATGATTCTGTGCTGAGGTTTTGCTGTGCTGCTGCTATTTTTTCAAAAACCTCCCTAACCAACCTGGAGTCAGGCCTAACACCAGGGGAAGACCAGGAAACTCTGCTATGCCCACCCAGGCTGACACATACACTCAGAGATGGGCCAGGCTCCTTCTTGGGGCAGGGACAGGTATAGCCTCCTGGCAAGCAGTCCAGGCGGTGGACTCTGAGCCTCAGGTCTAGTCTTATCCTCCTTCCTTGAAAGTTTGTATGTAGATAGCTTGGGGCAGGACACGGGGGCTTGGCTCTGGATTCCATGGTTAGGGGTGGTGTGTCTACACAGCATGGTCTCCGTTCTGCTGGGTTGGGTGCTCACTGTCCACAGGTCTGTCTCTCCCTGTAAGGCTGAGACAGTTCTTCCCTGACCCCAGCATCGCCCAGGCCAGACTTGGAGCAGAGCATGCCTAGTGGGCCCCCATCTTGGGAGAGATGAAGGAGTGCCCATCAGGGCCCCTTCATTTCTTTTTTAAAAATTTTTGGTTGCAGCATGTAGGACCTTAGTTCCCCGGCCAGGGATCGAACCCCTACCCCCTGTGCTGGAAGGCAGAGTCTTAGCCACTGGACCACCAGAGAAGTTGCAGTGGTCCCCAAGTTCTGCATGGAGACTTCAACGTTCCCCTCTCTTCCAGAGTCTCGGAGACAATATCTGTTTAGGGCCTTCCTGGTGACAAATGATGGAAACCCAGTCTGAGCCAGTTAGGCACAACAGAGATGTCACTGGATCACAAAATCAAATGTTGGGGAAGGCTGGGGAGCTGGCTGCCTGGGGGAGACTGGACATGAGGCTCCTACACCTCAGGTCCTCTTCTTGGCCTCTGCTCTCTGCTGGTCAAGGATGCTGGCCTCCTTTTCCCAGGCTAGACTTCTCCACAGCTGGACCCTTGCCCACAGGCTGCTCCAGGGTTCCCTCTGCAGAGCGCTCCCGGAAGAAAGAAGGAACTCTCTTTCTCAGGCTGTAAATTTTCAGATCCCAGGAGAGAACACTGACTGGCCAGACTTTGGTCATGTACCCCGCCCTTTGGGTGGGAAGTGGTGTTAAAGGTGGGAGTTCTGTTGTGTGTGTGTGTGTGGAGGGGGATGATTCTGTCATGGATAGCTCCCTGAGAAGCAGGGAGAGGGCTGGGCAGACAAAGCAATGAGGGTCTTAGATCAACTACAACATTTCCTGCCCCTCTGAGCTGGCAGGAGTCAAAAGCAGGGGGTGGCATTGGTGGGAAAGAGGACACACAGAGGCTGTCTCTTCTCTTAATTCCCTGTCACCTCTCAGGTCACCTCTCAAACCTCTCTTTGGCATTTAAGTCCCTTAACAGCTCCTCCCCCACACCCCGACCTCCCCAACTCCTGTCGCCCAAACCCTCCCTCCACTCAGGTAACTTCACACACAGCAGAGTGATTATGAGCATGGTCTCCAGAACTAGACTGTCTGGATTCAAATCCCAACCTTGCTTCTCACTAGCTGTGTGACTTTGGGCAAGTTATTTAACTTCTCTGTGCCTTATTCGCCGTGAGGGTTAAATTGATTCAGCCATGCGAAACCCCTTAGAGCAAAGCCTGACACACAGTCAACTGTCAGGAAGTGTTAGCTGTTATCCTGGCACCTAAGTTCGCACTGTCCCCCACCTAGAATGGCCCTTCCTCTTGTCCAAATCCTCCCCATCCTAAGGCTCTGCTTAGGGAACCATTATGGACACTCCTCATCTCAGAATCCCTGTGGTGCTCAGAGTGGAGCATCTGTGGGGAAGGCTCGTCTTCCTGATTGGTCCAGGTTCCCTCTTGTGGTGCACTCCGTCCGTGGAGCACCCTAGCAGATCTAGGCACATTGGAGTGTCAGGAAATGCTTGGACTTCCCTCCCCCACAGGACAGGCCAGTGGGAAGAAGCGGCTGTTAGCAACCCTGGAGATCCGTGTGCATGGAGCTCGTTAGAGCTAAGCGAGCATGGCATCATCTCCCTGGGAGCCAGGAAGCCCCTGTACCTGTGACATCACACCTTCACCCATAAAAATAGCCAGCGCATCTTAGCAGACGGGGCACGGCCTGCTCTGGGAGGTGACAGGTTGTGAATACGAGTCAGCACCTGCCCAATGGTTGATACCCCTCCTTTCTGGCCCCAGAGCAGGGCAGATGTACACCACTGGCGAAATTCTCTAAGACAGAGAAACAGAAGAGGCGGGAAGATGGATAGAGACAGAGTCCAGATTTTCCAAATGTAATTCTGGAAACTGCAGCCTGTCTGGATCCCTGCATCTGAATGCGACCCTGGCTCTGAAACTAGGTCTTTGCCCCTGCCCTTCCATGAGTCTGCCTCGGCTGAGACAGTGCCAAGGGCTGTGGGAGGCTGGGCAGGCAGAGGGCAGCATGACAGAGGTTTTAGGAAGACAAATACAGATTAGTCAAGGACCGTCAGACCCAATTACATCTGCAAGAACCCAACAGTGACATTATTTAGTCTTTGGGCCCTTCTGAGCCAGATACACTGGACTCCACCGCCTCTCATGGGGCCTCTTCTGGGCTCCAGCGACAGAGAGGACCTGAGTACCCCACTTCATGCTTTTCATTTTTATTTATTTATCTTATTTTTGTCTGCGGTGGATCTTCGTTGCTGTGTTCTCTAGTTGCGGCGAGCTGAGGCTGCTCTTCACTGTGCTGCAAGGGCTTCTCATTGTGGAATCGTCCCAGACCAGGGATTGAACCCATGTCCCCTGCATTGCCAGGTGGATCTTAACCACTGGAGCACCAGGAAAGTCCCCCACCTGACTCTCTGAGTGAGTCAGAATCAGAGTGGTGCCCTACCTGTTCCTCTGGGCTCAGTGAATGGCCCGGTGTGGGGAGGGGCATCCGCCTGCCCTCCCACCCTGAGGGGATACAGACAGTGGCAACTAGCAGGCTGGGGTCACTTTTGGCCTAGAGCCCTCCAATCTTCTGGTTGTCAGCATCTGAAATGTTATGAGATGCAGCAACGGCTTGGAGAAACACCCTGAGCTGTCCTGCACGTGTGTGTTTGTGTGTGTGTGTGTGTGTGAGCGTGAGTAGAAGCAAAGGCTTGTGGCAACAGTCTGTAAGTCTCATGTGCTCTGAGGTGTGTGTGTACTTGAGCTTGGAGATGAGTGCTCAGATGTGAGTGTGAAATAGCTGGTTGGGAGAGTGTCTATGTGATGCCTATGAGGGTGAAAGCTGGGGAGGCTTCCTGGAAGGGGAAGGAGCCTCCTGATACACGTATCTGGGCTAATGCCCTTTATCCTCCTATCCTATTTCTATCCCTCCTGGTGAAGAGTGGAGCCACATAATTCCAAACGCCAATGCCAAGTCTGTTTAACTTGGGACCTCATTACAGAATTATTTTTTTCCATCAGAAAATTTGCTGAAGCAAAATGGTGTTTGGCTTCAGCAAATACTCAGCCAGTTTACTTTCCCAGAGCTTACGTTGGAAGGAGAGTGATGAGGAGCCCTGGGCAGTGGGAGTCCCACTGGGGACCTTTTATTAGCAGGGAAAACCCTCAGTAAGCAACCTCACTCCAGAGAGGACCTTGTCCTTCTCTGTCTTTGCCCGGTTGTGCCCTTTGTCTGGCATCTTTTCCTCTGCCCTTGCCCACCTGATAGACAGGAGCTCTTTGGGGATCAGTGTATCTGCTACGTCTGGGAAGCCATCTGATCCCCTTGCCCACAGCGCCCACATCTTGAACTGCACTGGTTCCTCTGAATCAAGAGTCTATCATCTTCCCCATCAAACTGGGGTTTCCTTGTAGAGAGGATTTTGTTCAATTCTCTAACCCCAGCACAGTAGCTACTTTTTATTTTTATTTGACTTTATTTTTTGATTGGAGTATAATTGCTTTATAGTGTTGTGTTATTTTCTGCTGTACAACAATGAATCAGCTATGTGTATACATATATCCCCTCCCTCTTAAGCCTCCCTCCCACCGACCCCCAATCCCACTCCTCTGGTCATCACAGAGCGCTGGGCTGAGCTCCCTGTGCTGGACCGTAGCTTCCCAGCAGCTCTGATGCACACACGGCAGTGCGCATGTCAGTGCTCCTCTCTCCCCTCACCCCACCCCTCCTTCCCTCACTCCCTGTATCCACAAGTCTGTTCTGTACATCCGCATCTCTATTCCCAGTAGCCACTTTCTAAAAGTTAACATACTGGCCACCTACTATGCGCCAGGCACTTTACAAAGAGCCTGTGAGCTCAGTTCTCTTCCCAGCATAGCCTTTTATACAGGACATTGAGCCTCACGCCGTCTGGGAGAGGAGGCGGGCCTTGAAACCACGCCTTTCCGACCTCAGAGCCCGAGGCCATCACTGTTCTGTGATGCCGCCTCCCTGCAGGCAGAAGTTCTAGAGTTGAGGTCCAGGCTGGCCTCGCCACTTAGCTCTTGTCACCTGAAGCCTTGGCTTCTCGAACCATACAGTGCAGAGGCAGATGCCCCCAGCTTTAAAGCTCTCTGCCAGTAGCAGGAAAGGCAGTTATTGTGTGTTTGGGTCAACATCTTGTTTTAAAGATTTTTCGCTCTGCTTTGTTTATTTGATTACAGTCTTCTGCCCGTGGCCTCTGCAAGCTGGGCTGAGAGACAGGTGTGTTTCCTCCTGGCAGTTTGGAGCAGGGGAACAGAGCCCAGAGCTGAAGCCTCAGAAACTGGGTTTCAACTCCCACTCTGTGTGGTCTGCACTACCCAGCCTCTGGTGCCCGAGGCCCACACGTACCCGCTGAGCCAGATTGGAGCTGTCACCGGGACTGTGCTGACTGCAGACAGTGCCTCTTTACTCCTGTCTCTGAGGGTCTGTCATCCTGAGTGTCCCCGAAACTCAGGCTGAATCCTGTACAGATCCTCCCCAGGCCAGCAGAAGGAGGCAGAAACCCAAGTCGCCAGCTGGGCAGGCAGTAGGGGAGGCAGTGCCCAGGACGCTGGCTGCCTGAGCACCCAGCTGTGCCCATACAGCCCCTGGGCACTCCCAGACGAGCCCGCCCACACCACCCAGGGCCAGGACCAAGGAGCCCGGGAAGAATGAATCAAGGGGCCCTGAGCCATGGCATCTGAGCGCTTCCCACAGGGCAAGCTCTCTCTCCTCCCCCCGCCCGCCCTCCTTCTTGTTCTGTCTGTTTCCTCTCCCCTCCCTCGCCTCCTCTTTTCTTTTTTCCCCTCTCTCTCCCACACAGCTGCCTCTTAAGAACTCCAGACGACACTTCACAGCCTTGAAGCAGAGGGAGGGCCACAGGGTCGAAGTGGTGCTATTTGTTCTCAATCAGAGGAAATTCTCGCTGGAGACAGTCAACCCAGCTCAGGGTACCTGAACCCTGACCTGTAGGAATGCGACTTTCTCACCAGCCTTTTGGCTCTGATTAAAGCCTCAAACATAGCAGAGAGTTTGTTGAATTGTGAAGTCACCCGCTATACACACACACATGCGCATTCGTGTGCACACACACACATCCATGCACAGGCACACACATGCACACAATCACACCTGCCTGACTGGGCCAGAGGCTAAGTCGATGGATGGTTGGATGCTCAAGAGATGGAAAGGTAGGCGCCACTGTGGGTGGGCAAACGAGACCTGCTTGGTCAATGAAGGCATGATGGGAGGGAGACCGGGGGGTGAATGGGAGAACAGAGAGCTGGTGAACAGAAAGAGGAAAACAACTGTTTTGCATTATCCCAGCATGGAGGTGCTGATGAGCCCACTGGGGGCTAGGCTGATATCCTTACAAGGTGGTTATGACATGCTCGTGCGTGCATGGGAGCTAAGAGATTACCTAAAAGTTCATGATTTGTCAGCTTGGCAGCTCCCATGATCCAGAAAGTCTCTAAACAGTCTCAGGTAAACAGGAGAGTGGCAGCAGCTCAGTAAAAAGACAAAGGCCCATAGAAAGGTGAGGGACTGGTCTAGAGCACAGGTCAAAAACTTCTATTAGTGATCACATAATAAATAGTTTAGGATGGGGAGGGAGGAGGGAGGAGGGTTCAGGACGGGGAACACATGTATACCTGTGGCAGATTCATTTTGATATTTGGCAAAACTAATACAGTTATGTAAAGTTTAAAAATAAAATAAAATAAAAAAAAAATAGTTTAGGCTTTGCAGGTTACACAGTCTTGGTGGCAACCACTCAACTCTGTGGCTGTAACGCAGAAGTAGCCATAAGTCATAGGTAATGAATGAATGGCTCGTGTTTCATTAAAACTTCATTTGTGGGGTGTTGAAATTTGAATTTCATATGATTTTCACATTTCACAAAATATCATTCATCTTTTATTGTTGTTCAGTTGCTCACTCATGTCCAACTCTTTGCGACCCCATGGACTACAACATGCCAGGCTTCCCTGTCCTTCACTATCTCCTGGAGTTTGCTCAAATTCATGTCCATTGAGCTGATGAGACCATCCAACCATCTCATCCTCTGTCATCCCCTTCTCCTCCTGCCTTCAGTCTTTCCCAGCATCAGGGTCTTTGCCAGTGAGTCGGTTCTTGGCATCAGGTGGCCAAAGTATTAGAGCTTCAGCTTCAGCATTAGTCCTTCTAATGAGTATTCAGGGTTGATTTCCTTTAGGACTGACTGGTTTGATCTCCTTGCAGTCCAAGGGACCCTTAAGAGTCTTCTCCAACACCACAGTTCAAAAGCATCAATTCTTTGGTACCCAGCCTTCTTTATGGTCCAACTCTCACATCCATATGTGACTACTGGAAAAACCCATAGCTTTGACTAGACAGATATTTGTTGGCAAAGTGATGTCTCTGTTTTTTAATATGCTGTCTAGGTTTGTTAGAGCTAGAAATGTAAAATTCATTCTTCGCTCTTGGGACATAGAAAACAGGTGATGTTCGGCCTGAGGGCCGTAGTTTGCTGGCCCCTGGGGTAAAAAGTACCTGAGACAGATCAGGTGCCAGGGTGGGGAAGAAACCTCAAGCTGTTAAACAGCAAGTCACACAGCCAACCCCCCAACTCTCTAATTCAGATTCACCGAGGGAACTTCTGATCACCTTCTAACTTGCTTTCAGAGACAGAAGACAGATCTGGGAGTTCATGAATACACAGGCCCCTCAAAAATTTGATTTCTCACTGTGAATTACCAACCCAGAATTTTTTTATGATAATCTGACTTCTCCTGTTACTTTCCTGCTGGGAGAAACTCGGTTCTGCCAAGGCAAACATCCGCTCCACTTGAGTAGCATTTCTTATTATAAATTAATAAGTTGGCATCAGGGTGTATATATAAATATCAGGCCCTGTGAGCTTGGTAAATGTAAGTCTGTCACAGAGAGATGAATCTCCTTAGCACCCAGCTCACCAAAGCAGATTCCTGTGGCTCCAAGGCTTGCAGTTAGGCCCTCGGAAATGCCACTGAATAAGTCTCCAGGGTGCCACCCAGGTTGCTGGTGAGGAGTCTCTGCTGTACTCACTGTCTGCCTCTCCATTGTGTAGGTAGCTGGCTAGAATGGGTAGCTGGGTGTAGGTGGATGGGTGGATGGATGGTGGATAAGTCACTGGGTGGATGGATGAGTAGGATGAGTGAATGAAGCCTGGGAGACTGCTGGGTGGGAGGATGGGTGCATGTGTGGATGAAATCTACAGATTTCCGGGTTCAGGCACCCAGAAAAAGTGGTCCTGGTGGGCGTGGAGGGTGACAAGGCAGCCACTTTTGCCACAAGAGGTAATGGTGGAGCCAAGGACAAGCATGTGTTAAGGCCTTCCATGTGCCAGCACTGAGAACAGGGCTGGTTTCCTCACCCTTTCTCTGCCCCTTTCTGTATTCTTCTGACCTTGTATTCCTGAGCTTGATCTTAATTTGCCTTACTCAGACCCTTTCTGGCTCATTCACTAATTAAGAGACTCTTCTCTCTTGTTACCAGGGCTTTCTGGAGCTAGGGGGTCTCCTCCCACACCCTCTGAGCTCCAGCCCTTGGTTTATTTATAATGGGTGCAAAGTGTTTTTGCCCTAAACCTTACTTGAGGAACAGAGTCCATCTCAAGAGGATTTTGCAATCATTTAAGCTTCCAAAATGGGTCTCCAGCCCACTCACTCATCTTTTCCCCTGCTTCCTTCTTTCAAAGATTGAGGGCAGGAGGAAAAGAGGGCAACAGAGGATGAGATAATTGGATGGCATCATCAACCCAATGGACATGAGTTTGAGCAAACACCAGGAGATAATGAAGGACAGGGAAGCCTGGTGTGCTGCAGTCCATGGGGTTGCAAAGAGTCAGACATGACTGAGCGACTGAACAGCAACAACTTCTTCAAAGCAGTGCTGTATCCATCCCTGTCTGGGGCCATAGGGGTCAGACTCAGATTTCCCCCTTCCCATTCTCAGATATTCAGGTCCTTCCCTCTAGGAAGCCCTCCCTGATTGCTCTCAGTTGAGCCCCAATACCCATGGGATATTGAAACTCTGAAATTCAAGTCACACTCAGAGATGTACTGGGCTATGTTTTCTGTGTGTGTGTGTGTGTGTGTGTGTGTGTGTGTGCGTGTTGGAGGGCTCGCCCCTTGGAGCTGAGCTGCGATGAACCTCCATAATTGCTGAGCAGCAACAGCACAGGCTGATTGCTTCATCTTAAATGAGGAGTCATTTCATTTTCCCAGCGAAGCTTCCCTCCGTGGACATACTGAGGATGTGCAAAGGGAACATGCCTAGCCCACTGGAGGAGGGAACCGCCAGGAAATAAACACTGAGCCCGACTATTATTACTTTTTTTGTTGTTAATTTATTCTGTGCTTAGCTTCTAATAGGCTCCAAGATGACTAAATAAACCTGGGAATTGACTCCCTGCTCCCCCAAACCCCATCTTCAGCAAGGGATAGCTCTGTCTGCGGCATAAATTAGCAGAAGCCAGAGTGTAAAAATATGATTCTGTGAACAAACAAAAGCCTCCAGTCATGAGACCAGCAGCGGCTGAGCTGTTCCCACTGCCGTCAGCTCTGTTTCCAAGCAATTAAAAGCAGAAGGAGAAGAGACGGCAGTCCCCCAGCGGGGCCAGAAAGGAGGCTGGCAGCAGGGCGGACCCCAGGACCCCACTGCAGCCCCCGAGACCCTCAGAGCTTGTGCTGGGGCAGGCCTGGCAGGCAGGAGACCTGGTCTGTCTGGCCTCAGGCTCTGGGGGACCCTGGGCACGGTTTTGCCTACTGGCCTCAGTTTTTTCATCTTTAAAATGAGCATTATTTTTTTTTTAAAGAAGAGGGACTCTCCTGGCAGTCCAGTGGTTAAGACTATGTGCTCCGAGTGCAGGGAATGCAGGTTTGATCCCTGGTTGGGGAACTGGGATTCCACAGGCTGCTTGGAAAAAAAATTTTTTTAATGAGCATGATAACTCCTGGGGGCTTTCTCACAGATGTGCCATGAGAAGCAGACAAAATAAAGGGTGAGAAGGAGGTTGAAGAAAGATAGAGGTGTGTGAAGGGTGATTTCCAGGCCTTCTGGCAAGTCAAGGGCCTGCCAGGGAGGGTGCAGCCCACCAGAGACCCCCCTTTCTGCTCACAATCTCCACTTACACCCAGACTATAGACCTCAAAAGTGAGACTGAAGGAGGTTGAGTTTGACCCAAGGTCACTTTCTGCAAATCAAGCCATGTCTGCCAATCATACAAGCCTCTGCCTCCCTGCTCCACCTCGTAGAACCAGAGCATCAAGTCATGTGCATCAACTCAATGGACATGAGTTTGAGCAAACTCCAGCAGACAGTGAAGGACAGGGAAGCCTGGCCTGCTGTAGTCCATGGGGTCGCATCAGATTGCCCCATCGGAGACTCCAGAAAGGCTAGAGGACAGAGCCAACCTTCCCCGCGCACAGACTCTGGGCTGCGTGTTCGTCCCTCTCTCTCAGGCCCGTCCTCCCGCCCAGCTCCATGGCGCCTCGTCTCTGAGCCCGGCACACGGCAGTGAAGAAACAGGAACCCCTGCCCTCCTGGAGCTTCCATTCGAGTGAGGCCAGACAAGCCTTAAACAGAATGAAGTATAGGATGGTGTTAGGCACAGTGGAGAAAAATAAAGCAGGGAAGGGGGTTCAGTTTTCAATCAGGTGGTCTGTTTGAATCCTTAAAATAGGATATGACAGTTGGGGAAATTGAGACTCTGAAAGGGTAAGCTCAAGGTCAGACAGTGAGGAAGGGAAGAACTAGGATTCAAACCAGAATGTTCTGATGGGGGAACTTTGCTCTAAACTACCGGGTGACCATGACTTGAAACAATCCCACAGCAGACAGAAGACAAGCTAGATGGAGGCTCCAACAAGGCAGCTAACAGATCGAGGGGTTCCATTTATCCTGTGCAATCTGGAGGGCTTCTCATAGGAGGTGGAAGCACTTGAGGCTGGAGGGGAGAAGACCTTGCTGCCCCCATTGGAGGCTGCACTGAGCCTGGGAGAGAGTGCAGGTGCAGGCAGGCACAACCTCTGTTTCCCTGCCCGCCAGCCTCCCCTCTGCCTGGATGGCCCGCCAGATTCTCTAGCCAACTCCTGCCTTCCGGAGCTGACTTGACTTGGGAGACAGGCCGAGATGAGAACCCTCCTGTGCCAGTCTAGGGCAGGCCGGCAGCCAGCCTGAGGCTGGGTCTCCTCCCAGCTGCCTGCATGAAGCAGAGGAACGGCCAGCCTTGAGCTCTGGGCAGTAGCCTGTTGGCCCAGCAGAAAGCCTGCTGGGGGAAGTTTGGTAGAAAAAAAATGGAAAGTGAGAGAACTGATTTTTTTTTTTTTTCGGCTACACAGTCGTAAACACAAACTGGAAGATACATCTCTTCCTTTATGGGAGACAATCAAAAACACAATACAAGTTTATAGAGGGAATGTGTCTTACACAGGATATTTTCCCCCAAACACTTGGCAACTTGAAACTACTTCATTCTAGAGATAAGTAATCAAGTGGAAGAGGAAGGGTGGTAGGAAGAGAGAACCCAGGGTTTTATGAGCCAGAGGCCCTAGTCAGTTAGGAAGGGGTGGCTCTCCCTCGACATCTCACTCCCCTGGAGGTCCAGTGCCATCTAAGCTGAGCCCAGGGGCCCAGAGTCAACCTTTGGCAGCCAAGAGCATCATCTGGGTCATCACCATACCAATTCTTTCAGTGCAGCTTCCCTGGGCAGCTCCTCTATGCTGGGAGCCGAGGACAGACAGCTCAGACCTGCTCCTCACTCTTGAGAAAGAAGGATATGTAGGTAACTGAGGCTGACCACAAGGAAAATGAATCAAGAGTGTGTAGACGTCTTGTCCTTCCTCTCCTCCTCTGACTTTTCTTCTTCACTCTCCACTGCACTCCAGGGCACCCGGCTGGGCACCTGACAGGAACTGCTCCATAGAGCCCACCCTCTGGATCACTGAGCTGGGGTTTCTATGGCAGCAGTAGTGTCCAGAATTTTGTGGTTCTAAAACCATGCAACCCACTCCAGTATTGTTGCCTGGAGAATCCCATGGACAGAGGAGCCTGGTGAGCTACAGTCCATGGGGTCACAAAGTCAGACACGACTAGGTGGCTTAGCACACACAGACACTGAACTCACCTAACCCCCTGTAGCAGAGGCCAATTCTGGCTTGGCCAGAGGAAGGGACAGTTCTACGCCAGCTCAGTGTCCACCTCAAGGATTTGCTGCCGATCTTTCTGCTTTCTTTCCAGTGCCCTAGGAGCCTGCTGGGCTCATGAGCAAGTGTGATCCAGGCGGGTAGAGGAGTGAACACCCATCTGGGGCACCCCCCAGCCCATGGGGGATGGGAGCCAGTAGATAAGTGTTCCAGCCTTCCATCAGTGGGCAAACATTGGAGAGGTCTTAGGGAGCACAGCCCAGTCCGTACCTTGGCTTCTCTGCTAATGCTCCTATATATCATCTTTCCTGCCTTTCCCGTCTATCACCCCAACCCCTCCCTCCTGCTTCCTGACACTCCCTCCCAAATACACCACAGGCACCCAAGTCCTGGCTTCAAATTTTGCTTTCAAGGGAACTCAAACTAAGAAGGCCTAACTCCCACTTCCATACTCCCCAACATATAATCTCTCTAGCCTGCCAAGCACCTCTAGAATTGCTCAAGACAGGAACTTCTCTGGTGGTCCAGGGGTTAAGAATCTGCCTTCCAATGCAGGGGAGGCAGGTTCAATTCCTGATCAGGGAACTAAGATTCCACATGCCATGGGGCAACAAAGCCTGGGCACCACAACTAGAGAGCCTGTGTGCCACCAAGTCCAGAACCCATGCACTCTGGACCTCGCACACCACAGCTAGAGAGTCTGCGCGCTGCAAGGAAGATCCCGAGTATCGCAACTGAGACCCGACAGCACCCAAAACTAAATAAATAAATATTAAAAAAAAAAAAAGAATTGCTCAAGACAGATAGATCCTCATGGCAAAGGAGCAGAGCCCAGTCTCAGCTGTGGGAAAGAGGACAGTGGGCCTCTTGTCCGGCAACTTGTCTCTGTGTCTCCTCCAACCTGACCACATAGTGAGGATGGGGGCCCAATGGATGGAAGAGGCTGAGGTTCAGCTCCACCACCACCACCACCACCCGTGTGACCTTGGATGAGTCACTTAACCTCCCCAGCCCCGTTCTTCCTGTCTGTCAAGTGAGGATAATACCACCACGCTGAAGAGCTGTGAGAACTAAATGAGATCGTGTGGAAGAAAGAGGCACAATCCAGACTGAAAAACATGAACCACTGTTTGTATGAATTTTGTCTCCCTAAACAGACTGCCAATTCCTTGAAGGCGAGGGCCTGCTTTATTTCTTCCTGTCTCCCCCACAGCACCAGCACAGAGCTGGTGCATAGGAGGCTCTTGCTGAAAACTCCCCAGTGGGAGTGGGGGTGGGCCCCGGGCCCTGGCTCCTCTCAGATCAGCTGTGCCCGAGGGGCTGGGGGAGGGCGCTGGCCCTGAGTGTGCCCTAGACGGCACAGGCTGGCCTGGCCCCCTGCCCTGGGCCAGCAGGAGAATCCAAGCTGGCAATGGAGGAGGCACTGGTCAGAACCCTGGAGATGTAGCGCTAACTGGCACAACCATGCCAACCCTTGTAAAAAACCCAGGATGTAAAAAATCCAGGATGACGATGTTGGGGGCTTCCATCAGCCCTGGACTCTCTGTGAGTAAAAGGAAAAAATTGGCTTCCACTCAGCCCAACTGCATTCGACATCTGGCAGCTCAAAGTGAAGTGACTCATGCAATCCTTAGATACAAGGAAGTGGGGGAGAAGGAGAAGAAAATCACACAGAGCAAGGAGGGAGGGAGGGCAGATGGGTGATGCGATGCTACCCAGACAAAAGACTCAACAGCCAGGGTGGAGAGCAAAGGCCGGTCCTGTTTCTATGTGCCAACAATGAGTTGTCCAGCCTTTATTCTGCTCCGCTTTGGACCTGGTGTCAGCATCTCTGGCACCGGGCACTGCTGACTTAAAGAGACACAGATGCTGACCAGCCCAGGCGAGATGTGGAGTGATGCTACAAGCAGTGAGCAGCCTGTCACTGGAGACATGTGAGAGAGACTGGATGAGCCCCGGTAGGGGTGTGTTACAGACTCTGGGCTAATAGCCACATGTGCCTGTCTGACCCTGAAGTGATCCATGAAGGGCTGGGGAGGGGGCTGGTCTGAGGAGTGAGTGTAGTGGAGGTTAAAGTCACCTAATCTCATGCCTAAAGCCTAGTGGTCCCACTGCAGGAGCAGAGGCCATCTCTCTGCCATGCAGGTGACGAGGGCAGGCAGGATGGGATGGAGGCGAGGGGCCCTGCTTTGGCTTTTCCTGCAGACCAGGGCTTGATGGCCTTCTCTCCGGCATGGCTGCTCTGGGGGGATAGGGGAGGAAGAAGATCAGCCTATGATAAACTTATCACCTTAGGGAGGTCAGGGCATAGCAGGGGAGGAATGCAGGCCTGTGGAAGGACAGAGGAAGAAATCCTGATTTCACACCATCCCATTCCTTTCAACAGAACAGACTCAGGCTAAAAGCCACTCAAGGAAGTGAGAGGTTGGCAGGTGGTGGCGATCTTGGGAGAATTCTTGGAGAAAGTAGAGCCTGGGGCTGCATCCAACCACAGATAAAGGTCCAGCCAATCTAAGGGACATTTGGAGAGACAGAAAGGAACAGGGAGGTCATCCCTGGTGCCAGGGCTGCTGAGCCAAGATGTGGACTGAAAAAAAGAGTCTGGCCTGCAAGGGGCCAAAGCAAGCAGTCAGGGGCCAGGAGGTCTGCCTCTGTCCTTTCTAGGCCTTAGTCTATGCCTCTCTGCCAAGGATTTATCTTTTCAGGCTTCCTCCTGGATGGTTGGAAACCTCAGATAGTGTTTCCTGCCTGCTGTTCCCCTGGGACCGCCACACACCAGCAGAAGGAGGTAGGGAGGCCTGCAAGCTGCCCTTCCCTCCCTGGGCCTCCTATTTCCCAGGAGCATAAGATGTGTTGGGCCACCTGATCTGGAAAGGCTCTGTTAGCCCAGCTATTCCCAGATTCTCAGGTCTATGGACTCAAGTCAGGCCAAAGCAGAGGTCGCTACTCGGCTGGCTTAGTGGCCTGACTGCCAGTATCTCCCTTGGCCTCAGCCTAACCAGTTCAACTTGACCCTGGCCTGTGGGTCTTGAGCACCCCTCCCCACCAAGTCAGGCCTTCTCTTCCTCTCTAGGAAGGCCCCAGCAGTCACCCTCACCTGCAGGCCTTAGCTTATGCTGTTCCCCTTCCTGGTAATGCCCTTGCTCTTCATCTCTGAACAAACTACACACCCTGGAAGGGCCAGTGGTAGATCCACGTCGTGTTCTTTTGTTCAGCCTTTAAGAGAGAGCAGAGGCGCTGTGGGGCCCTGCCTGGGAGCAGGTCCCAGGCAGGGGTCTGCTCAGGGTGTGCCCTTGAGGAGGATCCTCTCTCCCCTAGGAGCCTTTGCCAAGTACCCCGCCCACAGGAACCCTGCCCTGCAAGCACTGAGGAGCTCACGTGCTCTCTTCCCCACCTTGCCCTGTTGAGAGCAGGGCACGACCTGCCTCTCAGGAGAGCACAATGTGGGCCATAGGAGCGTGGGCTCCGCAGTGAGATCCCTGGGCTTGTGTGCAAGCTCCCCGCCCCTAACCGAAGGATCATGGACAAGTCAGGGAACCTCCCTACACCTCAGTGTCTTCATCTGTTAAATGGGGATAGGACAAAACCTACTCCATAGAGTTCTCATGAGCATAAGTAGGTCATCTACATAAAATGCCAGTATCGCACTTGGCACATCATAGGGGGTCTCTGTTACTCAGGCACAGTGCTCAAATGGTACCACATGCATTTGAGGACCCCAGCCCTCCCCCCACCCGTCTCTGGGCTCTTCAAGGGCAGGGCTTTGGAGGCACAGAAAGGAGCAGCGTGCATGGTTGAGGACTCCATCGTGAATGTGCACTTGATTGTTTCATCAAGCCCTTGAGCCCCATGGACTCCCAGGGGCCACCTGAAGGGGAGGGACCAGGACAGGTAAGTTTTGACTGTATGGAGTAGGGTGCTTGAGGCATCCCAGAGGGGTTCCTAGATCGTTGGAATGCCTGGTAAGCTCTGGGGGTCAGGGCTACTGCTGAGGTTGAAGCAGCTTTGGCTATATCAGGCCTCATTCAGGGCTGGGGAGATGGAAAGCATGACATCCACGGACAGACAGGCCCCGTCGCCCTCCTCAGGCTTCAAAGCCCCAGCTTCTGCCTTACTGCAGACCTGAACCGGAGATGGAGAAGTTAGGGGCACTGCCGGGGAGGAAGCCTGGCCAAGGGGGTCCGGGAACCACACTCTTGGGGAGACTGCCACCTGCTCCAAGGACAGGTATTCTGACTTTGGTCTGTTTCTTTCCTGAGATCCCCCAGCACCCAGAATGGGGCCTGCGCGTGGTAGCTGCTCAGTAAGCTTCCGTTGAATGAATGAGTGAACGAAGGGAAGGAGGAGATATCAGGCAGAGCTTGCTTGTCAGACCCTCCCCCAATTCGCCAAAAAAGCCTATGCTTCTCAATACCCTCACCCCTCTAGTCCCCGCCCCTACTCCAGCTGCTACCCCTCGCCCAGCTCCTCCCCAGGCCCTAATGCAGCCAGCGGCAGACCCCTTCCTGCCCAGCCCCCGCTCCTGCCCGGCAGCCCCACGTAGGCTTCCAGGCAAACCCAGGGAGGGAAGCCAAGTTGCAGGCTTTCTGTTGTCATTAGCTGTCAGGTCTCAGGTAATAGCTCCCGTGGAGAACCAACTGCCTTCTCCGAAGAGTTTGCAAATGCAGCCTGGGAGGGGGCAGCAGGCACATGTCACAGCCAGCTCCATCTTGGACACCCTGCCCCCATCACCATCTGGGTGGGGTGGGGGTCTCTCCCGCAATCTGAGAGCTCTTTCCTCTTGACAGGCTTTGAGGCCCAGGCAGTACTTCCCTGGCCTCCCACTGGCCTGGAGCTCCTCTGCCCAGCCACACCCCTACCTGGTCCTGGCCACTCCTGGGCAAGGGGGAAGGCAGATGGGGAAACTGAGGCTCAGCCCAGGCACATGCCTTCCTCCTGATAAATGCCAGGCTGTTTGTGAAGCAGCGGGTCCAGAGTTCACGTCTGTCTCCTGCTCCGGGTGGATGGAGTGTAGGCAGTGGGTGAAATGCCCAGGGTACTAGTGGCACTGACAACCCTGTGGGTCACGGTGTTGGCCACTACGGGTCAAGGGCCAGGGTGGGAGAAAGGGTGGCCCCTCCCTCCTATAGTTAGGAGGTCCCACCGCCCAGAAGGAGCCACACGGCAGCTACTCACTCCCCAAACTAGTGCTGTCAAAGGCACTAACTGTGTCCAACTAGAGCGACCACTCATCATAGTTTGCCTGAGGCTTTCCTTGTTTTAGCACCCCAAATCCCACATTCCAGGAAACCCCTCAGTTTCAGGTAAACCTGGACAACTGCTCAGCCCACTTCCAAGTTGCCCTGCATCCACCCACCCCGCCGAGTACATGTTGGGCTCTAATCTCTAATCAGTCACCTCCACCACCTCTGCAGGGTCTGGGTCTCCCTGGAAACAGTCTTGGTCTCCTATGGAGCCCTTGAAGGCCTTCCACCCCAGAGGGTTTCTGCTTCTGGGCGCTGCTCCAGTAAAGGCCTCTAAGTGGCCTGATGGAGCCTGCAGCTCTTTCCTGTTAGGGCCCTCGACGGCCATAATGAGATACTGATAAAGGGGACTTTCAGGTAGCCCTCCACTGAGGACAGGCCAAAGCGCCTGCCTCTAGCCACCAAAGGGGCAGTCCAGGGCGCTAGGGTACTACACTGCCACACCATCCTGCCAGGCTTAACCTGCCCTCTGGCCCCCTCCTCTGCTGGCTCAGTGCTCAGTGGCCAGTACAGCAGGGGCTGAGCATCTTTAACTGGGTCACCCCCGCCTCCACCCCCACCATCACGCTTTCACCAGTGATAGCATTTCAGCTGCAATTAAGAATTTCAAGTTGCAATTAAAAATTAATTGGAAACCGTGGGTTGTTTGTGTCTCTCTGACCTCCACCTGGCTGGGGTGGGGGGGCGGTGCGGAGCAGGGAAGGACAGGTGAGAGGAGGAGGGCTTTTTAGAGGGCTCAGATGGTATAAAGAATCTGCCTGCAATGCAGGAGACCCGAGTTTGATCCCTGGCTCAGGAAGATCCCCTGGAGAAGGGAATGGCCTTCTGCTCGGTTCCCTGTGGACACAGAGGTCGAGGTCTCTTTAGCATTGTTTTCTTAGCCTCTGCCTTCAGGTGGCCTCTGTCCCCTCTCCATCTCTCCTTCTCAAGTCTTGCTGCCTGCAGGTGGTCCTTCCAGGCCCAGGGTTCCTTCTTCCTCCAGGAAATCACTTCTAGTTCCTTCAGGCCACTGCCTCCTCTGAGTCCCAGAGCACCTCCTGGCTCCAAGGACCTAGATTTTATCCCCTCTACACTGATGATATAGGACTTCCCTTGTGGCTTGGATGGTAAAGAATCTGTCAGCAGTGCAAGAGACCTGGGTTAGATCCCTGGGTGGGGAAGATCCCCTGGAGAAGGGGATGGCAACCCACTCCAGTATTCTTGCCTGGAGAATTTCATGGACAGAGGAGCCTGGTGGGCTACAGTCCATGGGGTCTCAAAGAGACACGACTGAGTGACTCTTTTACTTTCACTTTTGTACTGGTAATAAACCAGGCTGTGTGAGTCTATTTTCCCCCAGGTCTTGGAAAGGGCAGGTCCTGGGTTTTCTTCTATTCCATGATACAGAAATTTGATCTAACAGCATTAAAAGCAAAAAGGCTGTCAATAAAGCAAATTATAGATGCCAGATCATGGGTTTATACTCCCAAGTCCCCATGAGCCATAGTGACTAAAACCTGGGGTGGTGGACTGAGGAGATGGTTGAACTCCTTGCTTAAAGAATGTTTGTGACTGCGTCTCCCCCACTAAAATTGTATGTGTGTGTATGTACACATATGTGTCCATGCCTTCTTGCAGATATATGTGTTTGTGGAGTGGGATCCATTTATCAAACTTTCAAAGGAGTCAGTGCATTAGTTAGGATTTGCATTCAGCTGCTAATAACAGAAACAGTGGCTTAAGCAAATTAGAGGTTCAGTCTGTCAAATGAGAAGTCTGGATTTAAGCAGTCCAAGGTGTTATTGTAGGTCCATGGTGAATAAGGATCTGCGTTCCTTCTATCTTTTGACGCACTATCCTTAGCAGACAGCATTCATCCTCGAGGGTCCAAAATGGCTACTGAGCTCCAACCATCACTTCTACATCCCAGGCAAGGAGAAGAAATCAGGAAGATAGTGTGAAAGAGCACATGTCATCTGTCTATCTTCCCCTTAAGGAATATTCTCAAACATCCACACTACTGCTTATATATCATTGGTGACTTCTAGGTGTAAGGAAGCCTGGGAAATATAGTCTTTCAGCTAGATATATTGCTACTGGGAATAAAACCGAGGTTCTGTTACTAAGAAAAAATGGAGAGAACAGGTACTGGAATGCAATAAGTGGGCCATGTCACATTCAGCAACCCAAACATGCCAAAGAAGTCCCAAGACCTTGAGGCTGGTGTGGGCCAAGATGTTGTGTCTTTCTGGAAGTAAAGTGACTCCACATAGTCCCAGGGCCACCCCTGAGTCACCACCTTCCTGTCCGCAGAGAGTAGGAAGCCAAAGTTTACCTGAGCAGGCGCTGGGCAGAGCTTCCTCTTAGCTGAGTTTATAGCCATGCAGGAGAGAGTGGGAGGAAAACTGGCCAGGTGAGGCCTGGGCCCTGACATCGGGAAACAGATCAGGGACTTAATTATTTTATTCTTGAATTTGCTGTTTCATTTTGCATCTAAATTGCAGGCCTTCAAATTACTCTTCTAGGAGGTAGTGGGCACCACGACTGCCCCCCTTCCTCAATTATTTTCTAATGAAACACCTTTGCCTGCCTCTAGCTCCTGCCAGGAGAGGTGCAGGATACTGCCCAGAGCCTGCAATCACCCTGCTGTTTTAATTAGGAAAGAAGTATCTTCTGAGGATGTCCATAGTGAGGCTGGTAATTAGTGAGCAAACTAACTGCCTGCTTTTTCAAAACGGATTTGGATACCTTGCAGGGACTGCCTTGACCAGGGCTGTTTGGAGACTTATTAACAAACTTGTTTTGAGCACCTAAGATGTATTAAGCAGTGGCTAGGTGATGAGGAAGACAGACTCTCCCCACCCCATCCCCCATGACACAAGTAATTATAAATGTGATATAGGGATTTTGAAGGAGAGTGCAGGATGGATAGGGACCAGTCATAACTTGATAGGTAGAAAACAGGAGAAATGGAGGAGCAGGAGCCCTAAGCCCTTCTTCTGAAGGTTTAGGCCAAGGAGAGACAGGGTTCAGCCTCACGGGACAGTAATAGAAGCACATTCATTCAACCAGTGTGTACTGAGCACCTGCTGTGTTTCAGGCTCAGTTCTAGGCCTGGGCATACCTCAGTGTATAAAGCAAAAACCTGCCCTTATGGAGCATACATTCTAGCTTGTAAAGACAGCAATCAATTGAGCAGTTCAATACAAGTGCTATAGAGAAATAAAGCAGACTAAGGAAATATGGAAGAATGCAGGAGGGAGAAGGGCGGTTGCCCAGGAACTGTGCCATTTGCAATGAGATGGAAAAGCAGTCACAGAGTAAGTCTTCAGAGTCATCTAAGCCTAAGGGCAATGAGAAGCAGAAGAAAACACAAGTGCAAAGGCCCAGAGTTGGGGATGTGTATGCCCAGCATTTGTTGAGAAGCAACAAAGAGGTTAGTGTGGCTGTAACAGAATGAGGGGAAAAGGAAAGGAACAGGAGGGGAGGTCAGGTTGGTAAGGGAAGGCAGGGAGCCTTAAAGGCCACGGTGAGGACACAGGATGTTGAGCCTGCTGCAGTGTGGAGAGGAGGCTGGAGAGGGCAAGAGGAGGAACAAGGAGATCAGTTGGGAAAATACTACAACAATCACAGGAGGTAGTAAGTGTTTTGATCAAAATTGTCAGGATATATTTTATTAAAAAAAAAAAACAAAAAACCCAAATGGTCTAGTTTCCAATTTATCAACTCAGCATTTGCAGGGGAGGTCACCGTTTTCTCAATGGTTCCAGCAGGAGTCCCAGAGCAGGATTTCATTGGCCTAGGATGGATCATGTGACCACCATCGTGACTCTAATTGGCTCAGCCTGAGTGATGTGCTCATTCTTATAAGGACAGGGATGAGGCAAACCCTACCCACATCTCAGACTGAAATGAAAAGAACGGATGTTTAACAAAAGGAAAAAATGGTTACGATTTCCAGAAGAAGAGGAGAACTGATGATGGGAGAGCAGAAACAACAGGTTTACTGTACATGGCATATACAGAACAGCCAGGCTGAGTGCACAGCTGTTAGAGGAAAGAAAGGGAAGGAAAGGGGAGGAGAGGGAGGGAAGGAGGATGATTCAAACCTAGAGGACTTGTTCCAGGGGGTGATTAAGGAGAAAAGGGGTATCAGTGAGGGTGTCCTGGAAGAGTAGAGCTGATTCACAGGCAGGAGAAGGCCTTGCATTTGGGCACGAAAGGGCCAGACTGATCCACTGCAGGGGCAGGCAGAGAGCCTGGCAGGCTAAGGGCAGCAAGAAGACACAGTAGCAAGGGTGAGTCTGCCTGTGTCTACCCCATGTCCTTGGAATATGTCCCACCAACAGCCTCCCTGGCCACCTTTCTATTTGTGGAGCAGTCATCACGCCCCATGTTAGACACGGCTGCTGTTCCAAATGGATTATTGCGAATGATTTAATCACCCACATTAGCACTCCCTGGCTCCCACGTGGGGGCCCCGGAGCATCGCCTCTCACATCAGCCCTGGCAGAAGCTTTTCTGAAGGGGCTCCTGCCCAGATCACTGCAATTGACACAGGCCGCTAGTACGTGAAGTGGTCTCCAAAATACTTTCCTGCCCCTGGTGGGGGCACAAAAGGATTCACCAGGGTGTGGGAAGAAGGTTACAGAACCTCTATTTTTGTTTGATTTTTTTAATCTGATCCTGTAAAAATTACTATTTTATATCCATTTTATAACAAATGGAATACATGAGCCCAGAAATACATGCATATAATTTACAAATGAATCAATATCTATATATACTCATGACATCCTTCAATTTTTTTTTCTGATAGGAGTGAGCTGTCAGAAATGTTTGGGGTCTACTAGTGCAGAAAATGGGCTTCCCAGGTGGCATTAGAGGTAAAGAACCCGCTTGCCAATAAAGGACATATAAGAGATATCGGTTCGATGGAATGGCAACCCATTCCAGTATTCTTGTCTGAAGAATCCCATGGACAGAGGAACCTGGTGGGCTAGAGTCAGACATGACTGAAGAGACTGCATGGACATGTAGTGCAGATAAGAATAGCTAATAATTATGTGAAATGTGCTGTGTTCTAGGTCCTGTGCCCAATGTCATTTACTCTTCCCAGCAGCCCATTTTTACAAATAAGGAAACTGGTGCACAGAGAGGTTAAGTAACTTGCTCAAGGCTACTCAGCCTGGAAGATGCAAGGCTGGGATTGTCCCCAGTGGTCTTCCTGGGAATCCATGACACTTTTCAAATTAGACTGGGATCCTGGGACAGGAAGAGGCAATCTGGGATTATTGAGTATATCTCTTGTTTCTAACAAGATCATCCCTAAGCCATCCAAAATCAGTGACTCCGGTCCCAGAGGAGCCCCCCAGGCTCAGCCCATTCCTGCTTTTCATAGCTCTCTCTTGCCAACCCACCTGTGCCATTCTCATCACCCCCATTAGATTTCAACCCTTTTCTCCTCTTGGAAAATGAAGAGCTCAAATTAGTTTTGTTGGCTGGAGCAGGGAGGGCTGGCCGGTGACTGGAGTTCTGGTCTCTTAGAAAACATCCAAATGGAGGAGAGGGGATGAAAGAAGAAGCCATAAAGTATGAATAAATCCTGGAGTCATGTGATGGAGGGACTGAGAAGTGAGCCAGGGGGCTGCTGGAAAAGCGAGAAAGAGGACTGTGCAGCCCAGGCTACAGGTGGGAGAGGGCATGGGGGAGGGAACCCAGCTAAACTGTCTGCGGTCCTCAGCTCAGGTGTGGCAACTGAAGGGGTCAGGGCTGCAGGGCTGATCGGCCCCCCAGAGAGCACAGGGCCGCAGTGCAGCAGAGTTCCCGAAGCCTCAGAGAAAAATCGAGGTCATCAAAGGAGTGAGACTCCTGCCCTGAAAACTTCCCTACCCCAAGCCTGCCTCTCACTAACTAAGATCCCCAGGACTTAGTGACTCTCTTGACCAGGGCTGAGCACTCAGGCTGGTCCTTTGACTCTCTCACCCTACTCCGATTCAGGAGGGCAGTGCTAGAGCCAGCCATAAAGTGGTGAACCCAGGAGCCTCCTGTACAATGATGTGGGCATATATGTCCAGACACGTGTATCACAGAGGCTAACATTTCCTGACACAGTGTGCCAGGCTCAGAGCCAGCAGCTTTTCATCTCATTCAGCCTTCCCAATCTATGAAGTCCTTCTCATTTACAGCTGAGCAACTCAAGGTTTAGAAGCCAGGACGTTGCCCAAGTGAAAGTTGGCAAGGGGTGAGCCAGGATTTAGACCCAGCCTATCTGATCCACAGCACCCTCTCTTAAGGATGACCTTACACCGCTCCCAGCAGGCAGGCCCAGACCTCCCCTCCCCCACCCCACTGGAACCTTGCTCTAAGGAAGTTAAGCCCTAGAAACATTAGCTTATGATAGCAGCCCCAGGCTGAACTCTGAACATGTTCGTTCACATAATGAACCATGGTCACACTGCACCCCACATCTGGTCACCCTCTGAACCCTGATGGATGTCCACATTCAGAATAGCAGCCAACACCATCATTTTCTGAGCAGATCATTGCCAGTGGACTTGTGAGAGTCCAACCTTGTGAGTGGACTTGCGAGAGTTTCAGGAAGACGTTAGGATGTTCATGCCCTGTGAGATGCTGATGGGATGTTGGGAGTTTGGCTGGCGACTCAGGATTCATATGGGGTTCTTCTTGCCATCAGGTTCTGAATCTTGGAAGTCAGGCCCTGGGAGACATAGCAGGCAGGCGGCTGGCAGGAAGAATAACCAGGCTGGAGGCTTCTGGGATGGCAGTGACTGGCACAGCGGGGACATGGGTAGGGAGGGGGACTGTGTCTGTCCAACTGAGTCCAGCCAACCGGGAGCCTAGCCTATTGATCAGAGAGAGAAGGGTTCCAAGGGACCCTCCGCAGGAACACTGGGCAGCTCAAGCAGAGAGAGGTGGTCTCCTGTGCTCCCCACAGGGAATTGCCTTCACCTCTCCCGGATAAACCGAGTGCATTTTCAGGCTTTGTGCTTGCCTGAAGCTTCCAAACAGAATCTTAATCACTCTCCAGCATACCCTCCAATACTTCTAGATCCTCCCAGTGGAAGGAGGGAGCAGGGGAAGGATGCCACTTTTTGTTTTCCAGATGAGGCATCTTGGGTCCGGAGAGGGCAAATAGCCCATTCAAGGTCCCACCCCACTTCTCCAGGAAGCCTTTTTGATACCTCTGATCTTCCTCCTTCTTGCAGGTCAAGATGCAACAGTTAGAACTGGACATGGAACAAAGACTGGTTCCAAATTGGGAAAGGAGTACGTCAAGGCTGTATATTGTCACCCTGCTTATTTAACTTATATGCAGAGTACATCATGCGAAATGCCGGGCTGGATAAAGCACAAGCTGGAATCAAGATTGCCGGGAGAAATATCGATAACCTCAGATACGCAGATGACACCACCCTTATGGCAGAAAGTGAAGAAGAACTAAAGGACCTCTTGATGAAAGTGAAAGAGGAGAGTGAAAGGTTGGCTTAAAACTCAACATTCCAAAAACGATGATCATGGCATCCAGTTCCATCACTTCTTGGCAAATAGATGGGGAAACAGTGGAAACAATGAGAGACTTTATCTTCTTGTGCTCCAAAATCACTGCAGATGGTGACTGCAGCCATGAAATTAAAAGACGTTTGCTCTTTGGAAAAAAAACTATGACCAACCTAGACAGCATATTAAAAAACAGAGACATTACTTTACCGACAAAGGTCCATCTAGTCAAAGCTATGGTTTTTCCAGTAGTCCTGTATGGATGTGAGAGCTGGACTATAAAGAAAGCTGAGCACTGAAGAACTGATGCTTTTGAACTGTGGTATTGGAAAAGACTCTTGAGAGTCCCTTGGACTGCAAGGAGATCAAACCAGTCAATCCTAAAGGAAATCAGTCCTGAATATTCATTGGAAGGACTGATGCTGAAGCTGAAACACCAATACTTTGGATTCTTGATGCGAAGAACTGACTCCTTGGAAAAGACCCTGATGCTGGGAAAGATTGAAGGCAGGAGGGGAAGGGGGTGACAGAGGATGAAATGGTTGGATGGCATCACCGACTTGATGGACATGAGTTTGAGCAAGCTCCGGGAGTTGGTAATGGACAGGGAAGCTTGGCGTGCTGCAGTTCATGGGGTCTCAAAGGGTCGGACACAACTGAGCAACTGAACTGAACTGACCTTTCTCCAGCTCTCCATCCTCCTCCCACAAACACCAAGAGCTCAGGGCTTCTCCTTTCATAAGGTCATATTCTATCTTTACAACTTCGCAGGCCTCAATGTTGGAGTAAGTGATGTGTTCATTCCTAGCGACTGGCTTGCTGCATGGATACAGTCTCTGCCAACATCACAGATCATCCAAAAGCCTTCTCCATCCCTCACCCTCCATAGGGGTCTGGCCTCTATTCCCCTCTGCCCCTTTACTACAGAGATCAACTCATCCCCAGCTGTTGGTGTATGGGGTCATTCAAACTCTTGTGTGACCCTGGACAAATCACTTGCCTCTCTGTATAGGTCCATCATGGAAAGTTAGGATTCCAATAGTGCCCATCTTACAGATTTGCTGCAAGGGTTACATCTGGCTGTGCATGTAGAGCAGCTTATAATGAGCGGGATCCAGGAAAGCACCTGGTACTTGCCTGGTCTTAGTTCCTGCCCTCTGTCTACCACCTTATCTATACCCTGGTTGGCAGGAGGTGGGGTAGGGTGTCCTTGCCTGGCCAAGGGATCCCGAAAACCCAAAACCCTATTCCCACTGAAGTCTCAGACCACCCCGCCTGCTAACTCATTCCAGCCTTTTCCCCACTCTGTCTGCCCCCACCTCCTGCCTTTGCTCTTGCAGTTGTTGGTTTAATGTGTGCAATACAATTAGGCAAAATGACTTTTCCATCAAACGCCCAACACATTCCCTACCCCCACCCCACCCCAGCATTACCAGACCCCATTCCCTCCCTCCCTTGGGGACCATGGAGTCTAATTTAAGGAAAGCATTTCCTGAGTAACTCTCCTCTATGGAGACCCCCACACATACCCCCAGAGAACCCTTAGAAGCCAAGATGGGATTTAGTTGGGCAGGAAGCCCCAGGAAACAGGGTCAGATCCCAGTGAGAGAGGGAGTCCACAGGCAAGACGTTTCTACCATGTGGCTCACTGTCTGGAGAAGAGCTTTCTCCAAAATAGAATCTAAAACCAGAACCTGGAGAGCCAATGGGAAGGAGGGACAGGCGACACGAGGAGCATCCTCAAGGCCCCCACGATGGAGAGAAGCCACCATTCTGCCTCCACGCCTGAGAAGTGCACAGACTGTCCCCAGAACTGTCTGCCTGAAAGGCGGGGCTCCGGAGCAGCTACACACTGGCTCCAATCTCCCTGGGCTGAGGCTTTCAGGGCAGGCTAGGCTCCCCTGCACTTTCAGCCTGTGTTTGTTCGCAGGCCAGGCAGGCTTTTCCCTGGCATTGCACAAGGCCCTGAGGCAGAAAGTGAACCTCTCCAGAGTGTGCTGTAGTGGGGACAGTGCCGGCAGGGAGCCAGCCGGAGCACACCCAAAGCATGTGCCTCAGCTGTGGCTGAAATCGGAAATGAGCAGAGAAGATGCACCAGGCACAGAGAGATCCGCTATTCTGGACAATGCCTTCCTGCTTCCTTTCGCTGGAGACCCTACAAGAGTGACGATGACAGCCTTCCTCAACTGGAACCATCCGGCACACTCATTCATTCTATAAACATTTCTGGAGGCATGCTGCATGCCTGACCCTGTGCGGGGTGTTGGAGTCATGGAGATGAATTGGCTATGGATCCTTCCCTCGAGGACATCTCAGGCCAGGGAAGGAGGCAGAGCTACACTTAAGTGATGCCACAGAGGTTTGAGAAAATGGGAACACAGAGGAGAGAGTTAGCTAGGAGGAATCAGGGAGGGCTTCAGTGGGGAGGTGGTGTTTGAATTGGGCTTTGAAGGAGAAGTAAGAGTTTAGCAAGCTGAGAAGGAGACAAGGATTGTTTAGGTCTAGGGCCTGCTCACAGCACACCCCATAAACAGTCAGCAGATCACCTTTCTAAAATCTACAACGATCCCTTTAAGAGTTCCAGCCCAGCTCTGTCTGCTCTCCTATCCCGGTATGAACTGGTCTGGGATCTGATTCAGCACTAGGGGAGGCTCCTCCGGGACCTGAGCCATCATCTCTGGTCCATCCTAGGGCCTGGGTCTCGGGCTGTGCCAACCCTCACATCTATCACCTACCAGACCTCCCTGATGCCACCTTGTGGCTCACAGCCCTGTGAACCCCATAGGGAGGCAAAGGGCCTTGGTACTAGAATCCTGGGGGACAGATACCTGGATTTGGATCCTGGCACCAGAGTTGCCAGAATTTCTCAGGTGGCTCAGTGGTAAAGCATCTGCCTTCTAATGCAGGAGATGCAAGAAATGAGGATTCAATCCCTGTCAGGAAGATCCCCTGGAGAAGGAAATGACAACTCACTCCAGTATTCTTGCCTGGGAGATCCTATGGACAGAGGAGCTTGGTGGGCCACAGTCCATGGGGTCGCAAAGAGTGGGACATGGCTGTAACTAAGCATCCACACACACCCCACTTGCCAGATCTGCGGCAAAGTGCCGCTTTCTGTGAGCGCATGTCCATGGGCAGCAGGTGAGGGTTACAGGTGACAACTGGGGGAGAGGGGAAGTGGGAAGCATCTCGGGCACAGGAAGACAGAGTAAAGGCGGGTGTTATCCTTAAATGAATTGTTATTTATTTGCCTGGGGAGATTGGGAAGGGGCACTGTCCCACTCCTGGGCCCTGAGCTGTAGGACCTACCCAGCTGCCAGGGGACTGGATACTAGGGGACCAGTCTGGAAAGGACCCTGGAGACCCTGGCCCTGTGCCCAGGGCCCAGGTTTGTGGTGGGTTTCTACTGTGGGCAATTTCCCCTTCAAGCTATTTCCAAACTCTCTCATATTAGCATGAGAATGGGCGCCGGCTGTGATCTGAGGGTTCAAAGGTATTTGCATTCCAGAGCGTTCCCTCTGTTCCCTCAAAACATCACTATCTGAGTTGGGAAGCTGGGCTGGGATCCAGAGGCCACAGCAGGGCGGGCGAAGGGAGAGAGGCGCCCGTCAGAGGGGAGCCGCCCTGGGCTCCAGGCTTTCTGCCACCTTCCCTTCCAAAGCCCTTGTCAGCCCTCTCTCAGCTTGGCCTGAGGGTCTCACAAATCCAGCCTGAGCTATTCTTACCTCCCCCACCACCTAAGTGAGCCTGGGTTGTGTGTATGTGTGTGTGTGTAGGGTGGGGGTGATTTTTAGTTTGTAAAAGCGTATTTCATATAATGAGTGCTTTAATTTGTTTTTGGCTTCAATCTTTTATTTCTTTGACGTTTTCTATCCTGTACCATCAACAAGAAGGGTTTGAGGTTGCATGCTTATCACAAGGAAGCCTGGAATTTTTTAAAGTTGAGAAACACTGCCAGTAGGATTAATAATAACAACCATAATAATAGCTAACAGTTGTGAGCATTTGCCCCTTGCCAGGCATTATGTTAAGCAGTTCACATACATTATCTTTTTAATCCTTGTAACGACTGCATGGGATACTGTTACAATACCCATTTTATTGATGAGGCTGCTAAGGCTCAAGAGTAGAAGTGACTTGCCCAGGACCATCAAACCAGCAAATGACAGAACCCCGCACCCAAGCAGCCCCAAGCCCCGATCCTCCAGCTGCCTCTCTGGGACGGAGCGGCACCAAGGGCTGGGGGCAGACACTGTCCCAGGCAGACGTTATCCCTCCACCCATCCTGTTCTGGAGGGGCCCACTGCCAGGAGGACCAGCCGGCCTCTGGCTGATCGGCACCCTCCCAACCTTGTGTGCAGCACTGGAGCTCAGAGCCCTGTTAGGTCTCTCCTATGGGCTGAGCTTGGTGACATGTCCAAGGGGAGGGCAGAAGAGTGGCCCCAGTTCAAGGTATGGCAGCCATTGCCACTCACAAGAATCCAGGATGCTGAGTCTCCCTGCAAGGATGCGCTCTACTCATAAGCCTGACTCCCTCTCCCTGTCTTTTTGTCGTTCTTGTCCAGACGCCCTTGACACCTTCTGTTCCCCTTCCTTCACCGCCTCCTTGCCCACTGCGAGCCAAGTGCACCATGAGTGCTGGGGCCACTGGACAGGAGAAAGCTGCAGCCCCCACTGAAGGCATGCCCATGACCCGCCCAGACTCTCCCCCGAGAAACCTGTCTCTTGCTTCTTGTTCTTAATCACATGAACCAGAAGCCCTCATGTCTGGTTTTGTTACTTCCTCATCCAAAGGGTCCACGATCGAGGAGATCCTGGCCACTCCTTCCCTATTGGGTAGGGCACCTGTTGTGACCCCACAGGAAATGCTAATGGGGAACTCCAGGTACCAGGTAGTCCCTGTGACCTGGGCATCCCACAAGGACCATGACTTCCCAGATCCTACTGCAGACTGGGGTACAAGGTCTTCACTTGTGTCCAAAGAAGCTGACGGTGGGGGTGGGGACAGGCTGGGGGCTGAGGCAGGATGAGGGAGGGACTAGGGAGATACAGCCTTGCCAGGCTTTTCGTCTGCTCATTATCCTCTGCCTGAGAAGGTAATTAAGTCTTCCTCCCATCAAAGGCTGAGGGCTGGCTTCACCCCAAGGCTAGCTTGTATGGAAGGGAGATAATGAGCACTCTCACCAGGGCCAGGGAGGGGGCAGGAGCCCAGTGCAGGCCCTGCTCCCACCCCATCACACACACACACACACACACACACACACACATCCAGGAGGCGGGTTTGCTGCCCAGGGCTGAGGAGGAAGGCCCACTCCCACGGTGTTCTAATGACCAAAGGAGCCAAGCTACAATGTCCTTGGCCTTGGAGTTCAGGACAAGGCAGTGAAGGGAACCAGGAGGAGAGGGAGATGCCCCCAAGTCACTCTTCTGACTCAGCAGAGCACAGGACAGGGACCAAGGATGCTCCGGGAGCTGGAGAGGGGGATCCAGATTCCCAGCCTTAGAACGATGGAAGAAGGGGCTGGCGCTGCTCGCTGTGCTTGGGCCAGGCATGGTGCTGGGCCCTGGGGAGGCGGGATCCCATTTGGTGAAAGCCGCACCACACCCTTTCTGAAGCAGATTCTTGTCATTCCCTCATTTTTTTCCCAAAGGTACGATCTGAAGCTTGAATGACAAGGAATCACAGAGGAATTCTTCCTAGTGGAGGGGCCTCTGAAGGATGGAAGATGACAGGAAGGCCAAGATGAGCTTGGAGGGGAGGGCGTCAGCACCGGGGCTGAGATGGTGGAGGGGCTGGTCAGGCTGAGCCTAGTCACATGGGGAGGGTGAATGGAGGGAAGGGTGACAGGGAACCACCAAATGTTTAGGAGCAGAAAATTACCGATAACAGGAATAGGCCTTAGGAACAGTGTCAGGTAGAGAGAACAGGCTAGTATGTAGCAGTGTCAAGAGCGTGGTCTGACCCCTGACCTCAAAAGCCCGAATTTCTGGGCTTTCCCAGGAATTCCTGCATTCCTGATGGCTATTGGAGGTGGTTCCTAGAGCCCAACACAGGGTACTCTGACCAGGGCTAAGGTGGCGGGGGCTGTGCCATGAACTCGGGGAGCCAGCTGCCCTGACACTTGACCTGGCACAACTGGAATCAACCACACCTCTCTGAGCCTCCGTCTCCTTACCTGTGGGATGAGATAATGATGATGTTCACCTCAGGGGGCTGCAGAGAATTAAGCGACATAACATTTGTGTCATAACAGACCTGGTCTGGGTTGCCACAGGTTTTTTCCAGACAGAGGAGGGCCTGGATATGCTCACTGCCTTGTGAGGGATTTTCAAACCTTGGGGATGTGCACATTTAATAGGAGGGTTTCAGGCTAACCTCCAATTTTTGAGTAGTAAGTGCCTTGCCCAGAATAGCTACTCAATTACCCTTAATCTTGATGATGAGAAGCTGGGCCATTGCAAGCCAAATAAGTCACCAGACAAGTCCCCAAGCCCTGTCCACCAGTTACTCAACCCACCGCTCCCCCTCCCACTTTCCAATGCTCAGGTGACTGGGTGCCCATGTGGATGGCTCAGGACAGCTTTTCTCTCCTGCCCAAACCCGCCTCCTTGTGCCAGCGGGTCAGACTGCCAGGCTGGAAGAGAAAAAGCTTTGGGCCACAGAGACCTGGTTTGAAACTCTACCATTAGCGCTTGGCTCTGGGCCTAGAAGGCCCTTCTCAACCTGTCAATCCCCTTCGGGCGCCCTTATTAGTCATGAACAGCTGTCTCTAGGGGTGATTTTATTAGATCCCTTCTAACCAGGAGATCTCTAGGTAGGAGCAGGTTTGGATGGTGGGAGAGCATAGCAAAGGGTGTCCGCCTCTGGAGGCCAGAAAGGAAGCCAAGAAGGCTCTGAGCCCGATAACCAGCTGGGCTGGGGACTCATCTCAAAGTGTCCTGCTTCACACAGGTTGAAACTATGTTATTAGAGGAGCCCCAGGAGGAAGTTCCTTAGGTGTGTGATAACACACACGGCAACTTCTATGCTGAGTGAGACCCCTTCGGCCATCAGAAAAGAGAAAGCAAATGGAAGGCTGAGGCTGGCATCTCAGGCAAGGTCTCACTTGGCTATGGACTCACTTTTTATTTCTGGAAAATGGGGAGATTTTCTGACTTCATGTGAGCAGCCTGTGTTCCCCATCCCCTTGTCCAGACCTGATGAAGGTACCACATAGCACTGAGCTCTGGGATGCGTAGCTCCAGATGAAAGGACTGAGCTCCAATGGCTCCCCTGGAGAAGGTGGTTTGTTTTATCATGGACGAGAAGGGCTGGATCAGATGTTTTGAAAGTGGTGAGACAGGCCTGGGCATGGAGGATAAGAATGGTGGGAGGAAAATATGTTTCTTTTTTTTTTCACTCAGTTACTCTGGTTTCAAGAAGATGCTGCCACAAGGTGTCACTAAAGGCCCAGAGAGGTTGCCTGACTTCCCCAAGGTCACACAGGCCTTCAGATGCCCAGTCCTGGGCCTTTCTTGCCAGACCCAGTGTGAACCTCTGCTCTCATGCTTGGGTGAGAGAGCCAAGCAGAGAACCTGGAGGACCTGGCTGTGCTGTAACACTGGAAGTAGCCTCCTGGGTTCAGGGCTCTGAGGGGTAAGGATATGTCAGATCGCTGGTGGGAAGAAGAGCTCTTGGGTAGGGAAGTGGCCTGGGCCCTCTGGCACTGTGGGGGTGCTGACATTGCTAAGAGCAGTGGTCCACCCCTCGCGCCACAACCAGTTCATGGGTAACTCTACCACCCCTGCGGTCTGTACACCTTCTCCAACCTCCAAAAGAAGCCACTTCATAACTGGCCAGGTGAAGTGGGGTTTTGGACCTGGTGGTATACCGTAGGATCTTATTGTTTATGCTAACCTTTTCATCTTTTTTTTCTGCCAGAAAGGTGGACAGAGGTCTGGCATTGCTATAGCCATCTTGCTATTTTGAGGCGAAATCTCTAAGACAAAGGCTTTCACACTAAGGATGGGTGGAGGGGATGATGGAAGGAGCCTAGGGCCCGCACAGCCTACTGGCGCCTTCACGCTGGCCCTGGACTGTCCACCCCTGAACCACGAGTTACATGGAACAAACACCCTCCTGCCTGCCTTATGTGTTAGGACACTATTAGGTTTTCTTTTACTTCCAGCCATCCTTAATTGTTGGCTTCCCAGGTGGCGCTTGTAGTACAGAATCCTCTTGCCAATGCAGGAGATGCAAGAGACACAGGTTCGATCCCTGGGTTGGGAAGATCCCCTGGAGAAGGAAATGGCAATCTACTCCAGTATTCTTGCCTGGAGAATCCCATGGACGGAGGAGCCTGCTGGGCTACAGTCCAGGGGGTTGCAAAGAGTTGGACAGGACTGAGCACATCCTTAATTGCTATCGTACCCTCCAATTGAGAAATGCTGGGTCCACGTAGAAAGGGATCTCTTTCCTCTGAGCTTAGTATTTGCTGGGGAGGTCAGGACCCTGCACTTCCACTGCACTTTGAGTCCAGGACCCTCCTGGAGCAGGAACTGACCTGGAAATAAAACTGAGTGTTGAGTGTCAGTAACTCCAAGAATGGACTGAGATCAGGGACCACGTCATCTCTTACTCCCCTGTATAATTGTACATGCATTTCCTACTCCCTGCACTCTGTCCCAACTCTGTCAACCTCCTGATAGCTCCTATTTATCTTTCTAAACCCAACCCTTGCTCCCTCTTCCAATGCACCCCCACTGCACCTTTACTGCATCCCCAGATGGATTAGATGTTTTCCTTTGTGCCCCCGTGATACCCTGATCCACTCTCAGCACTGCATCTATCACCCAAAGATGTGATGTTACTTGTATATGTTGGCCTCCCTCAGCAGACCAGGTGTCTTTTTACCCTTATATGCCAAGAACATATAGTAGGGGTTCCAGCCATCCAGGGAGCCATGGTTCTTTTGCTCGTTCCTCTGTTCAGGGTTTACTGAACAGAGCTCTCTTTATCATCTTGATGCCACATGGAGCAGCTCTGCTGTGCCAAGCTGTCACAGGGCCTAGAACATCCTTCCATAGGGGATCCCTGGGAACAGTCCCCAGAGGGCCAGATTCAGGGATGGGTACTTCCAGCAATAAGCCCAGCTGCTTACAGCTTCACAGAGCAGGGAGGGGATAGAAACCTGGAGCCAAGAGAGCAAAGTCTGTTCTCATTCTGAGTATTCTGCCCCCGCCCCCCACCACACACACACTCAGCCCTGCAGTTCAGTGGGGAAGGAGAGTGGAGGGTAAAGTGTCAAGGGCGATATGTTGCAGGGCCCCACCTTGCCTAGGTTCTGGAGCTGGAGGGGTGGTCATGGGATATTTTGCAAGGCCTGCAATTATAATCACTCCTCTAGGATTCAGATTTAGAAGTTAGGGATCAGGGAGGAGGCAGAGGCAGGGGTTTGTGATTGTAACCATCTGGCCCTGAAAGCTTACTGGACAGGGAAGGCCTTAAAACTCACCTCTCACTCCTCTGGACCAAAAACCTTCTGCACCCCTTCCCTGTCTCCTGGTTCCCTCTCTCTCTCCCTATATGTATTACCTGAGTACTCGAGCACCATCAGGCACTCAGCATTTCCAAACCAGAGCTGCTGGGCCCATGGATGTGGAGGTCCTGGGGGCTCTGCTTCCCCTGGCTCCCTGGGGTTGGGGGTGGGGGTGGTCCGAGGCCTTGGACAGCCCCTCCAGCCTCAAGTGCCAGTCTCTCAGAGCCTTCCTGCCCTCATTCAAGTCTCTCTGGCATTTTAGAAGATTTCAGGTCCCACATCCAATGGGGAGGCACTGGCCCCCATCCTGGTCCTCTTAGGCTCTGATGGAGGGAGTGGTGGACAACAGGATGCCCCAATGCAATGTCAGGAGCCCTAATGTGTTCCAGGCCTAGGGGGGCATGCTGCTCAGTTACTATACACAGGGAGTAAGTAACTCAGTCAATATGCCCAAAAATCCTGCCCGGTAGGAATTGTTATTATCTTCTTAAGGAGAAGGGAATTTATTAAAACTAATACGAGAAGAAATAGAAACAAGAAATGCTTCTAAAATTGTCAAAGACATTGAATTTGTCTTCAAAAACTCTTCTTACAGAAAAAACCCTATGCCCAGATGATTTTCCCGGTGAATTCTACCTAATATTAAGAAAAGCAAATAAACCTTATTATACAAAATCTTCTGAATAATAGGAAAAGAGGGAATTCTTTCCAAGTTCACTGTACAAGGCCAGCCTAACCTTGATACCTCAATTCCCACATCTCTAAATTATGCCTATCTCAGAGGTAGAGAGCAGGCTTAGGATTAAAGGAGCTGTATGTACAGCCCTTGGCATGGTCTGGGACACCCAGCACTGTTCAGTGTATGATACTTGTTTCTACATGGCCAAACCAGGATCCAGATCAAGGCTTGGGTCTTCTCTGTGCCATGCTGAGACCAGAACAGCATTTCCCTTTGACAAAGAAAGAGAGAAGAGAGTTGGGGAACCACCATGAAGAGAACCTGTCGAGTGACAGCCACTTAGCAAACTTGATCTCATTCAACTCACAAAAACTCTTCGAAGTAGGTGTATCAACCCCATTTTACAGACAGCAAAGCTGAGGCTCAGAGACTCTAGGGTGGACTGTGTAAAGTCTAAGCCAGGTCTGTCTGAAGACAAAGTTCATAATTTTCTGAGCCTTGCTAACCAACCAACTCAGAGCCGTGGAGCTCTCTGAACTTGGACTAACCTGACTCTGAACTTCAGGGTCCTGTCTATAAATAGGGGGTGGGGCGGCTCTCCGATTTGTTGAAAGACAGATGAAGCACAGGGAGTCCCCTGTGCTGCCATGTCTGTTTGAAAAGTTCCCATGAACTAGCCCATCTGGGCTGTCAGGCTTATGCCTACTAACCACAGCCTCCCCCGCAGGTCACCCCCTGCCCCAGTCCTCACACCACACCGCTCCTGGCATGAGGAGATGGGTCACCAGAGCAGGAGCATTCAAGCAATACACAGAGACGCTGTATTAGAAACTGAACCACTTCAGAAATATATTGGATGATGAAGGAACAGGCCCCCGTGCCCCGTCTCCTCTCCCCCACCCAGAGATGAACACGGTTCAAGCAGCAGCAGCAGGTCTCCTCCCAGGCCTACTTCTGTGCATTTCCTCTCATATACATGTATACACATCGGCACATGTCATTCTGAGGCTGTTTTGCACACAGCTGCAATCATCCTGTGTGTATGGTTCTGCAACTTGCTGTTTTCACTCCCCAATCCCACGTGGTATTTATATCTTCTCTGCTTCCCGAAGGATTTGAGGAGGTTCACCGGAGTTCCTGAGGGCGGAGTGCAGAGCAGGGAGAGAGCCCGGGCCCTGGAGTGCCGCTGACCTGAATTGATACCCCAGCTCTGCCACCCGCATCTGGGGCGCCTTGGGCCAGTCCCCAAATTCTCTGGGCTGCAGTATCCTTCTCTGTGAAATGGGGAGAATGATAGTAGTTACCTCCCAGGGTCAGTGTGACTTTGCTCCGGGACAACAAATTAAGCATCTCGGCTCCCCCAGCCTCCCTGGGGCTTAAAGAAAAGGAGCTACGGGGTCTGGAGGCCAGAAGTGGACCAGACAGTCCTTAGAACTCAGGTTCTAGACCTCCAGTCCTCCTGTTTCCCCACAGAGAAAAGACAGAAATGTGGGGGGAGCAACAGAGAGGGGAGGTTGGGACTGACTTTGCTGCTCTGCAGCTGTGGGTCCCTGGGGTCCTTCCAGTCACTCTGGATGTTCTGGGGGAAAGGGTGGGGCTCCTGCTTCCCTGGAGCCCACAGGAGTGGCCGCTGTGACATCAGCCTAGCCCTGCTTTCCCTAAGCAAGAGGAGAAACAAGCTGTGCTTATTCAATAACTGTCCATGTCCTTTTTAAAAAAGTATTTGTTTACTTACCTATTTTTGGCTGTGTCGGGTCTTAGTCGCATCATGTAGGATCCTCCGTTGCAGTTCATGGGCTTTTCTCTAGTTGCAATGCTCGGGGCTCCAGAACACCTGGGTTCTACAGTTGCAACCTGCTGGCTTAGCTGCCCCATGGCACGTAGGGTCTCAGTTCCCTGACCAGGGATCGAACCTAAGTCCCCTGCATTGGAAGGTGGATTCTTAACCATTGGACCACCAGGGAGGTCCCTATCGATGTCCATTGAATGATTCCATGACCCTTTCTTTTGTTTCTGAGACCTGGTGGCAACTTTGTTCTCCCTTTTTGGAAAACAGGGAAAGTGCGGACAGGAAAAATCAGAGCTGTTGGGTCTCTGGACATTATCTAGCCCAGCATCTTCATCTGACACCAGGAAACAGACCCCGAAAGGAAGAAAGTAACTGGCCCATGGATGGCTCTGGTATCTCGTTAGTACAATCAACGTTCACTAGATTGGGGCCAGATGCTTTCTTTAATTCTCATCCAGCACAATGAGGTAGGTGTTGCGGTTTCCCATTTTAGGGGCCAGAGAGCTTAGGTCACTTTCTCAAAGGGAGGCTACTAATAGGAGTTACAGTCAGAGCTCCATGTGTGAGTCTCACCAACCCACTGGCCAGGGGTGCCCATCTGCACAGAATGTCCTCTCTGCTTCCTGCCAGCACCTCCCCCACCCGGCCTCATCCTCCTGGCATCACCGCAAGCTGCAGCTCCCAAAGGAAGGCTCTCCTGGCCCCAGGGGTGAGCAGGGAAAGCTCTGCCCATTCTCCTGTGCCCCGCCTCTCCAACCTGATACTCAGGACCCCTCAGCTCAATGACCTGATGCTGAATCTGTCTTCTCCCCCAAGACCGTGAGCCCACAAGGAGAAGGGTCTGGGTTTTGATTCATCTCAGCATAAGGCCTGGCACAGAGTGAGCAAATGTGGATCTTTGTGGAAGGAAAGGAGGGAGGGGGAGGGGCAGAATTCCAAAGCCCAGACTCTTTCCTCTGACCCACAACTTCTTTTAAGAGGGCCAAGGTCATGAGACAGGTTCCCCAGGTTTTACACCAAATTTGATCTTTCCCTGCTCTCAGCATCACTGCCCCTTCCCCCCTCTTCCATAGGCTGGTGCTCCCCACTGCCAAGGACAGCAGCTCCTCCCTGCCGCCCTTGCCACACTGCCCACAGCTCTCAGGAACCATCCTGCCACCCCACTACCATGAGGGCCCACATCTCAGTAAGGGGTCTTCCCACCAGGCCACTCGCCTTAAACAGACGACAAAGCCTTGACCACAGACCAGCAGGGGAAGGGCTTGGACGCTTGGCCCTGCCTTGACTTTGAAAGCAACTGAGAAAGTAGCACCTCCTTTGTCAATGGCATCCTCCTGCTCGGTGGGAGCCCTTGTGGTCCACGCTTTTCCTCCAAGGTGGGTGGGGGGCTGGGGAGACTCCTAGTGTTTATCAGCCAGAGTGCTAGAGTGGGGAGGACTGCGTTTCCATGGATACAAGCCATGGGAGCTGCTGGGAGATGGGGCCATGGTGTACACAGACACAGATCCACACGGACCTGCAAGAAAAATAGCAACAGATTTGCTGAGTCATTGGCCCCACATATTTATAGTTTCTGGCAAAGGCAGACCTGCCTATCAGAGGCTAATAATACTGCTGCAGCATGTTAATTGCAAAGACGGAGTCTTCAAGCCTCCATTCAGACACCCGAAACTGCTCCTTGAATAAAGAGAGGGGCCCTCACAATGAGAGCCGGCACGCGTGTGAGGGTGTGTTTTCAGGAGCGTGTGTGTGCAGGTATGTGGAACCAGGCTCTAGCAGATTAAGAAAGTGCAAGTGTCATGACAACTGGTCTGAAACTACCCCCACGGCAGTGTCCTTTAAAAAGCACTCTGCAATCCCCTAAGGGAATCTAGGACTCAGCCCAAGTGGAGGGCTGGACAGGAAGAGGAGAGGAGGCTATGGACTACCTCCCTGGGATGGGGGTGGGGGACAGGACGCTGACATGCAGACCTGGGTCCTTCAGCCCACAGCCCATAGGGATAGCCCTCCTCCCGCTCTGGGCAGTCGGTCAGCTAGAAGAAAGGGAGAAAAAGCCCTCTGCCTTCTGGGAGGTCAGCCCCAGGGGGCCACTTGACACACTTGAGATCACACAGGGGCTCAAATATGGGAAGCAGAGTCAGGGATGATGGGTGCCCAGGGGCCTGTGTGCTGTCTTGAATAAACACCCAAGGGCCAAACTCAACTCGGGAGGAAAGTCTTTGCACCATCACCTCTGGGAACCAGGAAATCAACCCAACTAGCTTTGATTCTGGAAAAGGCAGTGGCACCCCACTCCAGTACTCTTGTCTGGAAAATCGCATGGACGGAGGAGCCTGGTAGGCTGTAGTCCATGGGGTCGCTAAGAGTCGGACACGACTGAGCGACTTCACTTTCACTTTTCACTTTCATGCATTGGAGAAGGAAATGGCAACCCACTCCAGTGTTCTTGCCTGGAGAATCCCAGGAACGGGGGAGCCTGGTGGGCTGCCATCTATGGGGTCGCACAGAGTCGGACACGACTGAAGCGACTTAGCAGCAGCAGCAGCAGCTTTGATTCAGACAAATCAAGCCCTCGCCTCCTACAACTTCCATCTGGATCTGATGGTTCTGCCCCTGAAGCCTTACAGTGGTGTGAGTTATGTTCCTGTCCATCACCTCTGCCGCTCTGGCAGCTCCATAGAGACTGGGCCACACGTTCCCAGTGCCTGGCAGAGAAGGGCCTTGCTAAAGATTGTGGGTGAGAAACCAAATTCCTCCTGTTCTTTGAAGGCAGTTCTCAGATCCCCGGAGTCTTCTGAACTCCAAGCCAAATAGTCCCCTGGCAAGGGTTCAGGTCTCCTCTCTGGCTCTGTTCCTCTCTGGATGTGCTACTCCTTACACTGCATGCCCCCCCTCCCCACTGAACAAAGAGGGCAGAGGATGGGGCCCCAAGGGATTGCAGCTACAGACCCCATAAACTCACTCCTGCCCTCAGGACAAGGGGGTCAATGATCGCGGAGCCCAGCTTTGGTTTGGCTCCAGCTGGGACATAGCCCCCAGCCTCTGCCCTCTGTTTCAGCCTAGGAGGATGGATGCCATCCATACTCAGGGGTCTGACAGCACGGGGCGTGGGGGGCCTCCGGGGACCCACAGAGGAAAAGCAGAGCAAGGCTGTGCAGGGAGGAAGGGTAACTGGGTTCGGTAGGGGCCCCAATTCCTCCTACTTTAACCCCCCAAACAACTCGTTCATTCATGACGGCGTCTGCAGTTTTCTGAGGGAGGGAGAGAGGGAGGAAGGGAGGAAAGAGAAGGGCCATCCTTTCAGTTCTCAAGTCTCTTCAAAAGAAGGTTGACTCAAGAGCTATTATTAATAGTAAATTAAATAGTGTGGTTATTCTGAATAATAAAGAGCTCTCCTGTTCCAAGTTGCCACTGTCCTCTCTCCAGGGAAATACCTGCTGTGGCCCGAGATGTGGTGTCCAGTGATGGGCATCTGTAGGTCAATGCTGAGGCTCTGACTGAACCCAGTCACAGGCAGCCAAGTCGGCCAGGAATGTCTCCGCCAGCCCAGCTTCAGCTGTAGGGGAAGACATTCCAGGTACTCTCAACGAGTCCACCTTGGAGCCCAAAGTCTCCTCGTCCATGACACCCCTGCTGGCAGAAAGTTAGCCTTCCTGCTTGCTAGCTGGTGACCTTGGGCAAGTCATGAACTGTCAGCTCCCTCATCTATGAAATGGGGCTAATAATAGTACTACCTCATGTTGGTTGGAAAAATTAAAGTTAATAATAATATTGGTATCATATATATAAAGTTAATAGACATAAAGGGCTCATAATTCTGTCGGGCACTCAGTAAGCACAATGTAAATAAATTTGTTAATTTTTTTAATATAGTTAAGATCCTGCCAGGATGTTCATGTGGGCTTCCCTGGTGGCTTGGATGGTAAAGAATCCACCTGCAATGCGGGAGACGTGGGTTCAACCCCTGGGTTGGGAACATCCCCTGGAGGAGGGCATGGCTACCCACTCCAGTATTCTTGACTGGAGAGTCCCACAGACAGAGGAACCTGGCAGGCTACAGTCCATGGGGTCACAAAGAGTCGAACACGACTGAGCGACTAAGCTCAGCACAGGATGTTCATAGCACCGAGGCTGAGACCCAAGACTGCAGGCACCAAAGTCTTTGTGATTGAAATTATTACTCCTTGCAGCAAGTGTGGGTGCTCAGTCGCTCAGTTGTGTCCGATTCTTTGTAACCCCATGGACTTTAGTCCACCAGGCTCCTCTTTCCATGGGATTTCCCAGGCAAGAATACTGGACTGGGTTGTCATTTCCTCCTCCAGGGGAGATCTTCCCAACCAGACATCGAATCTGCATCTTCTGCATTGGCAAGGTGAATTCTTTCCCAGTAAGCCACCTGAGAAACCCATTATTCCTTGCAGAGAGCTCCTCAATAGACACAAGTCCAGGCTGAGAGGGGCTTCAGCAACCTAACATCTTACGCCTCTCTGGAACCTAGTTTCCCTATCTACCAGTGAGTGAGGTCTCAGCTTACGAGGTCACAGCTACACCCCAGCCTGCTCTGACCTCTAATGTATTAAGTTGGCCAAAAACTTTTATTCAGGAATTCCCAGAACATCTTACAAAAACCTAAACAGACTTTTTGACCAACTCAATATAACATCAGCCAACATTAATGGAGCAAGTACCGTGTGTCAGACACTGCATGAGTGCTTTCCAGTCAGTTGGTTTCATTTCATTTAATCTACACCATGGCCCTGCAGGTGAGCACTCTGTGCCTCAGATGAAGAAACTGAGGCCCAGAGAGATTAAGCAACATGACCAAGACCACACAGCTAGCAAAGGGTGGAGCTGGAATTGGAACCCTGTCTGCCACCACCGGACCTGACATCCTTTAAGCCATGTCACCTGACTTTTCATCAGATTCTTGTCCAGGACTCTGTTGTATAACTCAGGATTGCTGGGGAGAGGGGTTGGAGGAAGTTGGGTGCAAGAGAGGAGTCAGGTCTGGGCTGCCCCCACCCCACCCAGGGCTTAGTAGCCAAACAGTTCTCCACTTGATATCAGTTTGTCCCAAGGGGTAAAAACTCCAGCTGGCCACCTGGTGACTGAGGGAAGGAGGAGAGTTGAAAATGGATCCTCTAGAGCAGAGGGCCTCAACCTTTTTGGCACCAGGGACTGATTTCATGGAAGACAATTTTTCGTGGACCAGGGTGAGGGATGGTTTCTGGATGATCCCAGAGCATTACATTTATTGTGCACTTTCTTTCTATTATTGTTACACCAGCTCCATCTCAGATCATCCGGCATTAGATACTGGAGGCAGGGGACCCCTGCTCTGCAGAATGGGCAGAGGAGGCCCCAGGAGGACGAGCCTGAGGCCAGTGGAGAGATAGAGGAAACACTTTTGCAGAGGCCCAGATTATGTGCCAGCATCTCGGCTGCAAGGAAACCCAGGGGAGCACAGCCCATCAAAGGCCCTCCTGCCCATCTATCCCCAGTCATCTGGTCCCTCCTGGGCCCACGTGGCTTCCCCCGCCTGCATCTCCAATGGCAGCAGCTTTGGGTGGGGGCACTCTCCCCTGGGGCCCTGACGCTCCGCTAAGTTGTTGTTTATGAGGAGGAAACAAGGCTGACTGCATTTTCTAAAGAGGCTCCAGGGAGCTGCTGCTGCCTGTGAGGCTGGCAACCAGGGCCTCTCAATGTTCACTGCTGTCGGAGCCGGGATAGCGAGCCCCGGGACTCACAGGTGGGGTGGGGGGGCTCAAGTGGTGTGCGTTCCTGAGTGTGAGCATATTGAGTGTGTGCCCAGGTGTGCTCACTCTAGGGCACGTAGTGGGGCTCGGGTCTGGGAAGTGGGACCCTGGGTGGAGCAGGAGGGTCTTTGTATTCCTGGAGCTGCTGGAGGTAGTGGTACACAGAGAAAATACCTTCCACCTGAAAGAAAGTGAAGTCGCTCAGTTGTGTCTGACTCTTTGTGACCCCATGGACTGTAGCCTACTAGGCTCCTCCCTCCATGGGATTCTCCAGGCAAGAGTACTGGAGTGGAGATTGCCATTTCCTTCTCCAGGGGATCTTCCCGACCCAGGGATCAAACCCGGTCTCCCACATTCCAGGCGGATGCTTTAACTTCTGAGCCACCGGGGAAGCCCAACCTGGTGAGCACCAAAGAGCCAGTGAGCTGGGGACTGTGGCACTGGGGGCGGAGCTCCTAACCCAGGCCTCTGGGGCAGGGTGGCTCCCTGGAGGGAGTGGATGGGTCTGGCCTGGGGAAGAAAGGTGGGAAGGGCACTTCAGGCAAGGGAACAACATGTGAGAAGGACCAGAGGCCCAGAAGGGCACAGGGGTTTGCCATCTGCCAGGATTTCCATGCGATTAGTGGGGAGAAGGTGGGGATATGGAGGGGTGGTGGGAGAGGAACAGAGGCTAATTGGAAAAGGCCTAGCAATGTACCTAGAGACTTTGGTTTTCAGCTGAAGGCAACGAGGAGCCGCTGAAAGGAGTCATCTGGTCTGACTGATGACTGGTGTTGGGGACCAAAGCCTGAGCAGGCTCACAGCCATGGGATTCAGGGCATGCATGCTCAGTCGCTTCAGTCGTGTCCGACTCTTTGAGACCCCATGGGCTATTGCCCGCCAGGGTCCTCTGTCCATGGTATTCTCCAGGCAAGAAGACTGGAGTGGGTTGCTATGCTCTCCTCCAAGGGATCTTCCTGAGCCAGGGATCGAACTGGCATCTGCATCTCTTGCACTGTAGGAGGATTCGCAGCACAGATCTGCTATTCAACCAGATTTCTTTCAGGCAGTGGGTCTCCTCCCCATTCTACAGATGGCTAAGTTAGAAATACAAGGGGGCAAAGATGATTACATATCAGAAAATCAGTCCACATAATTAATCATGTCAATTACCAGAAGGGGATAAGTTATGTGACAATGTTAATAGACACCGAAAATGCATTTGATAAAACTGAGCATCCGTTCTAATGAAAAGCCTTATAATAAAAATAAAAGAACATCTCCTTGACATAATAAAAAACATTCATCTGCAACCAACAGTCAACATGATTCTTAGCAATAAAATACCAGCAAGAGGTATTCATATTTAAGTCAGAGTGGGACAAGAATGCCTGTTATTACCACAATTAGTTTATATTGTTCTGGAAGTTCTAGCCAACGGAATAGTACTTAAAAAATAAAAAGCATAACGTTTAGGAAGGAGGGGAAATTGCTATCATTATTTGTTCATGATATGATTGTTTATCCAGAAAACTCAAGAGAATAAACTGAAAAACTAATAAGAGACTATGAGAGAGGTCAGTAAGATGGCCAGAATCAAAATAAATACAGCTAGCAAAATCCAGTTAGAAAATGTAAAAGAAAAGTCCCCAACACGAGTTCTTTTGTAACTTCCCATGTCCTAAGAAAATGGAGTGAGGAAGCAGCCCAAGGGCACTCAAAGGGCCCTGGTGGGGTGGAAGGGAAGGGGGCACGTGGGGTGGAAGGGAAGGGGGCACGTGGGGTGGTGCTGCAGAGGCTGGGGAAGGAGGAGGAGGGAAAGCAACAGTTAGGCTTGAGCTGAGAGCTGCCTAGCCCTTGGGCCTGGTTTTCAGCAGCCCTTGGACAATGAGACCTGGCAGTTCCCAATGGGTCAGTGAGCCTGGACTCTCTTGGGGGCAGGACATGCCCACTGGTGGCTCCAGGCTGCACTGGATATGGAATAGGAACCTGCAGTCCCTGATGGAGAATTTTCATCCACTATAGGGCACAGATTCCCAGCAAGTGAGACTCTAGCTGAAAGAGTGTTTCTGAACATTTGATGGGCTGATTGCAAATTGCTCCTCTGAATTCATTAAAGCAGATTTCTCAGGAAAACCTGTCTGTGGCAAAGAGAGAGACCCAGCCAATGTCCAAGCTCCACTCCAATGTCAGGGATTCACTCCCAGCTCTCTGCATCCAGACTCCCAGCCTCGTGGAACTGCCTTGCCTGGGGTGGCATGATTCACCTCGAGGCAGCCACCAACCAGGACTGCTGGTGCGAGGGGACTGGCTACTTTGCTCCCAGGGGCCATCTTCAGAAGGTAAAACTTGATTTCTCCTCCTTTTCCGTGGTGTGAGTATGTCAATGATATGCATATGTGACTTCTCTCAGATGCTGAATAATCTCTGGGTTTTGCATCACTCGCCATGAGGGAAACCGCTCAGCCAGTAGCATGACAGCTGGCCAGCATTTCCGGGTAATAAACTCTTTTGTCCCCACCCCCTTACTTTTCTGCCCTTACTCCCTTTCTCTTCTGTCCTCACTCGCAGGCTCTACCTGCACTGAAAAAGAATCACTGCTCCCACCTCCCAGCGCTACTGCTCTTGCCCAGAGATGGAACAGTTATATCCCCAGTGAGATGTTACTATGTAAAAAGAGGTTTGGTGCAAAGCAGTGGTGCTTCCATGGTAGGATTTTAGGCCCTGGGACAATGTACAGTGGTCTTTAAGCCACTAAGGATGTGAGGATCAAATTATTCAGTGCCTGAAAGCAGGAAATTAATGAGGGGCAGTGTGGTGCTTCAAATCCCTTCAGGAAGCTGCAGTGGCCCCGTGGTGTGGGGGAGGGAAGGGCAGGAGTGAGGAAATGCACACTTTTCGAGCACCCACTACAGGCTTTACCCATGAAAGTGAATGGGAAAGTGTTAATTGTCCAGGCATGTCTGACTCTTTGCAACCCCATGGACTGTAGCCTGTCCCTAGAATTCTCTAGGCAAGAATACTTAAGTGGGTAGCCATTCCCTTCTCCAGGGTGTCTCCCCAACCCAGAGATCAAACCTGGGTCTCCTGCATTGCAGGTAGACTCTTTACCATCTGAGCCACAAGGGAAGTCCACATGCTTTACCCATGTGTCCCATGAAATCTACAACCATGGCCACAGGTGTTATTTACACCTGGATTGAAACCCTGGTCACATGGATTCCACAGCCCATGTTCTCAGGCACTGGCCCCTGGCTGATCCTTAGAACACCAAGCTTTACAAGGCAGATAAGGCCCTGATTCCTCACCAGATGATAATCTCCTTCTCTGTGCAAACTCACCCTTCTGTTCTATTGCCCACCTACCTCTGTCTCCTCACCTGCCTTGGTGCCTAGAGTTAGGAGTTTCCTACCCTTAGGATCAGAACATCTCCCTGTGCGTGCTCTGTGACCATTTAGGTCTCCCTGTGAGGGCCCACACTCAGCACCATGTCCTTCAGTGAAGGGAGCTTTTCAGGCAGGACAAGGGTTGCGACACAGAAAGGAAAGAGGAGCACAGATTTCTTTTTTCAGGGTCCAAAAAAGCCTGAAAAAAAATCTTCATGCCCCTTTATTTTCTTGGACTCCAAAATAACTGTGGACAGTGACTGCAGCCATGAAATTAAAAAGATGCTTGCTCCTTAGAAGAAAAGCAATGACAAACCTAGACAGCATATCAAAAAGCAGAGACATTACTTTGCCTACAAAGGTTCATCTAGTCAAAGATAAGGTTTTTCCAGTAGTCATGTATAGATGTGAGAGCTGGACAATAAAAAAGGCTGAGGACCGAAGAACTGATGCTTTTGAATTGCAGTGCTGGAGAAAACTCTTCAAAGTCTCTTGGACAGCAAGGAGATCAAACCAGTCAATCTTGAAGGAAATCAACTCTAAATATTCACTGGAAGGACTGATGCTAAAGCTGAAGCTCCAATACTTTGGCCACCTGGTGCCAAGAGCCGACACATTGGAAAAGACCCTGATGCTGGAAAAGATTGGAGGCAGGAGGAGAAGGGGATGACAGAGGATGAGATGGTTGGATGGCATCACTGACTTAATAGACATGATTTTGAGCAAGCCCTGGGAGATGGTAGGGAAGCCTGGTATGGATAGGGAAACCTGGCGTGCTGCAATCCATGGGGTTGCAAAGAGTTGGACATAATTGAGCTACTGAAGAACTGCATGCCCCAAACCCCGTCCTTCCCACTTTTGTATCATGGATTATATCCAGTGCCCTCCCCTCCAAGTCCCAGAGATGACTTGGGGGTGGGTTCGTTTGTCCTAATTCACCAAGTCCCCTGGTTCCTTGGTCTTGTCACCATGGAAACCTTGTGAGGTCACCAGCATCATTAAATAGGGAGAAAAAATCTCTCTCCCTCTCTCAAAGTGAGTGCCCACTGGGTTCCAGTGGCTTTTGTGCAGTAGTGAGGAAGATGACGGAGGGTAGGAGGGGAGACCTAGCCCCATCCTCAGGGATAGATTAACCCCTGAGGCCCAGGGTGCTGGCTGCTCAGACATAAATCTTCTGCCTCCCTGAAGTTTTTCACTTTTTCCCTTACCAGGGAAGAGAGAATCCAGCAGCCTTGAGCATGTGCCCAGTGGGCTTCATGCTACACCAGGAGAAGTGAGAAACGGCTCTTTGCAGGCAGTGCTGCTGAGTAAATTCTCGTCTAGCAGGCTTGAGGAACTGCTGCTGGGGAATAGAGAGGGAGCAGAGTTCTGGACCACTGTTCTGGGCCCTTCTCTCTATCAAGGCGAGAGCGGGATTGCTGGTTGGGGCTGACACAGGACCAGAGCGGGTCAGGGTCCGTGGGTTCTGAGGTTGGATTTTGCGCCACACACCCTTCACACCATCTTCCTCCACGCTGCCAGTGGCCCTCAGATGACTGCTTGCACTGGGGAGAGCCTACTCTGCCTGCTGCTCGCCTTTGAGGCTAGGAGTGGGGCTGACCCCTCCTCTCCTCACACTCTCCTCTGCAAGCACACTCTGCCCTGCCCGTCTTCCTCTCAGGATTCAGAAACATCTCTCTGGGCTGCTGTCCTGGAGTCCACAGTCCTCCTGCCACTTTCAAGACTCTTGGCAGCACCCACCACTGCTGATTTGCTCTCTGGCCCTGCAGTGGGCCTCCCTGCCGTTCTAGGCCCTAGATTCATGGTGCTTCCTTTATTCACATTTTTTTCTCATCCTGAAGATAATCTGTCTCTCTCTCCATACACATTTAATCCTATATTACATTCCTCATGCATTTTCACCTTCATATTTCCATAGCGCCCAGTACTATCATCAAAAACCTGTCCAATGCTCCACCATCACGGCCCTCGCCACCACCAGCACCACTGGGCTTGCTTCACCACCAACACCCACCCTCAGCACCAGCAGACCACCACCACCGCCCCTTCTATCATCCACGCTGCCTCTTAGCGCCATCCTCACACCTCACAACCACCAGCACCGCCCCATCTCCATCATCACCATGGTGCTCTCCATCATCACCAGTGTTCTCTGTCACCACCCTGTCCTCGCCACATGACCACTCATCATGGTCATCACTCCCACTGCACTCATCACCATCAGCATCATTTGAAGGGAAATGATGTCAGTCTTCAAAAAAACGTCAGTCAATCCATGTCAAATCCTTCAGTGGAGGCCCTGGAAGAATCCATATAGGGAGGGGCAGCTGGATCCCATAACCCCATCTTCCTCCCTGGGAGAGTCTTTATCCTTCGAGGAGCCTCTCACCCGTTGCCATTGTTGCCACCAAAGCGTTCACAGCGGCCCTTTCTTTAACACTTCAGGGCATAACGGAAACAAACTATTTCATTTATAGTAAGTAGGACAATAATACAAGCTGCTGATGAGGGTATAAATTGGCACAAACTTTCTGAAAAGTAGTTTAACAATATGAAAAAGCCTTTGGAAAGTGCATTTTCAGAAATTTTACTTCTAAGAATCTATCCTAAGAAAATAAGTAGATAAATGTGCACGGATGATGTGTGGGTGTTATAATAGCAAAAATTGGAAACAGCCTAAATGCAAAGCAGAAAAAGAGATGGTTTAAAGAAACCATATAGACTAATATGCAGCCATTAAAACAGAAAATGTAGATCTATCTGTCGACATAAAAGTATGCTGACTCTGTATCGTCAATGAACACAAGCAGGTTTCACACCAGCATTTGTAGAAGAACCCTCATTCCTAAAAGTATAAATGTGTTCATGAAACAAGGTGAAAATATTTCATCTTAAAAGCTGGCACCAAAATTATTCTTAGACAGGAAACTGTTTGGGAAAAAATACTTGGGGCAACTGTTCTGACAAACGATGACAGCAACCTGCTCAGCGTGAGACAAGGAGAGGAATTCCTTTTGCTCCTGAGGAAGATGACAGAGAGAGGTGCCTTGATTCGGGAGGAAGAGAGAGAAACAGGGAAGCCAGCCTGAAGGAGAAAAGCCAAGCTGGTGGACTCATGCCAGGAAACTCCCTGTGATGTGGGGGAGTGAGAGGAAGGCTTTAAGAGCTAGATGCCTGCCCTTTGCCTTTGGTCTGCAGTATGGGCCATTTCTTCTTCTCCCCAACACCGAATATTTAGTCGAGTCTTCTAAGTGCTCAGAGTTTCTGAGTGGAATTGGAGAAGGGGCCGAGTCCGCAGAAGGGCAGATCAGGTCTGACCTACCCCAAAGTGGTTATAGTGATGACGGTGGTGGCGGTGTAGCACACTGCTGGTGTGTGTGTGCATCTTTTGTACGGCTAATTTACTTTACCCAAAGTAAATTATGAGTGGTACATGTAGTTTTTAGTTTTATTTGCATTTTCTGCTTTTCTACAGTTAAAAAAAAAACAAGGAGTTTCAGAAACCACCCATTGGGAATACACCACAGAGTCAGATGAAACTAGCTAACCCAGGTTAAAAAGCACAGCCTATGCCTGCCCACCAGAGACCCCAAGTTTCCTTCACACTGTGGGCATGGTCTTGAGACCCCCCCACTTGGGAGCACACATCTAGATGTCTCAGCACCTTGAGTCTTGGTCTCAAGATTCTCTCCCTGGGGAGACACAGGGGGAGAATCACTCCAAGGGAGTGGGGCTCCAAGGGAAGCCCCACTCCAATGCTTTAGACCTGTGTTCTCATTCTTGTCTCTGCTTAGAGGACCTTCATTTCCTGCAGGGTTAACAATAGGAATGATCTCTGCTTTGGGGGGATGTCCTGACATTCACAAGGACTTAGACATATGAACTTTCACAAGATAATATCTTAAGACAGTGTTAGTCGCTCAGTTGTGTCCAGCTCTTTGTGATCCCGTGAACGGTACTCCTGTCAGGCTCCTCTGTCCATCGAATTCTCCAGGAAAAAAATACTGGAGTGGGTTGCCATTCCCTTCTCCAGGGGGTCTTCCTGACCCAGGGATCAAACCCAGATTTCCTGCATTGCAAGCAGATTCTTTATCATCTGAGCCACCAGGGATATCTTAAGATATTAAGATACAGGGAACCCCAGGATCTTAATATCTTAAGATAACACCACAGCAGTTCTAACAATCATACAAAAGACGCACACACACACTAGTAGGGTGTACACCACCACCAGCACCACCACCATCAACATCACCACCATGATAATCTCCAGCCTTCTTTCTATCCAAACAGTGTACATCCATCCACTTCCACCTACACTGAGGGTTAGCTTGAGGTGGACCCGTGAGCACACAAAGAGGAAAGTGGGGAGAGGCCGTTCTGTCCTCATCTCCTGACACATCCCTGAGCCTCACAAAACCCTGTGCAGTTTATTCACTTGGTATTCAATGGAATAATGTAGCTGGTAATGAATTTGTTTTGCATTCAGTTGGATAACACTGTTAGTTATGAATTTATAATTTGCACAGGGCTAAGGCGCTTTTTTTTTTCCTTTGAGGCGTCAGAGAAGCTGTTGCTTACAAACTTGTAATTCGCCACTGCAGATCCATCTGTAAATGACACTATTGCAAACTGAAAATCTCCCAGGCACAAGGAATACAGCCTTAGAATTAAATTGTGTGTTTGACAAGAAGCTGCTGTTCTGTCCCGCCCCAGCCTGGTTGGCCCCGCCTTTCCTCTGGGTTCAGCCTCAGCTTTTCCCCCACAGCCCTCATACCCCAGCAGCCTGGCACCAAGCCCCTTCTACTCTCTTTGCACATCCAGAACGGGGTCAGCGGCCGAGCCAAGGTTGCCTGGCTCTCTGGGAGAAATCGCAGAGTGGCTCAGCCAGCACGGTCATCATCTGGGTCTGTGGCATGAACACGGAACCCCACGGTCCGCTTCTCCTAACTCTGTCTGGGTCTTTGTTTCCTGTCGTTGTTGGGATCCCAATTCCCTTAGAGGTGTTTTCCCAGATTTATCAGCCAGAGTGTGGATACGCAGTCTGAGTCTGCTCAGGAAAGCAACCTCTTAACCAGGCTTGGGTCCAGACCAGGGAGGGGATGTGGGTGGGTGAAGAATTGACCCAAGGCCCCAAAGGGAGAATTGTGTGGGGGCCAGTGATCTGGGATAGCTCAGTCCACAGACTCTATGGGGCCAAACCTCTGCCTCAACTATTTCCAGTCTCTTGTATTTTATACTTTTTGTCTTATTTATTTTTGTGCTTCCCTCAATAATTGGCTCATTTATTCTTTTTTTTTTTTTTAGTAAAATTTCTTTTAAACTTTTATTCTTCTTCAATTTAGGATGAAAATAAAAAGGAGGCTCAATCCATAGCTGAGCTAAAGAATGAAACTGGTTCTTGGCAGAAAGGCAGAGCTAGAAAAGAATCTGGGGAACTCATCAACAGAGAGTCAAACCAACAAGGGTACACAGTACTCCAACCCAGCCAAATGTCAGATGTTGAGCGAGAAGGTAGGGGTATAGGAACATGTAAGACAGCATGGCCTCTGCTTCAGAGGCTTAGCAGGGAGAGGGGCCATTGCCCAGACAGCTAGGATAATGTGTCATCTACTGCTCTGATAAAAGGAATGTGTGTGTATGTGTGTGTGTGTGTTGGGTCCCCTGGCAGAGGCACCAAAACTAGTTTAAAAGGGTTTAAGTTGAGACTACTGATAAGCAGTGTGACCTTAAGCAAGTTGCTTAGCCACCCCGAACTTCCTCAATTGTCAGTATTTGCTGAGCACTTATATTGTAGTCCACAACAGGGATTTACATTCTAGTATAGGGAATGCAGGTTTGATGTAATTAAAAGAAAAAAACAGGGGGCACAGGCTAGTTTGAAGGAAGGTTCTGGGAAGGGCCTTAAGGGTGAGCAGAAGCTGGATGAAGAAGGGCTAATGCCTCTGGGGCACAGGGAACATAACAGCACGTGTGCAAGTCCAGAGGCACTGAAAGGAGGTCTGTATAACTGAAGGGCAGAGGAGAGGTGAGGAGAAAGGGCAGCTGAGAAGTATAAGTCGGACCACCCAGAGACTTGCCAATGTGGGGAGAATTTGGGACAATGTGAAATATGTGAGGGATTTTAAGCAGGAGAATGATATGCCAGACTCAAAGTTTTTACAAATCCTTTCAGCTGCTGTGCAGCGAATACTTTAGAGAGGACCAGAGAGCAGCACATGGTAGAAGGTAGATTTCATTGTCTGATGGAAAGATGATGGTGCTTCATACAAGGAGGGTAGCAGCAGAGAATATCCAGATAGAAAATATTCAAGAGGCAGAATGAGCAAAGGTGGGCTCAACGTGGAGAGGGAGGAGAAGGTATGAAGGAATAGTCCCAGAGTTTCTGTAAGAGCAGCTGAGACAGTGGACACATGGGCAAGAACTGTTTAGGAAGCATCCTGAGCTTGGTTTTGAATCTGATGACCAACCAATGGCCCAGGAGTCAGGAGGATCTGCAAGTCTGGAACTTAGAATCGGGCTGGAGATGCTTATTCAGAATGAGAGCCTGACATGTGGTAACTGCAACCGCAGAGGGGCATACAACAGAGCAGGAAGAGAGAGGGGTGAGAATGACAAGGACACAGAACAGCACTGAGCAACTCCAGCATTCGAAGATGGGCAGGGTGGAAAGCAGTCAAAGCAAGCTGAGGGACAGTGGTGAAAATGCAGCCAGCAGAGATCCAGGAAGGCACAGTGTCCCTGCAGCCCAGGGAACAGAGGTGGTTGACAAAAGAGGTTGTGACTGAACCAAATGCAGTGGGACGGCAAGTGAGATCAGGATTGTGGATTGAGCATCTTGGAGGTCACTGGTGACCTCAGCATTTAAAGTTTTGTTAGGGGAACAGTGGAGGTGGACCCCTGACTGCAAAGGGAGGAAGAATGACTGAAAGCTGCAGGAGGACAGGCAGGAATGGGAATGACTCTTGGGGCTACTCTGCTTGTAGAAAGCAGAAAGATGAGACAGCACGTGGAGAAGGAAGCGGGGTCTTACTTTTAAGATTTTCGAGTTTAGAGAGCAGGTTCAAATACTAATGTAAAGGAAGAAGGAGAGAGAGGAAGAGAGAGGGAGAGGGAGGGAAGGAGGGAGGGAGGCAGGGAAAGAGAGTGATCTGACCAGAGAGTGGACAGTAAAGGATAAAGGCCAGCGTAAGAACCCCCACCTGATGTGAAGAGCCAACTCATTGGTAAAGAGCCTGATGCTGTGAAAGATTGAGGGCAGGAAGAGAAGGAAGTGACAGAGGATGAGATGGTTGGATGGCATCATTGACTCAGTGGACATGACCTTGCACAATCTCCTGGAGATGGTGAAGGACAGGGAAGCCTGGATTGCCGTCCATGGGGTCACAAAGAGTCAGACACGATTAAGTGACTGAACAACAACAGCAACAAGAACTCCCAGAAGGCAGGAGGGCTGCTAACGCCACCGTTCTCCCATGCTGTTGGCAGACTGATTGAGGATTCTTCGTGTGAAAGTACTCTGCAAAATATCATCTTCCTGGAATACTCCAACATCCCATTTTTAGAAGAGGAAGCAGAGGCACAGGGAGGATTGGTCTAAGTCACACATTGGGTTTGACTTACAGGTCTTTCTTGAGGAAAGCAATATTGAGTGTTAGAGGTTCATCGGAGGGGAGTGAAGGCTCAGGTTGTGTGTTGGGGCGACTCCTGAACTATGTGCCATACCCCTTCTCTCCAGCTTTTCCCATCTCAGGTCACCTTAAAATACTAATATTTTGTTTAATAAAAATATAAAACAACTAAGTACTTTTGAGATTTAAATTAAAAAAAACATACCTTGAGAACTGACTATAGCAGACTCTGCTGGACTTTGAGGGCATGAAGGTGTCTGCTCTCCAGCGGCTCGTGGTCTGATGGGAGAGAGTCAGGCTCACAGTGACAACGTGATGTGGCAGGTGCTGAACTTGCACTTGAATGGGGACTCTATGGTGGCGAAGAGGAGGGACCTCACACACTAAAGAATATTTCAGGAGGGTCTGGCAGTTGGCCTGGAGGAGAAGGGTGAGAAGGGGAGCATTCCAGTCAAAGAGGACAGAAAGTAGAAGAGGTAGTAAGGCAGAAGCTGCAAGTCGCTCAGCCTGGCAAAGACATCAGGAACAAGAGGTGAGAGAGAGGAGCTTGGAGAGACAGATGAGGGTAAGCTCATGAAAAGATGTGAATGTAAAACTAAGGGGACTGGACTTGCCTTGCAGGGATGGGGGATCCATGGAGGGTCATGAACAGGTAGATCTGAAAGCCGATACCATCAACAGTGAACTCTGCAGGGTAAGTCTAAGGGTTGGCAGATTCATTAGTTGGCCATGGGTGCCAGAAAGGGCCTGGTCATCAGTAGAGAGACAAAGAAACCTGTCTACATGAGGTCAAGAGGGTAGAATCCACAGGACTCAGTGGGAGAGTCAGAGTCTAAGGTGATCTCAACTCTCTGGCTTGCATGGAGGGTTCTGTCATTCTCTGAGATGGGGAAGATAAAAGGAGACACATTTAGGGGGAGAAACAATAGGTTCTGATATAAGCACATTGAGTTTGAGGCGCATGCAGGACTGCCTCATGGAGATGTCCAGTAGGCAGTTGGCAACATGGTCTGAAGGTTTGGAAAGGTCTCGTCTGGAAATAGCAAACTGAAAGGCAAGAACTGTTGAGGAGTGTGAAAGAGCTCCCTTGGGGAAGGTGCATGGAGTGAGAAGAGAGCCTGAGGAGCCCATGAATCACTCACACTTAAGGGACCAGAGGGAGGAGACACTGAGCCGCATGAGAAGCAAGCCTCAGAGAGGCAGGAAGAGAATCACAAGAAATGAGACCTGATGCCACAGAGGAGAGGGTGCCTGGAAGTAGGATGAGCCTCGGCAGGGCTGAGTACCACAAAGCCATCGCCTTAGCAAGCAGAGGAAGTGTCCACTAATCTCAGCAAGACCAGGGTCTTGCTTTGTGAGGGTGATTTCAGCCATGCAGTGCTGACTCAACCAGGTTACAAGGTTTGAGGGTGGTGAGGAGTGAGGAAGAGGAAGTAGCCAGTTTAAAAAACTCTTTTGAGAACCTTGCCTGAGCTGAGGAGATTACAGTGGGCAGGACCAAGACAGAAATCCCGACATTGCTTCCCCAACGTGAGCCCCACCACCGTCCAGTCACAGAAGGACATAGGACACCTAGCTGAAATGGCCTTTCCTAGGAGACAGGAAATGGCCTTTCCTCAGATACAGACTCTCCTTGACTTGGGGACGTTCTACATGAAAAGTTTGTCTGTAGAGTTAGCCACTCACCCCACCTTTATGTTCAAAAAATTTCCTGAAGCCGTAAGTATTTATAATTATAGCTTGGGACTTCCCTGGCGTCACGTGGTTAAGACTGCCTTCCAATGCAGGAGGTGCAGGTTTGATCCCTGGTAGGGGAACTAAATCCCACATGCCTCATGCCCAAAGAAACCAAAACATAAAATATGTATATATTGTAACAAATTCAATAAAGACTTATAAAAAATGGTCTACGTCATTGAACACTATTAAGCCCTGTGCTGAATATGTTACATGGACTGCTTTATTTAGTCCTCAGGATGACTCTCAGGAAGGGATTTACAGAGAAGGGAAACTGAGGCTTGGAAGATTTAGTGAGTCACATAGATAGTGGAAAAGCTAGCTGATGCACCAGATCCTTCCAACTCCACTGCCTAAGTGCTGGCTGCTCCATTCTCTCTCTCTCACCATCTGAACACACTCACTCTGGCCCTGTCACAGCCTCCCTGGTGCCAGGACTCACTCCTTCTGAGAATCCAGTTTGCAGATCGAATCGTCATTCCCTCCTGATCTGCATGCCAATCTCATGCATTCATGCTCAGTCAAATTCCACTCTTTGCGACCCCACGGGCTATAGCCCACCAGGCTCCTCTGTCCATGGGATTTCCCAGGCAAGAATACTGGAGTGGATTGCCATTTCCTACTCCAGGAGATCTTCCTGAACAATCCACCACCATGGGTTGCAGGCTAACAAAAACAGCTACTTGTTTTCTAGGTCCTGTCTCCCCTGCCCTCACTTTGGGCACTAAGCTTGTTGCTTCTTGTTCCTTTTCTCATTCCATCCTCAAGGCAATCCTGTGCAGTCACTATCATTTTGTCTACTTCACAGATAAGGAACTTCAAGTCCAGAGAGGGCAATAACTTGCTTAAGATCACATAGCTGGTGAATGGCAAAGCTGGGACACAAATCCAAGCTTTCCTGATTCTGTGTCGTTCCAAACACCCTCCTTCCCTCCCATAGCCGCAGGGCAGCAGCTCCCAACTCTCTAGCTTCAGGAACTTTGGACATCCCATCTCAACTGGGAATCCAGTCATTTAGTCAATCATCTATCCGTTTAGTATTCCCTGAGTTTGTCAAGTTCCTATTGGTTTCATGAGACTGCTGCTGCTAAGTCACTTCAGTCATGTCCAACTCTGTGCAACGCCATAGACGGAAGCCCACCAGGCTACCCCATCCCTCGGATTCATGAGACTAGAACCCAACAAAATGAGCTGGAACAATAAAGGAGCATATTGGCTCTTTTAGATGGAGACAGGTCTGAAAGAAGGACTGCAGGAACCAAGGCCATGAGAGCCCAAGTTGGGACCCTCAGCAATGGTACTAGCATGCTCTCTAAACTCCCCTTCCCTCTGTCGCATTGCTTGGATCCTATATTTAGTGGGAAAGATGACTTATTCACAGCCTTGGGACTATAGCATCTAACCTTGTGCCTCAGGAGAAAGAAAGCTTCCTCCTCCTGGCAGCCACATATCAATCCCAGGAAAAGAGTCTAATTGGCCCTGCTTGGGAATGTGCCCACTCCTTGAACCAATTACTGGGGCTGGAAAATAGAGTTCTATGATTGGTGGAGTCTGGATCACACACCTACCTGCTGGCAATGGGGTGGGGATGGGTGGGAATAGTGGGCACTTTAACAGACATCTCACCAGGTCTTTGTGGCAACAGGGAGGAATTTCCCAAAGGAAAGGGATACCTGAAGTGGGATGATGGAAAACAGGCCAAAGTAAAAGTCACTAGCTGTCAACTCCACTCCACTCCACTCCACTGGTCCATGTGAAAGACAAGGGCAGACAGTGTCTGGGAGTTCACAGCCTCACAAGGAAATAGGCTTATGGACACAAAGCCATTAATAAGGGCTGATAGCAGCTACAGTCTATGGAGTGCCTAGTAGGTCCCAGGCATTGGGCCAAGTGCTTCTGTGTGCTCACAATGACCCTGAAAAGTAGGTACTATTATCATCTCTATTTTTCTGAGTCAAAGAGACAGTAGAAAATGACCCTTCCTCCCCCCTACTTTTGGCAAGACAGCCAAAATGGGAAAAAATAAATAAATAAAAATGTTTATGGGCTCCTTATCCCTGTTCAGAGAGGTTAAGTGACTCTCCAAAGGTCACACAGCTAGCACATTAAGTGAATACCCTGGGAAACATTTGGTAAAGGGCCAAAAGAGTACTTCTGCTTCTCCCTATTGACTGAAGGACTAGGGAAGGCTGTCTGGAGGTGGGGGTGGGGGTGGATCTAAGCAGAGATCTGAAGGCTGGGATATCTGGGCAGATGGCCAGGGAGGCTGAGGGGGAGAGAGGATGGGTCAGCCTCCAAATACTAGGGAAGGTGAGCCTGAGCATCACCTCTCCCTGTGGCAGTCCTTTGAAGATTTACACCCAGAGACCCCTGCTCCTGAGACTCCTCCAGCCTTCCCTGACCAGCCTAACTCTTCTTCCCAGAGAAGAAGAACTCTTCTTCTCCCCGCTCCCCACACATACATTCTCCATCCTGGTTGCCCTCCTGTGGACATACCCAGTGAATCCGGGTCTTAGACATAGTTTAACCCACAAAGAGGACAAGAAATCTCACTTCCTTCTTTCAAACACCACACTTCTACTAATGCGCTCGCGTGCATGCTCAGTCGCTTCAGTTGTGTCCAACTCTTTGCGACCCAATGGACTGTAGCCTACCAGACTCCTCTGTCCATGGGATTCTCCAGCCTAGAATACTTGAGTAGGTGGCCATGCCCTCCTCCAGGCTACTAATGTGACCCAGCATCAATTAGGTATTAAGTAGTTGCATCCTATCCTTTCAAACTGAGTTCACTGTCTCCTTACACACCCAAGTTCAAGTACACCTATCCCATCCATGATGTGGGCAGATGGTTCCATAGACCCAAGATAAGAAACTCACTTTATTTCTCAGGCTCAGCCCATTTTTTATCCCTTTGCATCATAGCTGTCATGAAAGTGACTGGTGGGGCTGTACACTTCCACTTACATGAGACATCTAAAGCAGTCAACTCAAAGAGACAGACAGCAGAATAGTAGTAGGTGCCAGGCGCTGGGGGGAGGGGGATGGAGAGGTAGTTACTGGGTACAGAATTTTGGTTTTGGTTTTGGTTTTGTGAGATGAAGAAGCTCTGGAGATGGATGGTGGTGACGACTGGATAACAATGTGAATGCACTTAATGCCACTGAACTGTACACTTAAAGATTAAGATGGTGCATTTTATGTTATGCATATTTTACCACAATTTTTAAACAAAGTGATTGGTGAACCCTCTGGACCCGCCTTCCCAGGAGAACATTTCCCCTACCCCAGGCAGCTGGATTCACACTTCCACAGCTTCTGGAGGACCCAGTGCCTCCAAGGGACCCCTCTGAACACACCTCTGAGAGAACTAGGAGAACAAGTGAAACCGTTAGTACTCACAACACATCACTGTTCCTGGAATTCAAGCCCCCTGTGGGCCAGCCTCAAACCACCACTCAGCTCTACCTCCTTTGACCCCTCATCTGCCTCTAGTTCAAGATGTCTACTCCCTTGTCATCTGAACTTTTGACACTGTCACCCATATTTACTAACTCCTATTTCTCACCACCCACTCAGCCCTCAGTGCCTGACAATCTGCTTCCTTCCACCTTCTCCCCACCAAAAAAAAAAAACAACAAACAGGACTTCCCTGGTGGTTCAGTGGCTAAGACTGTGCACTCTCAATGCAGGGGGCCTGGGTTCGATCCCTGGTCAGGGAACTAGATCCCACATGCCGCAACCAAGAGTTCTCATGCTGAAACTAAAGATCCTGCATGCCACAACGAAGATCAAGGATCCCACGTGCTGCAACTAAGACCTGGGGCAGTAAAAAAAAAAAAAAAACCCTTTCAAGCCCAGGCATGGACCATATACTCAACTGTCTTCAGGGTGTCTCCACCCGTCCCAAATCAGACTCTTCATCTTCACCCCAGATCTGTTCTTCTAACTCAGTGCGTGGCAGAACAATCTACCTAGTCTCTCAAGCTATAAGCAGAGGCATCCTTGACCACCACTCCCTCTCCAAGTTCAACCATCTTCCAAGTCCTCCCATACTCTCCTGAGTGATTTCTCGAAGCATTGCCACCTCTCCATCCCTACCGCTGTGTAGACGCCCTCCTCTCTCAGCCTCCTAACTGTTGGTCTCCTGTCAGGGGCCTCGCTCTCAGATCCACCATCCACAACGCCCTGGAGGGATCTCCTGAGAGGTGAGCAGGACCAGGTTCCTCACTAAGACCACAGCTTCCCACTTTAATGTTGTTCAGTTGCCCAGCCACGTCTGACTCTTTGCGACCCCATGGACTGCAGCACGCCAGGCCTACCTGTCCCTCACCATCTCCTGAAGTTTGCCCAAGTTCATGTCCATTGCACTGGTGATGCCATCCAGCCATCTCATCCCCTGACATCCTCTACTCCTTCTGCCTCAATCTTTCCCAGCATCAGGGACTTTTCCAATGAGTCTTCCCTCTACCTCAGTATAAAATCCAAGCTTCAAACCATGGTCTCTGACTGAGTCTCTCAGGATCTGGTCTTCCTCTAATCCACTTTCCACAGAGCTGTCAAAATATCTCTAAAAGGCCACAGTTGGTTCAAACTCCGCCTCCCCTCACTTCTGCTTTTGAGTCTCTGCTCTCGGCTCACCCCCACCTCCTCCACACTGACAGTCACCTGGGTAACTCCTACTTCTCCTTTGAGATTCAGCTCAGGGGTTGCCTCAGGGACAGCCTGCCAGCCGCTGGGCTGGGTTGCCCTCCCCCCCCCCCCCCCATCATTGCTTCTAGAATTTGCCTTTGCTCTGCATTTACCACCTGTGAGTTTACTCAGGAATGTCCCCACAAGCTGTGAGCATCCTGAAATGCTGCTTTTCCTTCCCGTGACCCCAGAGTCTAGCGTGGGGTCTGGTACAGAGAAGGTGATGAATAAATGTTGAGTGAATGGATAAGGAACTGAACAAAATGACCCGTGTCTAATGTATCTCTTTCATCCATCTACGGAATCTCCAACTCCATCCAGCCCAGACACAGCCTGGCGGCATACAGTAGGTGCTCAGCAAATGTCGTCGGTATTGCATTTCCTTAATTAATCTGATTTAAGGCCATGTCTGGGAGTAGTTTGAGGTATGACAGGGAGAAGGAGGAAGGTCTGATGCGGGAAATTTAGCCGAAAGGGAAGCCCGGAGCGCACCGCAGTGGGGGCAGGGGTAATGGGGGCTTACGGAAAGGTAGGAACTGAATAAGCCCCTAGCCGCTGCCCCTCCGCACCCCGAGGTCAACAGGAGTGCGCTCGGGAGAGTCCGCCTCCAGCCCCGTCAGCGCTGGACGCTTCCTCGTCGCCCTGGTGGCGAGACCCCCCGGCTCGCGCGCTCGGTGCTCAGTGCTGGGAGGCGTGTGTGTCGCTTTAAAAGCTCCCTCCCGGCGCGCCGGGCCGGCCCCTTCCCTTACAGCGCCGAGGCGAGCGGAGCCGAGCCAGCTGGGCGGCCTTTGAGGGAGCCAGCGCCCGCCCGGGCGGCCAGTCCGGCGGGGGGCGGCGGGCCGGGCCGGGGGCGGCCGGGGCGCGGGCGGCGCGGCGCTCGGGGAGCGGGCCCAGGCCCGCGGAGCCCGGCGGGGCAGGGCGGGGCGAGGCGGCCGAGGGAGGCCCAGCCAGACCCGGCGCCCGGTGGCCCCACCGGCAAACCCGGCGCCCGGGGGCTGGCCAGGCGGCGAGCCGAGAGCCAGCGGGCGGGAGGCGGCGGAGCGGAGGCTGCAAGCCCGGTGCGCCCCGGCCCGCCAGGCTCGCCGCGCGCCCCCTCCCCTCGGCTCCCCGCGCCTCCCCGCGCCTCGCTTCCTCCTCTCGCTCTTCTCGCCTCCTCCCCTCCGCCCGGCGCCCCTCCCGCCCGCGCCCGGGCCGCCAGACCCAGCCCGGCCGGGTTTCCTGCCCCGCGCGCTCTCGGCCCGGCCCGGAGGAGACCGGGTCCCCACGGCCAACATCGCCCCTCCCCCCGGGACCCGGCGATTCCGGACCGTTCCGACCGTGGACTTGGACTGAGCCGCGAGAGCGTTGTCGCCCCGGGAGGACCGCGGGGCTGGGCTGAGCGGACCCTCGCGGCCGCTCCGGACGCCGCAGGTGCCGGAGCGCGGTCGTTCTGGGTCCGGACTGAGCGTGTCCCGGGCGCCCACGGGTGCCAGCTCACTCTCGGCAGGGCAGAGACCACGGTGGAGCCCGGAGCCGGCCGATCTGGACTGGACAGAGCGGATCCCGGACGGTGCCGAGCCCGGGGAATACCGGGCGTGGGCTGAGGGGATCCCGGCGCCCTCCAATCCCTCCGACTTTGGCTCGCGCGCTGGGACCGGCCCGGCGTCGCCTCGGTCGCCCTGTGCCCGAGTCACCTGTGGCCTCGGAGCCCCGGACCCGCAGGAACCTTGCTCATTCCCCCCCACCGGAGCCCGGCGGGGGTTGACGGAGATTTTTCCGGCCCCCTTCCTTGGAGCGTGGAGGCCCCGCCCCCTCCCACCGCCCAGATGTCTCTGGTGGCGGCTCTGAGGACCTCCTTGAGGCCAGGGGCCGAAGGGTCCAGAGAGAGAAGCCCGCCCTAGGGAGCCTTGGGGGCCCCCAACCTCGTCTTGGGACTTGGCCCCCGACGCTGCTCGGAAGAAAGGTCGGTGCCCCCACCCTTGGTGAGTCCGAGAGCGGAGTGGGGGTTCTGACGGAAGGCGGGGCTGGGGAAGGGAAGGTCCAGCTGGGAACGAGAGCATCCCCGGGGCACTAGGAGCGAGCGAGGAAGACTGGAGGGGCCCTCCAGTGAACCAGCGGGGCCAGGCCTGGGTGGGGGTGGCGGGAGCCAGGGCAGGGTGCCCCATGGCAGGCTGAGGACTTATGCTTTTAAAGCAGGGGCTCCCTCTTTCCTCTCTAGAGGAGGGGCTGTGCGCTAGAGCACCTGCCTCCACCATCCCTCCCCACAAAGGAAAAAAACAAGCAAACAAACAAAAAAACTCCAATCCCCAGCGAGGAAGGGTGCAGGCTCGGGTGAGGAGGGAGGCAGCGGCATTGCATTGCCGGCTGGTGCTGCAGCCTGGGAAGGCTGACGCCAGGCTCGCTCTCTCTGCAGGGGGCTGCCCTCCTCCAAGCCGGCTCCCTTCCCAGAGCCACCCACATCTGGAGCCCCCTTCACATCTGGAAGGCCCTGGCCACCATCCTTCTGCAGGTGTCTGTTGCATCTTGACACCTCGGCCTTTGCAATTGCCTAGGAGTTGTGAGGGGGTTACTGCTGCCTTCTGTCCATCCCAAGGGCACCTTTTACCCTTAGTCCCTGCAGAGTCATCCCCCTGCCTCTGTGTCCAGCTCAGCATACCCACAGGCACTTCACGTCCTGGAAGCCACTCCTGAGACCCACGGCCCCTCCCCCTGCCCTCCTGTGTCCTCACCTTGACCCCCTCAGTCAGCCTGTCTCCCTCTGGGTGTCCCATTCTCCACCCAGAGGTGGAGGAGTGGGGTGGTGGCAGGGGACCGGGGCTGGGTGAAGGCCGCCAAGGGCCAGGGTGGGCTGGGGGGCCGTTAAGATGTGGAGCTCTGCCCGGCTGAGGGGGGCTCCGTGGAGGCAGACGCAGCGTGTGCTTGGCTGGGGGGAGCATGGGCAGGCCTGCGGCCACGTGGTGAAGGATGAACATTCGGGGCACCCCGGACCTCGGGCAGCCCAGTGACGACCCCAGCAGTGGTGGCGAGCGGGAGCGGATTCGACAGCGCATGAAGATGGTCATCGGGCAGCTGGAGGACATCCTGCGAGAGCTCAAGGAGGTGGCCAAGGAGCTAAGGGAGGTGAGTGATGGGCTGGGCAGCCCCTAGGCCAGGTATCCTGGGCCTGGCATCAAAACATACTCATGTGTGTGTTTGTGTGTGTGTGTGCATGCACACATGCATGAGCAAAGCTGTATGCACCTGTGTTACTCTGCTTGGCACTTCCTTCTTGTTCTCCTTTCCCCACATCTGCTTTGCTAAAGATGTCACTGTACCCCAGGGCTGGAGGGGCCTCCTTGATCCAGGGACTGCTTAGGCAGCATGTTGTGGGCCCATGGCTCAGAGCTGCCATGGTGGCCAATAAAAGACAGAATCCCGCCACAGCCTCTTAGTAGAAGACAGTCTTCTGGGACCCAAGCTGACCTTTGACCCCACCATCTGCCTCCCAGACGCTGACTGGCTTATAGAGGGCACTGGGAGAGCATGGGTGGCTTTACTGAGATAGTCCCTACCACTCAAGTCCCAGCTCTGAGCATTCCCTGAAGATCACACAGATGCTTAGAACCCTGAACCTGGAAAAATGAAAGCCGGCTTTGCCTTCTGTGCCCAAAGCGGGTCTAGGAGCTGCTAGTGGATATCATCGTTCTTGTGTATGTTGGCAGGGGCAGGGAGCTCCTCTGAAGGACGCATCCCTGTCCCATGGTTCCGAATGGTTTGTTTTTTTTTTTTCCGCCAAGGCTGAAAAGTCACCGAGAGATCCTGGTATGTGTATCCCTCTCTGCCTCTCTAAGCGGAGCCGGTTTAATTACCACTTCCCACATCGCCAGGGTAATGAGATTCACATGTCCTCAGCCCTGCCCCCTGGGCTGTGTTCGAGCCCGAAATGCATGACCAGCGTTCTGAGCCGCTGGCCTGAATTTGCCCGCTGGGTGCCATTACACCAGCCAGGTGGGCTTTAGGCAAATTTCAACTCCTTGTAACCAGGGTCCCTGCAGAGATGGCAGGGAGAGTGACTGAACTGGAGTTATGGGCTTGAGCTCTCCCCAGCCAGCTGTGTGGGGAATATGGGGGTTCTCAGAGGGTTTGGAAGAGGAGGTGATGGTGGCAGACCCACTCCCGACTGTCAAAGTGGCATTCCAGCCTGGCCTGAGAACCAAGGAGCAGAGGGTGTTTGAAGGGAGTCATGTTCAGAGCAGAGGGGATTGTAGAGATGCTGGGACAGAAGCAGAGGTTGGACAGGGCAACCACTCTACCTGGGGTCAGCCTAATGGAGCATCCTTTCTCAGGAGGTAGGAATGGCTATTGCTGCAGACAGAGAGAAGTGGTGGTGCTTCTTCCCATGGACTGGGATGGCCGCAATCTAAGCCAAACATCTTTGAGGAATAAGTCTGGAGATCAAAGACCAGGTGCCCCTGAGCAACCCCTGCTCTCCCAACCTCAGTGGTCCAGAGGACTGCAGTTCCCACTTTGACTTGCCCCCCCACCAACTTTCAGATGCTCTGTGGTCCCATCAGGGTCATGGAAACTATCCAAAGTCTCCGTCCTCGGCAGGAGGAGCATGGGACCTATGCCCCAGCAAGCCTGCTGAGAAAGAGCCAGGATTGACTCGAAGCTGGGAGGCAGCTTTGATACGCGTAGAGCCTCCTCCCAACTGAGCATCTTCCAGGCACCTACCTTCATCTTCCCCTGCTATGTAGCCATCCACAGTTTGAAGGCATCTCACAGGTCATCCAGACTAGCCCTGTTTGTTTGCTGTTGAAGAAACTGAGGCCAGAGAGGGACAGGGGCTTGTGTAAGGTCACATAGCCTACCAGTGGCAGAACTAAGCCTAGAACTCAAGTTTCTGATGCCTATGCTGGGGCTTCAGCAGATGTACTAATGATTGTCTTTGCATTTTGACAGGGGCCTTCTAGAGGGGGCACTTTATGCTCGTGCTGTGATGCTCTGAGGTGTACCCTTTAGGGATGAGGCAGGGAGCTTAGAAGTGCGACAGTTCATTTGCGAATCTTTTACGTGTTCTTTACCAGCACACACACTCACCGGCTCCCATGTCTCAAACAGCAGAGCTCCAGATTCCCAGGCTTTGCAGCCCAGAGGCCTGAGCTAGGATGGGGAGAGATGAGTCCCCACCCCCCATACACCCTGTAGGCCATGTGCCTCCACCCAAGACTTTGGCAGGTTGCTATGGCAACCAGAGTCTACCCCGTATGCCATTGCCTGCCCGCTGCCAATGGCACCCAGCTGGGAGAGGGGCCAAGCCTCAGAGCTCCCCCATCCACCAGGCAGGGTCTGGACATGAGGTGATGAGCAGAGGAAGTAGAAGGCAGGCGAGGCTCTGAGAGGCCCAGACAGAGGAAGAGATGCCATAGCCAACTTCCTATAGGATGGGATTTGTCAGGAATGGGGTTACTGGGTTCAGGCGGGGTTTGGAGTAAAGTCTTGCAGTCCCCCTGCTCCCTGGAACCCATGATCTGTCAGCCTCTCCTTGGAAGCTCGGTGTGGCATTTTCCCTTGGGGGTGTGGGTGGGCCCAAGGTCAAGACAGTGGCAGACACTGGCTTCCTCACCTTATCACACCCTACTCCCCAGGCAGTACCAGCTCAGAGCTCACCAATGGGGTTCTCATGTCAGAGAGGGAAAGTACTTAGATGTGAAGACAAGATTCACAAGCAAGACTGCTGGGAGTAGCAGGAGATGCTGGACTAAGAAGCAAGGCCAGCAGAGAGAAAGGGCTCAGTTGTATCAACCTCTGTCATCCTCTCTCTGCTGCTCTCTTGACCAGCCCTGGACACCACCCTTCATGGCAGACTCTCCTCCCCTTCTTGAGCATACAGCCTGAAGTTCACTGAAAGATGAGGGACACTAAAGCCCTCCCTCCCCAGGCCCCTGAGCCTCAGTTTGCTCATCTCTGAGACGGGGATGATGATCATTTGCATCTCAGTGTTATCTTAGCACTTCATCGGGGTTTGGCATGGGGTAAGGGGGCCAACGTGCTTCCCAGATGGCACTAGTGATAAAGAACCCACCTGCCAATGCAGGTAGACATTGAGACATGGGTTCAATCCCTGGGTCGGGAAGATCCCCTGGAGGAAGGCATGGCAACCCACTCCAGTATTCTTGCCTGGAGAATCCCAAGGACAGAGGAGCCTGGGGGCTTGGGTCCCTAGGGTCACAAAGAGTCAGACATGATTGAAGTGACTTAGCATGCACACATGAAAGGGGGCCAATACCTACTCATTTCCCTAAAGGGTCTGGAGTTTCCCGTACTATACCTGCCCTGCCCTGCCAAACCCTTCTGCAGCTCTCCCATTGGCCTCCCAGGTGATGAGGAACAAGTTCTGTCCCATGAATGGGAAGAGTAGTTTAATGGACTGAGTGAGGTGAGGAATGTAAATACTTTGAAAGCTAAAATTGTGCTGCAGAGAGATGTAATGGTCAATCTTTAATTAGCCCTCAGCCCCCCTAGGTTCCCCAAAACGCCAGAGTGCCAGGCCAGTCCCAGCGGGTTCTCTAAGCTCCTCAAAGTTCTATGGATCTTACTTTAGAGATAGAGCACAGCCTCAGGGCCAAGATCATGGCTCTGCAGCCACATGTCTCTGGTTCAGATCCAACTCTGCCCCCTTCCCAGCTGTGTAAACTTGGGAGAGTTACTTTACCTTGCTGTGCTTCCATTTCCATGTAAATGAGGATAATAAATTTTACACTCCCCATCCCACTCCTCAGCCTCAGGGTTGTGATGAGAATTAAATGTGTATTACATATTAAGTACTTAGCAGAACGATGGGCACAAAACTTACTCCGTATTTGTTAGATATTACTAATGAAATATTCAAGCACTGGCCTGCTCCTTATTCCATGTATGGCTTTTAGAATCGCATCTGCTTCTTAGCTATCATCAGAGAGGTCAAAGTCAGGACCCTGACCTCTTGGCTGGCACCTTTATTACCTCCGACAGTGGGCAGTCCCACCCCTGTGCAGCAGGGAAAGGGGATAGAGAGTGACAGTGATGGGATAGGACGAGTGTTTCCACTAAGATGGCTGTTGAACTGAGAGCCGAAGGAAGTGAGTGTGGTATCTAGGGGATGAGCTTTCCAGGCAGTGGGAACAGCCTGTGCAAAGGTCCTGGGGAAGAAATGGGCTTGGTGTTTTCAGGATTAGCAAGGAAGGCAGTGCAGCTGAAGTGGAGTGAACTAGGAGGAGAAAAGCAGAAAGGTAGGTCAAACAGGGAGTCAGGTTACACAGAGCCTTGCAGGCCACGGTATGGAATATGGATTTTGTTCTCAGGGAGAATCCCACCTGCTCTCCAGGAATCTCCTGGTTGTATTTCTGGGTGGGGGTCTGCCTCCCCACTGCTCTCTCTCCCTGTGCTGTGCTTAGTCACTCAGTTGTGTCCAACTCTGCGACCCCATGGACTGTAGCCCACCAAGCTCCTCTGTCCATGGGGATCTCCAGTCCAGACTACTGGAGTGGGTTGCCATGCCCTCCTCCAGGGGATCTTCCCAACCCAGGGATCAAACCCAGGTCTCCAGCTTTGCAGGTGGATTCTTTACCAGCTGAGCCACCAGGGAAGCCCCTGCTCTCCCTGATCCCTGCCAACTGGGAACCCCAAAGGCCAGGGGTAAGGGCCTTGCCTTTGGCCTCCTGGGTGCTGAGCTTACCTTGAAGAGGTCCCTGGCCTTCTCCTCCTCCTCAGTTCCCCCCTCCCCAAGATGTCACTCAGCATATCGGGGTTCAAGGGTACTTATTGTGTTGATCACTAGTGTCTCTCACATCATCACTGACTCTTGGGTAGGACGTAGCTTAAGGGCACAGTTGCCCACTTTGGCCTGAACACCTCAGGAGGATGGAGGGATGGGCACAAACCCTTCACAGCCAGGGGTGGTGGTGGAGGATCCCCCATCCAGTGTTGAAGGGGAACAAGCCCGATGGTGATTGTGCAGTCCCCTGGGCAAGGCGCTGCATATGAGGTGGCAGGGAAGCCAAGGGCTGTGCAGGCATGACATAAATGTGGCCCAGCCAGGAGGCAGCTGGAGCAGGAGAGGCTGGGGACCACAGAGCTGTGCCAAAGTGGGTCAGTTCCATCACCCGCAGCTCAGCAAGAATTGTGTGGATTTTTTCTTATTATTTTTTTTGTCTCACCTTCCTTTCCTCCCTTTTCCTTTCCTCCCTTTTCCCTTTCTCCTCCTCCGGGCAGATTCACAAAGCTCCTTAGCCAGTTAGGCCAAATTGCAGGTTGAGAATCATGTATCACGGTCAACTCGCTCCCCACCCCTTTTCCCCAACTCCACAGCCCCCCAGGAAGACAATAAGTAACATAATCAAGAATTAAAAAATAATCAGTGATCATAAATAATGCAGAATCCCCAGTTATGTAACCAGCTGCCCAGGGAGCTGGGAGGGTGGGAAGGAGTAGCAGCTTGTCAAGAGAGTTGAAGGGACCAGAGGTGAGCAGGGAGGGGATAAACGGGTCCCAGGGCTCCCTGGGTCCTCAACCTGAGGCCTTAGGGAACACATTCATGCTTTCCGTGGAGAGGGGTCTCAACCAGCGGTGGAGGCGGGCTAGGGCAGGCAATGTTGGGGTGTCTAAGACTGTGGAACTTTTTCTCATAAAAGAAGCCCCAAGTGGTTTTTATTAAGTCTTCTCTCTGAACTCATGCACTAGTCAAAAGCTGTGTCTGTAAAGAATGTGCCAATCCCTGTACTAAACTGGGGCTGCAGTGGTGGGCAAGACAGATCTAGTCCTACCTTTCATGGGGCTTCCTGTCTAGTGAGGTCACAGACATCAGTCACATGTACACATAAAATGGTAGCAGCAAGAACTATTGGAAAATCAGGAGAGGTGCGGGGTGCCTTGAGATCCTTTCACAGGGAACCTGTCTTCAACTGGGGATCAGGGAAGACTTCCTTATGGAAGCAAGAGGGAATGAGTAGGAAAGAAAGGAGACATGCCAGGTGAGGCACAGAGGCACAAGTGAGCTCTGTGGAGTGAGTCGGGCTGGTGGGCCTGGCAGGGTTGGAGGCTGCTTGCTGGAGAAAACAGGACCTGTGATCAGATTTGGTGTTGGATTGTGTTTGGGAGGCTCAGGAGTTTGGGCAGCCAGGAAGAGCTGGAAGCAGATGGGTGATGTAGTCCTGGTGGCTGACTAGGAAGGTCCTTGGATGGAAAGGGAGCTGGACTGGAAGTCGCTGTCAGTGGGGAGACTGGATGGGTGCCATGTTCAGGGGGGTAGCTGAGGCCATGATCAGAACATGGTTTGTGGACACCCTTAGGGACAGGGTTTGGGACCCAGCAGGTTTTGTTGCAGCCCTTAACCCTGCCCTTCCTATCTAGTGTTTACTCTTGCCCCCCATAGAGCAGGTGATTTCCTGTTCTGAACTCCCTTCCACTTCCAGTCTCAGCTCAACTCCTGGTCTCTGGGTCTCAGTTTCTCATCAGCAAGCACAATGAGAAAGGTAGTCTCAATGGTGGCTCCAGGCCCTCTTGGCTTCAAGGGTCTGTGGTTCTGTGATTTCTATTTCTCTTTCCATTCTCTCTCTTCCCCTTTCTTTCCTTCTGTGTATATAATTATTTCCCTGCACTCCAAGACAATCCCAAATTACATGTAGGCAAAATGATTATTAAATCTCAGAGAGAAATCATAGATTTCAAGACAGCCAAAGCAGAGAGGCAGTTAGCCTGGGACCTGTCCCCATTCCTGCCTTCCACACTGGCCCCGTGAAATGAGGCCCCGGGGATGGGCAGCAGGGGTTGTGGGCTGACCCGGGCCCCCCTGCATACCATCTGGGTCCCCACGGCGTGTCACTCCCTTCCAACCCTCACTTATGTCATTCATCTGGTGAGTGTGACATGTCTCACCCATGGAGCAGACCAAGATTTGCCTGTGAGGCTCAGCTATTTGACCTGTAGTATTTCTTCTCCTATACTGTCTGTAGACAGCTTTACTTGAGGGAACATAGGTGCCACCCGTGTGCTGCAGTTTGAAAGGTCTAATAATATCCCATTATTCTGCCACAGGCACTGGAAGTGTCCGTGTTACAGTGGCATTCCTTTGGTAAAGAGCTGACTCGTGTTTGCTCTTGGACTGGATGCCAGGGGCCTGGCCGTATGTTAGCACCCACAGGTGCACAGTGGATATTGGGGGTCTATGTTGTTCTTTGTGCTCTCTGTGCATCAAGTCATTAACTCCTTACCAGAGCCTTATCAAGTAGGTACTACTAGAATTCTCCTTGGATGAAGCCATTTAGGCCCAGAGAAGCTGAGTAACTGAGCTAAGGTCACACAGCCTGTAAGCGGTGAGGTTGCACCCTACGTCTGGCTTCAGAGCCCAGGTTCTTAAGTGTCTGTGCAGACTCTGCAGTTTAAAGCACATTCCTATCTATTGCATCTCTAATATCTGGCGAATAGAGGCGTGTCATCCTGTTTTACAGGGGAGGAAATGGGATATGGAGAGGGAAATCACTTGCCGCTCAAACCTCTTAGCCAAGATGAGGCAGGCTTGGGACCCAAGCCCAGCCCTCCTTCCCTTCCTTCCCTCCACTCTCCCAGAATGGAAGCAGAGAAGGGCATTCTGAAAGAGAAGGGGAAGGGCCCCAACCTGAAGGCCTCCTGAGCAGGGGGCTGGCAAGGGCTTCTTGGGCACGGAGAGGGTCCTGATCTGAGGGTTCTAGGGCTCTTGCTCTGTGGACCCTGCATCTTCCTCACAGGGGATTAGTAACCCAGCTTCGGGCCGGGCTTGGCCTCAGCCAACCCTGTGAGCTCACAGCCGAGTCATTTGACTCCAGATTCCTACCGTCATCCTCGCACCCTCAGGTAGCAGCAGACTCTCAGCAGCAGTGCTCGATCAGGGGAATCTAATTAGAGGGTGTGGCTGTCCCAGAGGCGCAGGGCCTTTCCTGAGGGTGGCAGTGCCTGGGCTGCTATTTTTCGCCAGCTTAAATCCCCAGTCTGCTAGGCCTATTGCATGCATGTTCAGTTGTATCCGACTCTTTGGGAGCCCATGGACTGTAGCCCACCAGGCTCCTCTGTCCATGGTATTCTCCAGGCTAGAATGCTAGCGTGAGTTGCCATTTCCTACTCCCTAACCCAGGGATCGAACCTGCCATCTCCTGTCACTCCTGCACTGGCAGGCGGGTTCTTTACCACTGTGCCACCTGGGAAGTCCAGTCCACCACACCAGTAGTCCTCCAAGTCTGTTCCTGAACCAACAGCAGCAGGAGAACCGTCTCGAAGCTTGTCAGATATGCACCTCTCGAGCCCCACCAGGACCCCCTGAATAGAACACTGGGAGTTGGCTGATGCACATCCGGGTTTTTTGTCTGTTTTCATTAGAGTATAATTGCCTTACACGGTTGTGTCATTTTCTGCTGTATGACAAAATGAATCAGTTATGTGTATATATACAGCCCCTACTTCTGTGCATTTGGGTTTGAGAGCCCCTACTCGAGGCCAGGGCTCCCACTTGCTCTCAGATGGGGCTTGGTTTACACAAAGGTTTCAGGGGGATGTGAGCTTCTCTGAGGTCAGGAGTCATTCTGGGCAGTGGAGGGCATAAGAAGGGGTGACCGGACTGGAGGATGGAGTTTATGCGCATTGGCTGTCCAGGCCCAGAAATCATGGCAGCACTTGAGCCGTGTGCAGTGTTGCAGGGCTGGTGGGGGCAGGAATCTCAGGTCCCCAGTGACTGGTCGCTTGGGCCTGTCATCTATACATCCAGGCCATGATGATCTCGTGGGTGGAAAGCCTGACACGTAGTAGGTGCTCAGAGCTGGGAGATGATGTCACTTTTATCACCAGTGCCCCCAGAGAGCCCTAGGGCATTGGGAGCAATGGCTTCACACTGCTCCCCAGGAAGTTCTAATGAGGTTGGCAGGGCCGGGATTCTCATACCCCCTTGGTGTGACTGAAGCTGAAGTCCAGAGAGGTTATGTGAGTTACTCAAAGACACATAGAGCATTTGATGTCCAAATCAGGAACTTGGGTGTCTTTATGCTCCCAGCTCTTCCACAGGCCTCTGCCAAGAGTTCCTTCCACCCCTAGTCTGGGGCTGTGGGAAGTGGGCATCCCTAGGCACTGACTCCCCCAAAGAGTGTCTCAAGTCCTCTTAGCACAGAGTCCTAGAACCTTACAGATGGAAGAAAACTTGGAGATAGATAAGCCACCCAACTCCCCATTCACAGATTGAGAAACAGACCTAGAGAGGAAAAATGACTGAGCAGGTCTCTGGCGTCAGAGCCCCTGACACCTGACGAGGCGGACACCCCACCGAGCCGGGCTCCTGGCCGGCCATCTTCACCCTGGCTTTCCTCTTGTACTTTGGAGCACTCACCAACCCTGCTCCTTGCCGAACACCTAGCACATCCCTGGACAGCATTTGTCTTCAGTAAAGGTTTGTTGAATTAGGGACTTTTTTAGTTAATGAACTGACTGACCGCTCCGACCCCAGGGAGAGAGCTCTGAGAGGGCTGGGAGCTGCCTCCGGGGCCTGATGACTCGTTGTATCTGTCTTTGTCCCCAGGTCTCTGGTCCTTCGGCTTTGTTTTTGTTGTTGTTTTGCTGGCTTGGATTCCGGCCTGCATCTCCTATCCTCCCCTTGCTCTGTCCTCTCCCTGTGTCTCTGCCTGGTCTCCCTTCCCCCCTCACTGTCTTCATCACCGGTGTCTGTGCTGACCTGGCCTCGGCGTGGGGCCATCCTGAGGCAGGGCCACCTGTACAGGGCAGGACCTGGTGGGTGCACTGACCTCTGCAGCCCAAATGCATTTAACAAGCAGCTCTGGGCCCAGGATGGATGGTTTTCTTATTGCTTACCAAATAATGCTTGCTTTATTCCTTCCCCCACAAGCCAGGATTGATCTCCACTCATCAAGCAGTGGGGAAAGGGAGGAGAGAGGAGGCTCTGGGGCTATCTATGTAGGGGTGGGGTGGTGGAGACCCATGGGGCCAGTTTCTGACCTGCTGCAGAGGCCGGTCCAGGATGTTTCAGAAAGCCTGGGCAGTCTTTGTGCGGTTTTCACATCTAATTTCCTCTCTGAGGGTGGGTGGGCTGCTCATCCTGCCACTGAATGGACTTGCTGGAATCTCTCAGCCCTGTTTCAAATGGTCCCCAATCAAAGGAAGATCCAACTCTGAGAACTAGGGCTGCCCCCCAGAACAGCAGCTGGCTTTGGGGCAGGAGGGGCTGTGTGTGAATGGATGGGGTGCAGGGCTTGAAGGCACCCTCCCTCTCCCAGAGGCACTGAGGAGTGGAAAACAAGCGGATGGCCTGAACCAGCTGTGTTAATATTGGTCCAGCTTTGGCCCTCAACAGGGCGAGCAAACCTGTGAACTCAAGTCCACCTGTGTCCTGTAGGGTCATTAGCCAAGGCTGGGACAGGGCACACTTGCGCCTTGGTGATGCTGGCCCCTCACTCCTCTCCCCTTGCCCGGCCAGGTGGTGAGCCAGATCGATAAACTAACCTCGGACTTCGACTTTGAACTGGAGCCAGATGACTGGACCACAGCCACTGTGAGCAGCACCTCCAGCAGCGACAAGGCAGGCGGGGGCGGCCCCTTTGACCTGGGCCACCTGGACTTTATGACGGCCGACATCCTCTCGGACAGCTGGGAGTTCTGCTCCTTCCTGGACATCTCCACGCCCTCAGACTCCGTGGACGGCCCCGAGTCAACCCGGCCGGGGGCCGGCCCAGACTACCGGCTCATGAACGGCGGCCTGCCCGTCCCCAACGGGCCCCGGGTGGAGACCCCGGACTCCTCCAGTGAGGAGGCCTTCAGTGCCGGCCCTGTGAAGGGCCAGCTGCCCCAGCGGACCCCAGGGACGCGGGAAAGGGTGCGGTTCAGCGACAAAGTGCTCTACCACGCTCTGTGCTGTGATGACGAGGAGGGGGACGTCGAGGAGGAGGCCGCAGAGGAGGAGGGGGGCCTGTCCCCGGAGCCTCCCCACACAGAGGCCCCTGCTGGCCCCCTCAAGCCCTCCCCGGCTCCCTACAAGCCCAGGCGCTCTCCTCTGACTGGACGCCGCTCAGGCCCCACCTCGGTCCCTGAGCAGACCCGCAGGGTCACACGGAATAGCAGTACCCAAACGGTGTCGGACAAGAGCACGCAGACGGTGCTGCCCTACACGGCCACCAGACAGAAAGCCAAGGGGAAAAACTAGGGCTGGGGAGGGGCTGGGGGGCGGTGGGCACATAGAGCTATAAATATATATATATATATTTAAACAAACGCAGTCATAATAAAATTTTAAAATGCTAAGGATCCAGCCCACAGGCCCCAAGGCTTTCACAGAGCTCATCTTGGACACGAGATGCCTGCTTACCTCTTAGTTCCCAGGAAGCGTGGCCAGAACCACCCTCCCTTCCTTCTCACGGCAGGACCCCTGAAGGGGGTGTCCAAACGTGTAGAAATGAGGAAGGGGAAGTCTGACCTGGGACCTCCACCCCCACCCCTGCAGAGCACGGTGGTGGAGGCTGGCTAACAGTCTGAGCCTTGCCCTGAAGGGGATTCGTGAGCAAGAGACGAGCTCCCAAGCTGCAGGTCCGAGGCCAGGGCTCGTGGTCGGTGATTTGGAAGAGACTGCAGGACCGAGGGTCTGGGGGTGGCGTCACTCCAGCTGGGCCCGGTCACTCACACGCCCGTGCCTTTTATGCCTTTTACCCCGTGGTTGACTTTTGCTTCTCCTTCCCTTACCTGGGTGCATCCAATCCTGCCCCCTCTCCCATCTCAGGGTTGCCCAGCACACAGAGAAGGAAAAAGACACTAGCATGATTGGGCCTCCATGCTCAGAAACCTGCAGACCCTGGAGGGCCAGGCTGGGCTGAGCAGAGGTCTGTTTTGAGAACCTGGACCACTCCCAATCCTTTCAGCTTCCATGTGCAGCCTTGACCTTTAGAGATGAAAGACTCAAGGAGAGCCTCAGCCAGTCCCTGCTTGGCCCTGAGCAGACCTGAGGTCCACGTGAGAAAGCGGGCAGCCACTGCCGTGGGGCTGTGAACCAGAGCCAGAGACAGACTCCTGGCCCCCTTCCCCAGGCAGGGAGCTTGGAGAGGAGTCCTGCAGCCCCCCTCTGCCCCTGCTTCTCCACATCTGGACCCTGAGCCCAGCTTAGCAGGTCTTGTGCAACACCAACAGAGACAAGGTGGGAGCCTGGAGGTAACAGGGCTTTACCTGGAGTGTAGCCTACACAGGGACAGCATCTGAGTACCCTTGGGATAATAATCATAATCATTGCTCACATTTATGGAGTAGGCCCCCAGGCCACGCTGAGGTCATTTTACAGCATTATTTCATTTAATCTTCACAGTAATCTGACAAGGTAGGAACTATCACTATCCCCATTTTTCACATGAGAAGACTGAGGTTCAGAGAGGTTAAGTAACTGGCCCAAAGTCACAGAGCCTGTGCCACCCTCCCCACCATCAGCATGTAGGTGATACCCAGCTCTGTCATCTAGCAGCAGTGTGACCTTGAGCAAATTCATTTGCCTCTCTGAGCCTATCTGCCTCATCTATAAAATAGGTCTGATAGTCCTCACCTACCTCATCAGGGGCTACGGGGCTTTGACAAGACGGGGGATGTGAAAGCAGTTGGTAAATGCCAGGGTACAGGACATGCCCTGTGGTCAGTGCAGCCCCCACCCAGATTCCAGTGGTTTCCAGGTGGGGAGCCCTGACTGGAGTGGGCAGAGAAGCCACTTCCATCAACTGGAAGCTATCCCTGGGTCACTGCTTCACTTTGTCCCCCACAGTACCTTGATTCGCTGCCCCTTGTTCAGAGCAGGGGGGTAAGGACACCAGTCCTTGGGGACCTCCCTCCTGCACATTTTAATTAAGACAGATTCACAACCCACCTGTCAGGAGGAATCTCTGCTCCTCTTGTGGGGGGCCAGAGGGCCTGACGAGCAACCTAGCAGCACCTGCTGCGCTTGTGCAGTCCCAGCAATGGGGAAGATGGAGATTGTGCAGGCCAGCGTGGAACAGGTGCTGAGGATGCGATCAGGATGAGATGGGCCAGGCCTAGGCTGCCTGCTTTGCAGTATGGGAATCTCCCCTCAGGCCCAGGGTTAAGGTCAGAGCCCTAAGGATCTAGCCAAGGTGCAGCCTCCAGAGTGGCAATCCGGGCAGGGGGCATTGGAGGCGGGTGGGTGGTGGCTAGCTCTTCCTGGCCCAGGCCTGAGAAGCTGGGGTCTAAACTCATTTATCAGACCCAGGAAATGCTCAGGCAGTTGGAGCTGATCAATGATGGAACCCTGGTTCAGAGGATGAATGCCAAGCACCCAGGGCCAGCTGGGTTCTGCCCTGACAGTGAGGAGGGGGCAATCCAGAGCAGCCCCACCTCACCCCAGGTGTGGACACACCTAGCTCTGAAGAAAGACATCCAGTGCTACCTCCAACATTTGATTTTCTTCTCCAATGGCAAGATTGGTTTCAGACTTACAGTCTCTCATTTTTACAACAGTCAAGGAAAAGAAACCTGTACAATAGTACCCATTTCTCCAAGGAAGAAACTGAGACCCAGAGCCAGGGGTCTCTGAGAGAGTCCCGAGTAAGGCATTGACCTCGCCTGGGAGCCCCTTCCCCACCCTCACTCTTGCTTTCTGTGATTGCATGTGGTCCCTGTTAACAGCCCTCAGTTAGCCAGACCCGTTCCTTGGTCCATCACCTGGCTACTTGCCTCAAATAGGGCAGAGGTATGAGGGTGTCCTAGAAAAGGCGGGGGGAATGGGTATTTGATCTAGAAGACCCCCCAGATGACCTAACTTCCTTCATAACTATGCCACATCCAGTCTGGACCTCGCTGCCAGTGGAGTGGGATACCCATGACTTTGTTACGACTTGAACTGGAGAATGTGGCCACCTAGGGAAAGAGCTATAACCGAGTTGTTGAGCCACAGAACTTGCTGCTTCTAAGTAGTAAGCTCCCCGTCCTTGAGCAGTCACAGCACCCTAAGACCTCCCCCTCAACCCTCATGCTCCTCCGGGCACAGTCCCTCCCTGTCCTTCCCCACCTCCATGCCTTTGCTGGTTTCTTTCTTATTTTATTTTTTATTTGTCTGCACCAGGTCTGTGGCGATATGTGTGCTCAGTTGCTTCTGACCATTTGTGACCCCACGAACTTCAGCCCACCAGGCTCCTCAGTCCATGGGATTCGCCAGGCAAGAGTACTGGTCACCATTTCCCCCTCCAGAGGATCTTCCCAACCCAGGGATCTAACCAGCCATCTCCTGTGTCTCCTGCATTGTAGGCGGATTCTTTACCGCTGAGCCACCAGGGAAGCCACGTGGGATCTTTAGTTGCAGCACGTGGGATCTAGTTCCCTGACCAGGGATTGAACCCTGGTTTCCTGTATTTTGAGTGGGGAGTCTTAGCCACTGGACCACCAGGGAAGTCCCTTTGCTAGTTTCTGGGTTTCCTTACCCAGAATGTCCCATCAGCTCTCCCTGTTAGCAAGAGATCTGATCCCACTGACCACCTCCTGTGTGCTTGGACTTGTGCTGAGCCGTGCTGTGGAGGAGGCAGAGAGGGGCAGACACTTGCGATACAGTGTAGAGTCATGATAATAGTCCACGTTCATCGAGCATGCATTGTGCACTGAGTGTTGCTCTATGTATTGTTTGTTTAGTTAAATCCTCACGGCAAATATGAGATAAGAATTGTTACTTATGCCTGTTTGCCAGATGAGGAAACTGAGGCTCTGAGAAGTTAAATAATTTGCCTAAGGGCCCAGCATGGGTTATGGCACCAGGATTCGACCCTAAAGTCAGTGACTCGGCACTAAAACATCTACTGCTGTCAAAATCCATGGTGGAGCCAGCGCTCTGGTCTCTGGGAGTGAGGGAAGGGCCTGGAGCTCTCGGACCCAGGTGGGTCTGTGTGAGTGAGAGCGTTGGGAGCAGGAAGCTTGTGAATGCCATTCAGTCTTTGGAGAACTTGGCTACTGTTAACCTGAATGTCACAGCCCTCAACACAGAGCCTGGCACCCAATGGATTATGGGTTCAATAAATGTTTGTTGAATGAACAAATGAGCACCATTAGCAGAGGGGATTTGCAGAGCATTCATACAATCAGCTTTTATTTCAGACTTCCTTCATGCCAGGTCTCATGTTACTGGTGCTCACACACACGCACAACTCTCTGTGAGGGTCTGGTCTGATGAGAGCTGGGCAAAGTCAAAATGGAAGGGCGTGGGGTTTCAGTGCTGAGAAGCCCATAGGCGGTGGGTCCAGCTTGTGATCCCTGGGAAAGGAGCATGAGGCAGGAGATCAGCTTAGTGAGGAGACAGCTCTGTCCTTGTGGGGGCGGGGGTCCTCCATCTGATGCCACTTTCATGCAGCGGGCGCATGGCAGTACCCGCATGTCTAAGAATCAGACACTGTTTTCCAGGCAAGGATAGATGATCTGGTCTACAGAAGTGATCTGATGAAACCAAGGGACGGAAAGTGTGGCAAACTATTCAGAGACCCAGCACCATCCCGTACCCTTAGAGACAACATGAGGCCCTGTCAACTGAAGGAAGAAAGGGCAAGGAGGAAGCTGGGGGTTCGGGGCAGGCGCAGCCTTCCACCTGTGCCCCTCCTGAGTTTCCCTTCTACGTTTCAATCTCCCCTCTCCCCCCGCCCCCACACCTATGTCCCATCCTCCAGCTGCAGCTTGCGGAAGAAAGCTGACATTTACCGACCACGTAGTATATACTGGGCACTGTGCTGCATGTCTTAACGCACACTAAATGACAGATTTAGTTGGGCCTGGCACATAAGAAGTTACTTGATAATTATTTATTAAATAAATGGTTGGACCATAATCCTTATTTTACAGGTGTGGGAGCTGATGAACAAACAAGGAATTTGTTCGAAGATGCACAGTAGGAAGTTGGTGGAGCTGGGGATTTACCATTGCTGTTATTATTTACACTATGTAAGAGCTACTATTTATGGGATACCTATTATCTGATGCATTAGTCACTTTACATAAATTACCTACTTTATAGCAACCCTCCAAGTAACTGAGACAATTGGTATTTTACAAATGAGAAAACTGAGACCCAGAGAGGTGTAGTATTCATTCCCAAACAGCCAGCTCCTAAATGCAGAAATAGGATCTGGATCTAGACTTCCCCATGCTCCCCACACTCCCAGCTTCAGGATAACTGGAATCCCTGCAAATAGAAATGTTGTCAAAGTATGGATTTGCCTGGGCAAAACTAACCAGTGCTCACCAAGGATCAGGTCCTACTTTCTTCAACTCAGTCATTAAGCCTCTGGGAGCAAGACATCTAGAACATACTCTTGGCTCCCTGTGGGTCTGGGGCCTGGACTAGGGACCAACAGAAATGTCCTCTTCTCCTTCTCATGTCTCCAGCAGAGTCAGGAAGACTAGGCTGCCCTCAGCCCAGGAAATGTCCAGCCCCTTCCTGGTAGGGGCTGAACTGGCATTACTTAGGGGCCAGAATATCTAGGAAAGGCTTCTGGGTGGAGGAGGATTTGAAATGGAATTCATCTGCAATGGAGTAGAACTTGGTCATTTGGAAGTGGGAATGAGAGACTTCTGGGGCAGGTTCAGTTCAAGTCAGTCGCTCAGTTTGTCCGACTCTTTGCAACCCCATGGACTGCAGCACACCAGGCTTCCCTGTCCATCATCACCTCCCGGAGCTTACCTAAACTCATGTCCATCGAGTCGGTGTTGCCATCCAACCATCTCATCCTCTGACATCCCCTTCTCCTCCAGCCTTCAATCTTTCCCAGCATCAGGGTCTTTTCCAATGAGTCAGTTTTTCCCATCAGGTGGCCAAAGTATTGTAGTTTCAGCTTCAGCATCAGTCCTTCCAATGAATATTCAGGACTGATTTCCTTTATGATTGACTTGTTGAATCTCCTTGCAGTCCAAGGGACTCTCAATAGTCTTCTTCAATACCTCAGTTCAAAAGCATCAATTCTTCGGTGCTCAGCTTTCTTTATAGTCCAACTCTTAGATCCATACCTGACTACTGGAAAAACCATAGCTTTGACTGGATGGACTTTGTTGGCAATGTAATGTCTCTGCTTTTTAATATACTATCTAGGTTGGTCATAACTTTTCTTCCAAGGAGCAAGCATCTTTTAATTTCATGGCTGCAGTCACCATCTGCAGTGATTTTGGAGCCCAAAAAAGTAAAGTCTCTCACTATTTCCATTGTTTCCCCATCTATTTGAAGTGATGGGACTGGATGCCATGATCTTAGTTTTCTGAATGTTGAGTTTTAAGCCAACTTTTTCACTCTCCTCTTTTACTTTCATCAAGAGTCTCTTTAGTTCTTTGCTTTCTGCCATAAGGATGGTGTCATCTGCGTATCTGAGGTTATTGATATTTCTCCCGGCAATCTTGATTCCAGCTTGTGCTTTATCCAGCCTGGCATTTCGCATGATGCACTCTGCATATAAGTTAAATAAGCAGGCTGACAATATACAGCCTTGATGCACTCCTTTCCTGATTTGGAACCAGTCTGTTGTTCCATGTCCAGTTCTAACTGTTGCTTCTTGACCTGCATACAGATTTCTCAGGAGGCAGGTAAGGTGGTCTGGTGAAACTTTACAAAGATGAGTGGGGTGGTCATCGGGGGACAGCAGAGAAAGGCCTTGCTGAAGCAGAGTGTGCGTGTACACACTGGCTCACAATAGAAAAGATGAGAACACATGCAGCAAGGGGCTTGAGAGTCCCACGACCCCCTCAGAGCCATTCCATCCTCTTGACTGCAGGAGGGAGGCATCAGGTTTCCCTGCCTAGTCTGAGACTGGGAGAAGAGAAATCAGGGAGCGAGATAATGTGTTATATAGGAGAGACTATCATGGACCCACTGTAATGAATTGGTGAGAACATCACATCATTAGCACCATGGTAAGTAAAATAGTAAAAAAAACTGACTTAAAATTTAATGTTCAAAAAACTAAGATCATGGCATCTGGTCCCATCACTTCATGGCAAATAGATGGGGAAAAAGTGGAAACAGTGACAGATTTTATTTTCTTGGGCTCCATAATTACTGTGGACGGTGAGTGCAGCCATGAAATTAAAAGATGCTTGCTTCTTGGAAGGAAAGCTATGACAAATCTAGACATAGTATTAAAAAGCATATACATCACTTTGCCAACAAAGGTCCATATAGTCAAAGCTATGGTTTTTCCAGTAGTCATGTACAGATGTGAGAGTTGGACCATAAAGAAGTCTGAGTGCCAAAGAATTGATGCTTTCAAATTGTGCTGAAGAAGACTCTTGAGAGTCCTTTGGGGGGAGATCAAACCAGTCAATCCTAAAGGAAATCAACTCTGAATATTCATTGGAAGGACTGATGCTGAAGCTGATACTTTGGCCACCTGATGGAAAGAGTCAACTCATCTTCTCCTGATGCTGGGAAAGATTGAGGGCAGGAAAAAAGGGGACGACAGAGGATAAGATGGTTGGATGGCATCACTGACTCAATGGACATGAATTTGAGCAGACTCTGAGAGGCAGTGAAGGACAGGGAAGCCTGGTGTGCTGCAGTCCATGGGGCCTCAAAGAGTTGGACATGACTTAGTGACTGAAAAACAACAACAACGTAAAACAGATATGCTAAAGTCCCATTGTATCTCACAAGTAGATTAAACACCCCTCCTGAACCCATTCTCCCTGAACCTTTCTTTCCTCTCTGGGGTGGGGGTCGGGACGCTACGACCTCATTGGCCCCATTACAGGTGAGTTAGCCAAGATCCTGAAGAGACCCGACTCTGCCCACTTGCCTGCCCGGAACACTGACTCCAGAAGTTGGCAAAGCTGCCATCACCACCCAGCTCTCCCACTCAGCTGTCTGCAGTCATGTCAGCCGAGACCAAGGTGGGCGACCTCAGGCCCATTGCTGTCCACACCTAGGCACGGTGCCTGATCAGATCTGACTCCCTGCCAGGAACGCTCAAGCTCACACACCTGCCTGCGGCTCTCAGTCCCCTGCGCAAGCTGCTCCCTCCCCAGCCCTGCAGAAGGTGGGAGCGTCCTACAGCAGACGACAGTCAGCGGTGCAGACCCAGCAGAGTGTCCTTCCCTTGCCACTGCTGCTGCCAACACCATCTCAAATGACCACAGATGCCAGCTCACCTGCTCTTCACTCTACCTGACCCAGCCTCTACCCCAAGAAAGCAGGACAGGGCAAGGGTCGCTCCAAGTCACAGCCTGTAGAGGAAGTGTGGCAAGAGGCCTGGAGGCCCTGACTTTTGCATCATTTCAACGTGGCCAGTGGTAGGGCCTTTCCAGGAGACCTCTGTAGGGTTGGAGAATTTTCCATGAGCCAAGTAGTAGACTGTGGAGGGTTTCTCAGAGGAGGTAGTGACAGTTACATCCACTTTGGAGAGGTGGGGAAGGAAAAGAGTTCACTGGGGACCCTGGAGAACAGAGAGAGGGCAGAACCCTTTGCCTCCAAGGCTGACCACTCCCTCCCGGGACAGTGTTGGGGTGGCACATTTGCCCCAGAGACCCAGGGCAAGTGCGGAGAGTTAATCTCAAGAAAATCAACAAGAGAAGATAAGTCCTGGAAGTGATGAACCCAGAGTTTGGGGTGAGGATGGTTGAGGGCAGCCTGTCATTCCAGAGGTACCAAAGGGAGAGGGCAGAAGGTCCCTAGGAGAGAAGCCAGGCACATGAGGCAAGAGGCCAGCCTGGCAAGGCCCAGGCTGCTCAGTCTAACACCGCTTTCATAGACGGGGTACTTTGCAGTGTCCCTGGTGCCTGAGAATGAGATGCCACCCTCTCAGGATGGATTTCACTCCAGGCCTGGTGTAGGCAAGAGGAAAGGCCATTCAGGTAGCCCCCTAGATGCGGAGTCTAGTCTTGCCCACTCAGCATCTGGGTCTCCCTTGGGGACCTGTGTCCCTCAAAGAAAGGCCCCACCCAGGCCCTTGCCCCTGGCTTTCCTGTGCTCAGTTCAGAGGCTGAGAGCATGTCTAGAAAGCTGCAGGTGTTTCTCTTTCTGACTTCACTCTGTCTCCAGGTCCCCAGCGGCCTCCAGGTCCCCAGTGAATATATGTTGAATGAACATGCCCCTTGCTCAGACTCTCAATAGCTCTCCTTTGCCCTCAGGACATAAACTCCTCTCCAGATTCACAGCGGGGGGCCATAGTCCCCAACGTCTTCCTAGGAGGGAGTGTCATTCTGGGTCTTGGAGGAACAAAGGGGCAAGCGGGGCACCTTGCCTGACCCTGCTCTTCTTCAAGGTGCCCACCTGCTTGAAGCACAGACACATCCACTCAGTTTCGTTTTGCTTTCTTTGTTTTTTAATTTAGAGGCATCATTGCAAGACCAAGGGATGAATTCATTCTTTTTAATAAAGGAATCTTCAAATCAAATAGCCCTTCTAGCTATTCCATCAACAACCCACTGGAGTGCCAGTCACAGAGACCACTCATTTACCAGGTAATTGCTGTCATTCAAGTGTTGGATGGGACGTTGTAAGATAGCAGTTAAGTGAATTTTTGCTTAGTCAAGTGCTTTTTCCCCATCAGGTCTGTATATTCTGAATGCGCAGTGGATATCAGTGAGGGATAGACTTGGCTAGCCTTGCTTTCCAGGTCTCCTTATTCCTCTCCTAACTAAGACCCTGCTGGGATGCAACTGGGGGAGGGCCTGGAGTCAGAGCACTCTCCTGGGGGCCCAGCAGAGCACACCCAGCTCCAGGTTATTATTACGTGCTCCATCACCCCTATCTGGTTGCCAGGAAGCTCCAGGTTTGTAATGAGAGTGTTCTTCATTATGGAAAGGAGAGTTTAATGTTCTGGGACAACTTCCTCTCCTCCCTGCCCTCTACCCCTCCTGGTGCTCCTCTGTTCACAGGTGCAAGGCAAGCATTGTCCAGTCATCCTTCACGAGGAAGCTGACACTCCTCTGCTTTTTAAAGATGTGAGCTCTGGGCTGTAGACTCAGTGATAGAGAACAGCTGTGATGAGTGAATCACTCTTTCACCTGATTGCCCCTGTGATCAGTGGCCTTCCTAGGATGGCTGGATGAGATAAGGGTTCAGCGGCTGGACAGGCTCAGTCTACATTAAGAATTAGAGCTCAGGGAGAAGCAGGGGAGGGGCTCTGTGTGTGGCTAGGGTTGGGGCTCAGTTTGCTCCCCTGACTCAGCTTCCTGACGTCTAATGTAAACCATCCTTCATATACAAAATGCAAAACAACTTGTCACTCTCCTGCCTTAAAACCTCCTATGAAAGAAAGAAAGAGAAAACTTCAGTGGTTCCCTAATGGCCTTTAGGATCACAAAGGACATTTAAGGGAATTCCCTGGCAGTCCAATGGTTAAGACTCCCCATTTCCACTGGAGGGGGCACTGGTTCCATCTCTGGTTGGGAAACTAAGATCTCACATGCCTCATGAACCCCCACCCCTGCCAAAAAAAAAAAAAAACAAACACCGACAGCAAAAACAAGCAGGACATTTAAGACCTTCCTGCTTGGTGTCTGTTGGTCCCTGTCCTTGACACTCCCTCCATGCAGCTTGTGTTCAAGGCAGATGAGCTGCTCAAAGTCTCTGAAGTGCCTGCTTCCCTCTTGCCTCTGAGTTCTCAAGGCAGTTTCCCATGTTGGGACTGACCTTGCTTCCCCTTGGTATTGTGTAAGGCCTAGAAGCTCCAGCTCTAGAACTGAGCAAAGCTGGGTTGGATCCCTGCTTTATCACTTGCTGACTGTGGGAGGAGGGGCAAATAGCTTAGCCTCATTGGAGCACAGAGGACGGATATGGCACCCATGCAAGGGCTGGGGTGTCTTTCAAGGTGTGCCCACCGATAGATTTTCACCCATATGACCCATTTTTATTTATATATTTCTTCGCTGCATGGCACAGCATGCGGGATCTTAGTTCCCCAACCTGGGATTAAATCTGTCCCCCACCCTGCATTGGAAGCACTGAGTCTTAACCACCAGACTGCCAGAGAAATCCTGCACGTGACTCATTTTGAAAGTGAAAGTGAAAGTCGCTCAGTCCTGTCCGATACTGGAGTGGGTAACCTTTCCCTTCTCCAGGGGATCTTCCGAACCCAGGGATTGAACCCAGGTCTCCTGCATTGTGGGCGGATTCCTTACCAGCTGAGCCACAGGGAATCATTCATTGTTCCCTGTTGTGTTTGTGTCTGGCTAACACTTGGCCTCCCATTCCTACCTCTTCCTAGTGGCCTTGTTAGACTGCTGTGATTGGAAAACTGGAAAGGACGCCTCCTTGGCCCCCTTACAGCAGAGGCTGTGTGTGAGCACGGGGGTACAGCAATTAGAGGCACCTTGGCGGGTCTGGAGGTTCTCTATGGCTGCTTTGGACTGTCTGGGGCCGGCAAGCCTGGTCGCGGAAATGCAGCCGCATTTCAGGGTTGAGTCTTCCAACTCGGGGTGAGGGGAGGTAGCAGCACCATCCTGGCTCCTGGCCCGGCTACGGCAGCAAGGTCCTGAGGCCAGTGCTCCCAGTGATCCCTCCCCAACACCCATGAGCTTTTTGCTGCCATAACCAAGTGCCACGGACTAAGAGACATTAAATGACACAGCTTTGTGCTTTGTTCTCTTAACGCTGGAAGTCAGAAGTCCAAAAATGCACTGGACAAAAAAAATCAAGGTCAGCAGGCCTGTGTTCCACCTGATGCTCTAGTGGAGAATCCATTTTCTTGCCTTTTCCAGTTTCTATAGGATACCTGCATTCCTTAGGTCATGGCCCTTTCCTCCACACGCAAACCAGCTCATACTTCTGTCATCCCATTTCTTCCCCTTTCTTTCTTTTTTCTCTGACTCTGCTCTCCTGCCTCCCTCTTATATTAATATAACCTCCCTAGTGGTTATGTTGGGACCACCTGGATAATCAAGGATAATCTCCCCATCTCAAGACTTTTTTTTTTAAGTGAAGTATAGTTGATTTATGGGCTTCCCTGATAGCTCAGTTGGTAAAGAATCTGCCTGCAATGCAGGAGACCCCGGTTCAGTCCTTGGGTTGGGAAGATCCCCTGGAGAAGGGAAATAGTTAATTTATAATATTGTTAGCTTCAGGTGTACAGCATAGTGATTCAGGGGTTTTTTTCAGATTGTTTTTAATTGTAGGGTATTACAAGATAGTGAATATAATTCCCTGTGCTGTACAATGAATCTTTGTTGCAGTTATCTATTTCATGCATAGTTATTTGTATTTGTTAATCCCATACTCCTAACCTGTCCCTCCCTTCTTCCCTCTCCACTTTGGTAACCATAAATTTGTTTCCTATGTCTGTGAGTCTGTTTCTGTTTTGTATATAGATTCTGCTGCTGCTGCTGCTAAGTCACTTCAGTCATGTCCAACTCTGTGCAACCCCATAGACGGCAGCCCACCAGGCTCCCCCGTCCCTGGGATTCTCCAGGCAAGAACACTGGAGTGGGTTGCCATTTCCTTCTCCAATGCATGAAAGTGAAAAGTGAAAATGAAGTCAGTCAGTAGTGCCCGACTCTTAGCGACCCCATGGACTGCAGCCCACCAGGCTCCTCCGCCCATGGGATTTTTCAGGCAAGAGTACTGGAGTGGGGTGCCATCGCCTTCTCTGGTATATAGATTCACTTTCACTTATATTATTTTTAGATTTCACATATAAATGATGTGACATATCATTTGTCTTTCTCTGATTTACTTCACTAAGTATGATATTCTCTAGGCCCATCCAGGTTACTGCAAATTGCAATCTTTCATTCTTTTTATGGCTTATATTTAGGTCTTTAAACCACTTTGAGTTTATTTTGGTATATGGTGTGGGGGAGTGTTTTACCTTCATTGATTTACATGAGGCTGTCCAGCTTTCCCATCACCGCTTGTTGAAGACACTCCCTTTTCTCCATTTATATTCTTGCCTCCTTTCATAGATTAATTGACCATAGATGCATGTGTTTATTTCTGGGCTCTCTATTCTGTTCCACTGAACTATATGTCTGATTTTGTGCCAAAACCATGCTGTTTTAATTACTGTTGCTTTGTAGTGTAGTCTGAAGTCTAGAAGGGTTATTCCTCTAACTTTGTTCTTTTTTCTTCGGGACTGCTTTGGCAATTCTGGGCCTTTTGTGATTTCCAGTATATATTTTAGGGATATTTGTTCTAGTTCTCTAAAAAATGTCATGGGTATTTTGATAGGGATTGCATTAAATTGGTAAATTGCTTTGGGCAGTATGGCCATTTTAACAAATATTAATTCTTCAAATCCAAGAACTAATGGATATCTTTCCATTTCTTTGAGTCATCTTCAGTTTCTTTTATCAATATTTAATAGTTTTCAAAACATAGGTCTTTTACCTCCTTGTTTAAGTTTATTCCTAGGTATTTTTAATGCAATTTTAAATGAAATTGTTTTCTTTCTTTCTCTTTCTAGTATTTCATTATTAGTGTAAAGAAATGCAAAAGATTTCTATATATCAACTTTATATCCTGCTGCCTTGCTGAATTCATTTATTCTAATAGTTTTGTGTGCAGACTTGTTTTCTGTATAAAGTATTATGTCTTCTGCAAGCAGTGACAGTTTTACCTCTTCCTTCTGATTTGGATAACTTTTATTTTTTTATCTTGTCTGATTGCTCTGGCTAGGACTTCCAATACTATGTGGAATAGAAGTGGTGAGGGTGGGCAACCTTGTCTTGTTCCTGAATTTAATAGGAAGGCTTTCAGGTTTTCACTATTGAGCATCATGTTGGTTGTGGGTTTGTTGTAAATGGCTTTTATTATGTTTAGATATGTTCCCTCTATACCCACTTTGATGAGATCTGCAAAGTCTCCTTTACCATTATAAGGTAGTATTCAATCTAGAAATTAGTATGGGGATATTGAGGGGAGCAGGGGGCATTGTTCAGCCTACCAAAATGCCTTTCTAAAGTGGTCAAGGCAGCAGGCTCCTGGCTGGTCAGTTCTATAGTATTCTGAGAAGTCATTTCTGGGGACCCAACCTTACGCCTCCTCCTTCAGCTCTTCCAGTGATTTGGAAACACCCAGTAAGTACCCTGTGTTCAATCCTTTTCTGCCTAAAATACAGTAGCTTCTGTTTCCTTCACCCAACCAGGACTAAAATGCCAATTATCCTGCAAGTCTCTGTTTATCTTTGGAAAGACTTCCCCAATTCCTCCAAAGTTCCTTCTCTCTACTCTAGACCCCACAAGTCCTCCTAAATCAAATCTCCCTAGTAGACCACGACCCCTCCATGGGATCAAATGAAAAGGAAGTCTGCAAATGAACCAAAGGCCACCAGCTGAGATCAACTTCATAAACAGTAAGCCCTGGATGTGGGCCGAGGCAGGTGTGACCTGAGAAGGACTGGGATTAGCCAGGGTGGGGCCGTACTGTCTGGGCAGCTAGCACCTCAAGAAGGGAAGTCTGGGATAGGAGTGCTGTCTCAACCTTACAAAACTCCTGCGACTCAAAAAAGAAGAAGGGTATTTTCAGATACAGAAGCAAGTCAGCATCTGGATACACATGAAACAGTACATTCTCCAGGTCCAGGGCTGCTGTCCAGTCTGGGGCTTCATGGCCCTTAATCCAGAAATGCAGAAAAATGGCACATGACAGAAAGGACAGGCCCTGATCCTTAGGAAAATGTGGAGGGTCAAACCTAGAAAGCAACCGATGAGCAGAAGCTGCATTTCCCTTGACAAGGCAGAAAAGGCAACAGGCCAGGTGATGCCCTGGGCCTGTGGGAGGCCCTGCCCCTACCTTACCTGGGACAGGACCAGCAGTCTGGCCCAGTACCCAGGAGGGCATGCCCATGCCTGGGTATCAATGGAGCAAGGAAACAAGTGTCAGATGCATGGAACACAATAAAGAAGACTCTTCATGCCACCTTAGATGACATGCATATGAAGATGGGACAATAGGGAAAGAGAGCCCGGCAGAAGGCCACCTCCACTGGCAGGCAAGAACTAAAAAGCCCAAACTAGAAAATGCAGAGGCTCCATTCTGCCCGTGGCTATCGTATGCTGTGGCATCACACAGACCCCATGCCCTCCCCAGGCCTCAGTCTTTCCCGTCTGTACATGGGGAACAGTAGACTCTATGGAAGGGTTCAGGGAAATAAGGAAAACAAGAAAGCACTGTGCAAAGTAGGGGGTTAGGGAAGACAGAGGAGTGGGAGACGCAGATCCTACACCATGGCAGGAAAGAGGCTCCGGCTGAGGAGGAGGCCTGGGAGGCCTGGGGTGTCACTAATGAGGTCCCAGCAGACAGGGCTGGGCATGAGTGAGCTGAAGGATCCAGCCCTCCTCCATCCCGATGCTCGGCACACTTCAAATTAATAATTAAAATGCTTCCTGTCAGATTCCAGCCTGACACGTAATTAGAGCAGCTCCAGGCTTTAGGCAATGGTGATGAAAACAGTTCTTGTTAGAAAGAGACTTTTCTGGGGATCAGCTGGATGAGGATAGAATCCTCCTCCCTGGATTTTGCTATCAGGGCCTCCCTCCATCTGCATTCCAGATAGATAAAGACAGGGGTTTTCCTTGCAGCCTGGGGAGGGGCAGGAGCATGGAAAGGAGCATCCATTTCCCCTCTACCTGCTCCAAGAGGAGGCTGGACAAAGTGCCATCCTAGCTGACATGAGAGGGCAAAGCAGGGGTCTGCACAGGAAGGAGGGAAGGTGGGGATTCCTTGGACTTTCAAAGTCCAAACAGATAAATCTGGGTCCGCTGCAGATTCTGAATGCCACTCCATCCTGTGCACACAAGATATTGCTGTCATAGCCTTTCTTCCCAGCGCTGCTCGGTAGTTGCTGAGCTCAGCCACCAACTCTTAAGAGGTCGAGGCATCTCAGGCCCCTCCGCACCTATTCCCTGGCATCTACCACCTCCTTCTAGAGCAAAGACCTTCCTATCAACAAAGTGGGGCATGGACCCCAGAGTTCTAGCTCCCAGCCTCTGGGTTTCCTCAACCTCTCAGGAGCAAAGCTTGGAGGTGCTGTCCATGGTTCCACAGAAACTTCCAGTTTCAGGCTCTTCTCCTAGCAGTTCCCCAGAGCCTCAGCCAGTCAACCCCTTCCTCCAGAGTCCAGTCCCCGAGCTCTGTCAAACCATCCTACCTGCTCACCTGCCACCCAGCCTGGCCCCCTCAAGAGTGTGACGGGACCACCACTGCTAAGCTCATTCAGGAAAGTCCCAAGTGCCTACCCGGGGGCTTCACCCTGCTGGCTCTGCCCTTAGGAGCTCAGCAATCAGCACTCATGCCAAAGCTACCTATTAGAAGGAGAAAATCATTTTAAAGTAATGTTGTGTTGCTTCATTGAAGTTGCCTTCATAAATATTTCAAAGGTGTTTATTAGGAAAACCACAGGAACAGAAAAGAGGCTGTAGAGACTGAGAGAAGAGATGCCTTGTGAGGTCTCAGCTGCCTCTGCCACCACCATCAGTGAAACATCTACCCCCTCGGAGGGCCTGGCCCTGTGGCAGCTGCAAAGAGGAGAAGCCCAGTTTGTTGTGTTGCCCTCCCCCACCTTGGGGAGGCAGCTACTCTGAAGCCATGTACCTATCCTCAGATTGAACCAACCCCAGGAGGTAATATAACAGAGTCCTGTGGACCCAGCGCTGAGCTGGTGCAGGGGCCTCCTAGGTCTTCCTCTGAGTGCTGTTCCCAGTTGCTGGACAATTGTTCCCCTCCTCTGACTCAGGCTTCCCTTGTGGCTCAGTTGGTAAAGAATCCGCCTGCAATGCGGGAGACCTGGGCTTGATCCCCTGGTTGGGAAGATCCCCTGGAGAAGGGAAAGGCTACCCACTCCAGTATTCTGGCCTGGAGAATTGCCTGGGACACAAAGAGTCGGGCAAGACTGAGTGATTTTCACTTTCACTTTCTGACCCAGTGGTGCACGGGAAAGAGCTGGGAGGTCCCTTCCTGGGCAGGCTGATGTACCCAGATTTGTGGCTGCTGTCCTTCACTCTCCTCTCCCCTCCCCACTCCCTCATTTACTCCCCTCTCCCCAAGCACATATCCATCCAGGACCACATCAGACTAGAAGCAGCAGACCCAGAGCAGGTGCACAGGGCCAAACAACCAAACCCAGGAGCCCCTCAGCCCAGGCATCTCAGCCTTGTTTTGCCCCGCTCCATTGGGCAGGGAGAGCCCAGCCCAGGATCCTGAAGAGGTGGTAAGAATGGTGTCTTCTTTCCCTTCTTCTCTCTGTGGGGGTGGGGCAGGGCTGGAGACACCACGACTGCCTCTGATACAGCTCCTCCCCTTGGGAAAGAGCCTCTTTCTCTTCCCCAAGCCAAAGCCAACAAGTCAATTAAACCCCAAGAAAGCAGATTCTATCTGCAGGCCAAGGGATTACATTGATCTGCAATGCTGGTACCCTGGGGGCCATGGCTGCCTCCCCTCGAGCCTGGAGCTCCTCTTCTGCCATCTTCAACTGAGACAAGAGCAATCCTCCCCACCGCCACCTCCATCCTCCTGCATCCCTCCACCCCTGCCACACCCTGTCTGATGGCCTATCCCCTCTCTGCTGGTCTCTGGTCAAATCTCTCTTGTTTGTGCAGGCTGAGCCTGAGGCCATCTGTTCAGACCTATCCATTGACTCGGCTTAAGTGCAGGTGAGGTGCCCCTTGGAACCTCAGTCCTTTGGGCAATCTCTCTTCATCTCAGTCAACCAGAGAAGGGGGGACTGTTCTTGACCCCATTTTGCAGAAGTGACCTGCAAGGGCACAGAGTACCCAGCACCCCAAGGGTTAGAAGGTAGCATTCCCCACATAGAATGTGGGGGTGGGTGAACGGAGCGCAGGGAACCTTCCACAGTAAATAAAAAGGAGAAAGACTTGCAATTACCATATCAATTGTTTCTGGGTAAATAGGGGCTTCTAAGAGATTTTTAAAATAGATTATTCCTTTAAATAGGTTAGGCACCCTTTGACAGCCTCATTTACATTATTCCTTTGCTAGGAAATCCTTTTTTTTTTCTGGGCATAGTGTAGAAGTCAACTTCAGCCTCAGTGTGAATTGCATTCAGAGACTGGATGAATGTGGCTTGGGTACTTAGTGGAGGACAGGGGCTGCTCTGCGCCCCACGCTGGGCCGGGCAAATCCAGAACTACTCTGGGAGAAGGAGATGAACTTTCAGAGAGCAGCAAAGGAGCCAGGGCTTTATTATGGCTGTGAAACATTTGAGGTGCAGTCAGGGATCCAGGGGATTCACAGCAGGGAGTGTGTAGGATTTACACAGGCAGAGAAAAGAGGGGGCAGATTCAGTGAGGCAAGAGCTTGAGCAAAGGCTTATAAACAGGATTGAATATGGCCCATCCAATTCCCCCCACCCCATCAGTCATCTATGGCCCCTTCTCCCTCATCACCCATCCTCCAGACAGAGCAAAATGGACTCCTCTCCCAGCACTATCAAGCCCACTCCACGAATGTCCCATGTCTGGAGTCCCTGGTGCACCTTCTCTTGCGGTGGTGGTGGTGTTGAGTCATTAAGTCATGTTTGACTCTTTTTGACCCCATGGACTGGAGCCCACCAGGCTCCTTCTGTTCATAAGATTTCCCAGGCAAGAATACTGGAGTGGATTGCCATTTCCTTCTCCATGGGATCTTCCTGATCCAGGAATTGAACCCAAGTCTCCTGCATTGGCAGGCGGATTCTTTTACTGCCGAACCACCAGGAAAGCCCACATTCTTTGGCAGGGCTGACCCCTATCCTCCTGGCTGCATTAGGTGGGTGGACACTCAGAAGGGCAGCCTGGATGGAGAGACCAAGGAAATCAGCACCCTGGCCATGCTTCCTATGTCACAAGCCCTTGGTGTAGTCAACCATGGAGGCTAAGCTCCCTCTGCAACTTGGCCAGCTTCAGGTTCTCAGAACGCTTGCTGATATGCCCACCATATAGACGTCAGGCCATTACGAAAGCTATAGAAATAAGAAGTAGCGTGTTCATTCATTAGCAACAAATTATCTTAGCAAATAAGGCTAAATGTCAGTTCAGTGGCCAGCAGAGATACATGTTGGTCTCTTCCCCCAGTGCCCTGAGAGTGAGGGTCACATTCTGCAGCACTGTTTAGGAGAGGATATTGAAACACAAGGGGGTTTCCCAGGTTGTGCAGTGGTAGAGAAATCACCTGCCAATGCAGGAGCCTTAGGAGACATGGGTTCGATCCCTGGGTTGGAAAGTAGGAAATGGCAACCCACTCTAGTAGTCTTGCCTGGAGAATCCCATGGACAGAGGAGCCTGGCAGGTTACAGTCCATGGGGTTGCAAAGAGTTTGGACACGACTGAAAGACTGAGCATGCACACTGAAACACAATAAGCAAGAAGGGAATGAGATAGGGTGCAGACTAGCACCCCAGGAGCCTGACAGCCTGAATTATGGGACTAGACAGGTAGACTCCAGATAGCTAAGCTTTGAGACCGAGGAAGGGCTAGAGACCAGAGACCACTCAGGAGGGTGGTGGAAGGCAGTGGTAGAGGAAAGATGCTATCCTCTGGCCACTTTGGCTGCAGCAGGTCTGCAGAACAGTAGAGGCCACAGAATATCCTGGGGCAGAAGCAAGTTTGAGGCAGGGAGGAAAGGAAGCAGGAAGAGCGTGAAGACTGCTTTCTTAAGCCTGGCACACGCGCACAGCCCGCTGAGCTGCAGTGAGCAGGACAGATGGTCCTTCCCTTCGTGGTGCTGGAGGGAGGGAGGGAACCAGGACCAGCCACATGACTGTGCACATCTGGAGGCCTGGGGGCAACAAGGGAAAGAGAGGGAGAAGGGGAGGCAGTCGGAGGAAAAGGAGGGAGCCCCCTGTCTCCTGTCCTAAGGCTGAAGGGGGCTGCACGGTCATCCCTGGAGTCCCCTCTTTTCTCACTTTCACAGAGCCTGGGTGCCTGGTCTGACCAAGAGTGGGAACTTAGGGTTCCTGCTCTCCTCTGGGCCCCACAACAGAAGGAACAGGCCCTCCTCTTCTCCATACTAAACAAGATCCCTCCCCTTAACCTTCCTTGCACCTGTATTTTCTGTTCTTCCTTTAGTGAGAAAACAAACACCTTTTGGTCTGATTCAGTCTCATTGAGAACAGCTGGCTTGTCTCTTGCCCCTGGTCTCGGAAGCCTCTGCTCTGGGCTCTCTCTCTGAGTCCTGTTTTGCATTAACTTGTAAGGTAGGCTCAAGCCCCTGGGGTACACACATCAGCTATTTAGCAGTGATCTCATCTAGCTGCATCAGAACTTCTAGGGATGGGGCCAGGGGAACTGCTATTATTAAAACTTCCTTAAGTGACTCTAAGGTGCAGCCAGGGTTAAGAACCAGTAGACTGCTGTGATGTGGAGCAGGAGCGTGGTGCCCAGGATTATCTATTAGGGGCCAAAACATTTTGATCCATAGGCTTCCATCCAGAAGGGATAATGAGGAAACAGGTCCAGAGGAGGGCAGTGGAGGTGAGGAAATCATATCAGCTGAGGGAGGTTGAGGGGAGGGGGCGATTTTACTGCTCAGGTGCTGCAGAAAGGCTGGGGACAAAGGTCAGACCCTCTGCTTCTGAGGGCTGGGATGTGTGTGCCCCGTGAGGCCCGGCGTTCCCTGTGCTCTAACAGGCACCACTTCATTAGTGCTGAGATAATGTCACTGTAATTACCTGGAACTGGTGGAGCCAAATGGCAGGTCACGAACACCCTCAGAAACAAGTGCAGAAAATTGAATGTGCCCTGAGGCACCTGCATCTAAGTGAGATGCTGATGAATGTGGCCCCATCCATTGTGGTCAGGTGTGTATGCAGGATGCGCCTTTCAGCCCAAGGCCCACCCATCCATCAAGAGGCAGACACACTCACCTCTAAGACCGGGGTCCTAGAACCATGAAGACCCCTAGCTCCTGGGGAATTGAGGCAGGGCCCCCGCAAGTTAGGTGTTGAAGGGTAAGGCAGTGCAGGGTGGGTGGGGGAGGAAAAGAGGTCCGCAGGCCTCATCCGCTGCTGGGTCAGGCTCCACTGTGAGTCTGAGTGTCTGGCTGGGGTGGCAATTCCTGGCACCCTTGCTGCCCTGTCTAGAACTGTTTTGCCAGTGGCCCTAAGTGCTCCTCACTAGCACGTTCTTCCTGCCACGAGGACTGGCTGCAAAGGAAGCCCAAACAAGAGGTAACTCTACCAACATTTAGTATCTATAGGCCTATGGGCCAGTGATGAGTGTGAGGCTCCATACTGTAGCAACTGGAGCACAAGGCCGCAGTATTTGTCTCCAAACTGTAGAACCTGCCATAGTCTATTCTAGAATAGCAGGGCTAGGAGATACTATGTAGCCATTTAGAAAGAATGAAGGTCTCTGCAAAAAGCTAGGCACAAAATAGTATATGAGGTAAGATCCATTTATGTTAAGTTCAAGAACAAGCAAAACCAATCGATGGTGAAAACAGCCAGAGCAGTCTCTCTGGGTGGGGCCACTGACTAGGCAGAGTCAGGAGGGAACTTTCTGGATCCTGAAAGTGTTCTGGATCTGGATCTGGGTGATATTTACATGGTGATGTGAACACTTCTTTAAAAAGGACTAGCATCTTTTTTACACACTAGGTGTATGAGACACCTCAACATAAAAAGTTAAGAGAACTGACCTGAGAAAATGGAAAATCAAATAGGGGGAAAAAAGCTATAGCACAGAATTTGTGATTTCATTTTTATAAATGAGTAAGCCTGGGGAAAAGTCTGGAAAGATAGCAAACTATTAGTAGTACTTTCCCCCGAGTGAGGGGATTGGCGGTGAAGACAACCAGTTTCTACGTTTCTGTATTATTTGCATTCGTGGTGTTTGAATCCTCTGTCCCTCATACCTCCTCCACGTTCCAGCCGCTCACTTCATGGGGGCTCCACTCCGGGCCGTCTGAGTGTCCTGCACTTGGAGGCCTGGGTTCGGGGCCATTCAGGGCTATCTTTGGCTTCCTGTCTCAGTTTAAGACTTGGGCTTTGCATTAAGATCTTTGGCTATTTCCCCGCTCAGAATTTGCAGGATCTGGGACTTCCCTAATGGTCCAGTAATTAAGACTCTGTGCTTCCACTGCAGGGGGTGCAGGTTCAAGTCTTAGTCAGGGAACTAAGATCCCACATGCCATGTGGCCAAAAAAAATTTTTTTACTACTAATAAAAAATAATCTGCCAGGGTCTCTGCTCATTGGGAAGGTTCCCTGGAGAAAGAAATGGCAACCCACTCCAGTATTCCTGCCTGGGAAATTCCATGGACATAGCAGCCTGGTGGGTGAGTCCATGCAGTGGTGAAGAGTCAGATATGACTTAGTGCCTCAACAACTGTTCCTTGGTCCACACATACCAGCATCCCACTAGGCAACCGCCTCCTGGGATAAGCCAGGTCAAGTGCCTCTGCCTGAACAGACACCATGGAAGGCACTGTCCGTGCTTGTGAGAGAACGCTCTGAAGAGGAAGAGAGCAGGGAGAGAAAGGCAGGGTGACTCGGCCCGTCAGCCATTCTGTTTGTAGCCCGACATCCAGGCTCCTCCTCCTGAACGGTCAGTGCCACTAATGGGTCTTCATGGCCTTGGTTACAAATGGTCCTGGAGGTGAATTCCGGTCACACCTCAAGCCAAGAAAATGAACCCTGCTCTGTCCCCTCTTTAATATGGATGTGACACCTGCAGGCTACAGCTTGTCGCACTGTGAGAATTATTTCTCCATTAAAATGCAGGAGTTGGAGCTTTGCCCAGGAAGAGCAGCTAAAAATACTGCTCTCTGGGGGCACCAGCTACTGGGGGGAGTGAATGGCCACCTTTCTCACCCTGCAGCCCCTAGGGAAGTCCCACACCTGCTGGGTCCCTCCCTCAAGCATCTGATACAGCATCGTGTTTGAGCCATCTCCCAGCCCTGTCTGAAAGAAAAAGTGCACCAGTTTTTGGGCCTGTTTTACTGATGGGCAAACTGAGGTTTAGACAACTTGCCCTGGGTCGCTGTGCTCCATCTACAAAATCGCCAAGGGAGCAAGTGCGTGCAACCAACCCAACTGCAGGGAGGGAAAGATAAGCCATCACGTGTGCCCAGCACTTTATAGTTTGTAGTGTCTTCTTCCTATGTTGTCCAACCCTCACAGCAATCCTACGAAACATGAACTACTATTGTCCCTACTGTACTGGTGTGGTTGACGCCTGGTGAGGTGAGGTCACGCTCAAGGGTGCAGGGGGAGACCAGGGGCAAGAGACAGAGCCTCGGTGAAAGGTGTTTGAATCTAAAACCTACCAGTGGGGGGGAGGCCTTCTAGTAAGGTAACTGGACTCACTCCTAGAGCCATCGGCTTTAGAAGAAGCTCCCTTTGGAAAGAATTCCACGTACCTTTACAAAGGTATCATCACCCCTTCTTTTTAAACATATTTTGCTATTTTTAAATTTTTTATTTATTTGGCCACGTGGCATGTGGGGTTTTAGTTCCTTGACCAGGGTTTGAATCCATGACCCCTGCATTCAAAGCACAGCATCTTAACCACTGGACCACCAGGGAAGTCCCTTCACCCCTTCTAAACAGATAAGGAAATGAAGGTTCAGAGCGATGAAGGACCAGGTCACAAGTCAGTAGCAGAGCCAGGAACAAAAGTCAAAAGGGAAAACAAGAGAAAAATTAAAAACAAAAGTCAAGTGGCCTGACCCCCAGCCCGAGCTCTTCCTGCTGCCCTAGGGCCCACAGAGCTTGGGGACTGACTGGTGGGCCAGTTCTGAGACCCTGGCCCCCAAGGGTAAAGGAGCCCAGTGCACTCTGCAGGCTCCCACATCCTTGAACCTGGTTCTCTGGAAATGGTTTGCTTGCCATGTTCACCTCCTCTTCTTAGTCTTTGAAACTGGAAGGTGATGAAAAATCTCAAGCCCATTTTTCATAAAAGAAAACTAAGGCCCTGGGACTTCCCTGGTGGTCTAATGGTTAAGACTCCAAATGCAGGGGGCAAAGTTTCAATCCCTAATCGAGAAATTAAGATCCTGTATGCTGCACAGCATGGCCAAAAAAATAAAAAATCTAAAGCCCAGAGAAGTTAAATGCCCAGCTCAGGATCACAGGGCAGGGCTAAATGAGGTCTTAGACCTGGACCTCTGACGCAGGCCTGGTGCCCATTCCACTGTGTCAGCCAAAAAGAGCATGTAGAGTTCCTTTTCTACGTTAGCTTCTTCCTGGGTCTCAGTTTCCCCATCCATGAAATGGGGGCATTGGGCCTTAAACAAGCCTCGAGTCTGAATCTTCTGAGATAAAGGTATTAGGCGACACTTCTAGGAGTGGGTGGAGCCCCATACAGTGACCAAAGGGCCTGGCTTTCTGGACAGCCAGCATCCTTATCAAGTGGGTAACTGAAGTTAGAAAAAGAGCCATGGAAACCCAGGGACTTAAGGACGGTGAGAGTAAGGAGATCCAGGCACCCCTACTCTGGGCCTCAAACGTCCAGGAGGGAATTCTTCCAGTCAAACCCTGCTGCCACACAATTTACAGAGAAAAAGCTTTCTACAAAGGCATTTATTTTTCCCAAAATGCACCCCCAGTTAACAAAATTTCTGAGTCCCACATTTAAATTAGAAACCCCCACATCTTTCATTCCTGGTGAAGGGAGGGATGTCAACAGGAGGACATCAGGTCCTCAGAAGTTTACTCCACTGGAGGCTGGGGACTGGCGGGAGACATGCCAGAAACTGTCTGCCCAGCTCCGGAATAGCACCATGGTGGGGGAGGGGCTGTCCCTGCCCTCAGGCTTCCCCTGCGCAGCAGCTCTCAGCTCCCCGGGGTCTGTCGGGTCTGGGCTGCCTGTCCCCGCTGTGCATGCCTGGAAAGACACTTTGGAAACCATCAGATGCTCCAGTTGTGGCGAGAGGCTCTGTCTCTCTTTCCAGGTCTCTGAGCAAGGATTCTGGGTGGGATGGGAGTGAGGTATCCTGGGAACTGTGGTCCAGAAGAGGGGTTCAGCAGGAAGCATGGCAGGAGCCCCTCACAAGTCCCTCTTGCCTCACAGGTTTCTCCGCTGAAGGGCGCGCTCCTTAGGGAGGGGCTTGTCTTCTCACACAGGGTCCCCAGTACCTAACACAGTGCTGATGCCCAGAGATGCTCCGTGAACGTTACTTGAATGGATCAATGAAAGGAAAAGCAGAGGGACAGCAGCAGATCACAAGGGGGCCCATGCAGCCGCCCAGAGACCTGGTGTGACCAGCACGTCCTTCCCGTGGGGAGGGTGGGTGGAGGGTGGGGCTCACAGGGCACAGCCCGGGGCGCCCCGGAAGAGGCAGGGCCGGGGGAGGTCCTCACGTGTTCCAGCACGTGCACCTGCTTGTCTGCATGCCTGGGGGAGGGGCCCTGTATTCACTTAGTGGAGGAGGGAAGAGGCTGACTTTGGGGCCAGAGCACGAGGCGACGCCTCTAGTCTGGAGGAAATACTA